>NC_133972.1:134150013-134457825 GCF_047716275.1 Strix uralensis | reverse complement strand
TATCTGATTTCAATTTTCTTCTGTATAGATATCAGGAGCTAAATGCCATATGTACCTGAATCCACTGGCCCAAATCACAGAGAGGACAGAGCATACAGACTGATCACAATATCACAGTCTAAAGCTGACTGTAAATAATATTTCTGTATTTTTAGATAGGCCAAGCTTATATTTAGCCAGTAGTGTTCATCAACAAGTCATGATACACAGTAAAAGCAAGAATGATCTTTATGCTCATTTGCTTTCTGGAATTAGAGAGGAAATGATTTTTCATGGCTCAGTAAAGGTAGTGATAATTACTGACATGTTTATAACAGATCACGGAGAAGGTGTTTGATAGTGGTTGATTGTCAAATGTAGGACCACAAGCAAATGAATTGAATCAGAATAATAATTATGTGTTGTTTCTAAGAAATTTGAAAACAGAGAAGATGACAAGGTGACTGTTGTACGATGAAAAAAGAAGTACCATAAAATCAATTAGTTTGGAAAGCTTCTCGAGGAGTGTCTGTCTACTGTTCTGCCTCAAGACTGGATGAAGCACTCAGTCATTCCTGACAGACATCCATCTTACCTGTTTGTAAAAGACTTTTAGTGATACATACTCCATAACCAGGAAACCTATTCTTGGGCTTTAACAAGATAAAGGTTTCCCTAAAGTCTAACCTAAAGCTACCTTGTTGTATTCAGGCACTCCATTTCTTCTCCCTACCCACCTTTGAGACAAAACAGATTTTTTTTTTTTTTTTCACCAATATTTTATATTTTCAAAACTGTTATAATATCCTGTCTCTTTTTTTCCCACCCCTCATCATCTTGTCTTCTTTAGGCTATAAGTCTCACTTCACCTTATCTCCCATGCTTCACAGACTTTTGCCCTTTCTTGTTGCTCTTCTCTGAGCTTTCTCCAATTAGCCAAGAGAGTGCAATACCTGAATCTGGACACAGTGCTCCAGCTGAGGTCTTAGTACAGAAAAAAATCATAGTTCCTACATTTTGCAGACTTTTCTCTAGTTTGCAGTATATGCTTGCCTTTTCTGTGATAACAGGGCAATACTGAATCATAGTCAGCTCACAAAACCAGACCCTTTTCTAGAGAACCAATACTTAACCGATCAAGGTTAAAGTAGTTAATCTTACCCTATAAGCATCTTTTAAATTACTTCTATCCAAACGCAGTATTTTGCACTTTTTTCTATTGCTTTTATTCTGTTTTCACTTCTTTGCTCCAATCTATTAATACAATTTTTCCTGTCAGTTTCTTTCTTCCCCTAGTGCTTCCCATCTTCACATTATTTGAAACCTTAAAAAAAAACATGTTAGTCCTTATTGGATCACCCAAACTATTAATGAAAATAGTGAATAATAACAGACCCTTGCAAAATTCAACTCTATATATCCTTGGATTTGGGCAGAGAATTGCTCAGCTAACTAAACTCTAAATAGCGTGTTTTCTGGACAGTGTTTTATCTACTCTATACTACGTACATGTAAATCTTGTTTTCTTAAAATGACATGAGAATCGATGTCAAAAGCTTTGCTAAAGTCACTGTATATGATATCCACCATTTCCACTTACTTATAAGGCCTGGTGTCCTACAGTAAAGTAAATGAGATGGGTTTGATATGATTGGTTAATGACAAATCCCTGTGGATCATTCCTTGTCTTCTTCTTATGTTCCAAGCACTAATAAATACTCTGAATATTTGTTCCAGTATTTGTAAAAAAGTCAAAATTAGGCTAATGGATATGCTTTTCTCATTTTTTTAAAGCTCTGAGCTCTGGTGTTGCAGCATCATAGCCATCTTCACAAATTCTCAAGGAGCCATAGTTGGGAGATCCCATGAATCAGTTCTGTCAGTACTCTAGTATGCAGTTCACAGGGCCCTCTAGTTTGAAAACACCCAGATCTCTAAGTACTAACCACTCTGCTCCAGTATTGCTCAAAGTTATGTATATACAGCAACATGACAGAAAATGATGTATAATGTATTTTCAAAATTTCATCATATGATCTCAGTAGGATAAAAGTTTCATGCATTATCAGTGACATTATGGTTTCTCTTTCAGTTAAGAAAACGGTGAAAGATTTGGTTTTAAAAGGACTACTTTGCAGCCATCGATTTCAGTCGTTTCTGATAGATGTATATAACTTTACAACTGCAAAGAGATTAACTCCTGTCCACCTTCTGTTTTCATTACATTAATGGAACTGTATTAGAAATATTTTAAAATTTTGTATGTGAGCTTCAATCTAATGTTCCAAACTTCGATAACATAACATCAGTTTGCAGCACATATTTTCAATCAGATTTCTTCTGCTGCCAAAGAGTTTCAGAATTACTAGAGATATTTCATTTTGTTAACTCTGAAAACAAGTGTAGACACCTGTTCCCACAAGATGACTGTCTCCACACCCTGCAGATAAAAGGGTCACAGCACATTTTCAAGTTTTATGAGTCACTACATATGCTGGTTGAAGATTTCCCAGATGCTGTTCTTAAAGACAACGAAGATACAGGCTATAATTTGAGAGCCTATATAGAAATACATGCCTTTCACAATGTGTCAGCAGTTTTTTACAGTGTGATCATTAAAACTGAAGCGATCTGATCAGGTACGTATTGATGCTTATGACCAAAACCTTTAATTGTAAGACAAGTTGCAACAAAGAACTGACAAGTTCTTTGCTTGTAAATGCATTTCTTCTCTAAAAATACAGACAGTTGGGATATGTTAGTGATCCAGTCTTTGTCTGGAAATCAAAATGATTCATGTTTGACTAACCCTTAAATGCTAAGGGCTAACCATAGGTTTCTCATTCCCTTTGAGACCATACTGCCCTCAATAACATCAAGAATTTAGACCTCTGTCTGATGATTCCTTAACTTAGACAGTACAAGACAACAGTATTACTTTTAAATTCTGTGAGCAATTTTGGATATGCTGAAATTAATAACAAAAGCCTTTCGTGAAGGCAGGGCTGTAATCAATGCCTATTTGTGAAGCTAAACTAATACGAGAGAAGAGAAAGACCATTGGTTTCATTTCTCTGTCTGATGTTTTGATAACACCATGGCATTAACTTCAGCAGAGCTGGGATCTGAAGCTGAATCACAACACTGGTCACTTGGGTTATTTACAGTAAGCCAACAGGAACAAGTCACCCCATTAAGAAGCAGTGCTTATTGTTTCCAGTCTTTTTTTTTCACATCACCTAAATCTTCACATGTGGATTTTCCTTTCAGGCTTTCAGTGTTTGAAGTTTATGTCTAAAAGTGTTCATAAAGCAAACCTGAAAATAGAAAATTTTTTTTTAAAGTGTTTAAAATTTCAGCCAAGCAGAACAACTGTGTGTGATGGGGGGAGGGAGAAACATGAAAAGCTGCACAAATAGTTGCTGCCATAAATGCAACTTCAGACCACGTCTTCACTGTGAAAGGCCAGTGCTGTGAGGAGCAAAGGCCAGGTTTTGGGGTGGCTCCTGCCTGCACTTCTGTGGGCTCAGGGCTAGTCTGCTACCAGTGCTACCAGTGCTACCAGAGCTACCAGTGTCCGTGTGGTGTGTGATGTACTCTGGGCCACATACGGCCCTGAGGTGTCTCCATGACTTTGGGGAAGAGGAGGTCAGTTCAAAGTGCTAAACCATTTGTGTAGGGTGATCCCATGTCCTGGGGAGACACACATTAATGTCCCAAGGGCAATTCATCTGTAAGTGCTCAGCTGCCACCTCAGCCAGGAGCTCAGAGGGTGAGTCTGAAATGCCACCGCCATCTATATGCCCCCAAGTATGGCTTGCCTGCACCCCAGAGTGAATGAGGAGGGAAGACTGGTTTCTCCTCCAACCTTGTCCCTGGGCATCCAGGCTGGGGTTGTCCCCAGAGAGTGGAGAGCTCAGACCTTGCTCGTGAGAGGCTGTAAAACACATCATGGACGTACCTCCCTTCTGCAAGGGCAGGGAAGCCCATCACAAAACAGTGCTTTTCATTCCCCACGTTGCATGGGACAAGATGCTGGTGAGTCAGTAAAAAACAGACCATTTTGCTCAATGGCCATCTCAATTTTGCAAAGCTGTTGGCAGCGCTGCAACATGCCGAAGAGCTTGTCACTAAGCTCTGCGCACATGAAAGGTGGGTTCATTCCTGCCCCCAAGGAAACTTAATGAAGGCGACCTTAAATGCCTTAAATACCAACTCAGAGCTCAGGCACCATCTGGAAACAATGAGCTGGTAGAAGCCGAGGTGCTGATGCACCGAATTAACACAGGGCCCAGGTGCTGACATGCTACTTCCAGCTCTCCCTCAGCCTCGGTGTGTCCCACATGCAGATTTCAGCAACGGGGATGCTGCAGTCTCAGGGGCTGCTGCGCCAGAGTTTTCACTGCAGCTGGAGCTGGGTGAAAAGTGGTTAAGTTTCAAAAAAGGACATTGTTTTCCATTTCTGCAATATATTTCTGCAGGATTTTTCAGTTCCTAGGTCTTTTTCAGCATATCCCTTAGTCTCATGAGTTTTCTTAGCTTTGTTCTTAGACTACATGTTTCCTTCTTGTGTTTATTCCCTCTTTTGTTCCATTCAAATGTAAGATTTTTTCATTATTTTTGCTTTCCATTTGTTTACTGTATTTTATTAAGGTTTTTTTTTTCCCCTACTTTTTCTCTTGTTTCATCTCAGTCTTCCTCTTCTCATTTCCATTCCCGTATTTACATTTCTCTTTCAAGGCCCAAGTTCTATAGCTCTCCTCACATAATCCCTGGACACACTGTCCAATCCCCATATCAATCCTTTTTCCACTTATAACCTTTTGTCCTTTTACTGTTTTTTTCCCTTCCAATGCACATTTTCTCCCCCCTTCTCACATCCAGATGTTTTTCCATCTCTATCTCCAGCTGTGCAAATAAATGACTTTTTTGTTTGTTTCAAGGAAGTTCGATCAATCCTGAACAAAAGTACTCATATTTTTCAGGAAACTGAAACTGCGTAAATGATCATTTTGGTGTATGTTTCAAGTAGGACAAACTGAAAAATTGATGAGCTTTATCTCTGAGAAATTTTTAGTTAATAACAGGTGAAGTAAATTTGTAAATGCTGGTGTGACAAAAAAAAATCAAAGCATTTTAGATTTTGGGGGTGGAGATGAGGGCAGGGCATGTAACTTTCCATTTCTTTTTTGGCAGGAGGACTTCTAACCTAAATAACTCAAGCAGATCTTACTACACCTTTGAAGCATATTTCTGTTGATCAAAACTAATGTTTTGGGACCAAAATCATTTTGGCTAAAAAATTTATTCTGGCACTAATTTCCATGTCCTTCTTCCCTTTCCAGTACGGCTAGGTGCAGACAGCATGGAGGCATGGTGTGCCTTTTAGTTGATATTTGGATGTTACTTTAAAAAAAGAGTTGATCTCTTCCCAAGCAGAGAGCATCAGCTATACTTTCTTGGGTATCCCAGTCCTCAGCTTCCTGAAACAGCAATTAAAATATATCCCAGCTGGCTTAAAAATCATGTATCACATCAAAAGCACAGAAGCTTCTTACTATCAACAGCAGTTTTTTAAAAAGGGGACAAAGGCGTTTCTTCCAAATGTTCTCCCGCACTTAAATACACAGAAGCAAAGCATTAGTCTCAGATGAAGGCTGCAAAGTGAAAAACAGCGGCTGAGGATGGCCAGGCTCTGCCCTCTTACATGCAACACAATTTCTAGTGATTCAACCAGGAGCCACATCTGGGTACCTGGGAGAAGAATCTGGCCCAGGCACGGCCCCGAATGCAGTGGTTTTTCTGTCCATTGTGCCCAGATCACAATTAGCAAAAAGATTTTGTGGGAGAGGAGGGGATAGAAGATGAAGCTGCCAATGAGAGGATATTCTTCCCTCATAAATCCCAATGCATTGAAACACAGATTAGACCCCTGCTTTCTTTTTAACCAGTCCCTGCCTAGAGTTCACTCAGTCCTGAAGGTTGCTGAACTGTTCAGCTCATGTCTACCCTGAAGTAATGAATTGGCAGGCCTGTTTCTAACGGTGATTAATGAAGCTTTTCAGAGGCAACCCATTATTTGATCCAAAGTTAAAATAGTGGGTCATCATTAATCACTACAAGACATAGGCTCACAGATTCATAATTCTCAGCAAACCCATTTCATTAAGGGTCCCACTGTTTCTTTTGTTAACCCGGGGCTCCCCTGTCTCCCCACCCTTCAGAGTTGCCTTCCTGGCACTCCATTTCCAGGTTTGCTCAAGTAGAATGTCACATGCTCTCAGGGATATTTTTCAGGCCCTGCAGCCTTCCAAAATTACATCTTCTTTCAAATTTCAAAAATTCCTCTTCCCATAGAAAAATGTCTCTGATTATCAAATATGAGCCAACATTGGCACCCAGTGGCTGAACAGATTAATCACAGATACATATTCCCTTGAGCCCACCTTTTCTATTCTTCAAAGACAGGTTTTCTTCTGGGATGTATGTGGTACTCTTACACAGCCTTCCAGCTCTAGGCCATCTAGTCATGGTTGTGAACTAGTTATGCTAAGAAAGAAGAAAAACGCATGTAGTGGCTGGTTCTCCCCGCTGCCAGGGCCCATCAAAGTCACCCCACAGAAGTCACTAGGTGGGACTAACATCACCAAGGTATGCAGGGTGAGGAGCTCTACACTGACTCCCGGGAGGCCACGGCACCCACACAACAATGTTTGGCACCCAGCAGACATACTGGCTCTGCCCCTGCAGGTATCACCTGCTTGGAGAAGGGCTGCACCTGAGTTTGTAAGTCCTGCTGCTCCACAGAGCTCCAAGACACTCCTAATGATATGATTGATGGCATTAGGAAAGGTCATATTGAGCCTTTTTTCTCTAAATTATTAAATCCCTAGAGGTATTTAAAAGACATGTAGATGTGGCACTTAGGGACATGGTTCGGTGGGACTTGGCAGTGTTAGGTTTATGGTTGGACTCAATTATATTAAAGGTCTTTTCCAACCTAAATGATTCTATGACATAACCCTTTTCTATTACATTTATCTTCCCAACCTTGCCAATGACTTGTATGGGGAAAAGCAATGACAGAAAACTGGATGGTGGCTGGCATGTAAAGGGGCAATCCTGAGCCATTACTCTTGCAGATGGTGCATGGGAGGTACTGACTGCCTTATGGACAGTCATTGGCAGCACTTTGTCACAGCCTAGAGTACCTAATTCTTGGTACTAGCCACCTTGCAAGCAGCAGAAACATCAGCAAAGGGTGATCCAATATCTCCAAAGGTGGTTCAAAATCAGAAGGTAAAGAATAGAAAAGAACTTTCCAATAGTTTTGCAAAAGCCGCATTCAGCTCTAAGAAAGGTGAAACATTTCATTAGCAAACAGAAAAGCAGTTCACTGAATTAATGTAAAAATGTTAAGACATGATATTAAAATGCTTTCATGCATAGAGTGTATATAGCCTATATTCAACAATTCAATAGAATAATATGGTAGTTTGTACATGAGTGTAACATGAAATTAAAAGATGAAGTTCAAATAAATCATTTTTTGTCCTGTAGAAATGGACAACTTGACTTGATCCCATCAGAGGAACAGCTGTGGAATAGTTCCTTTAGTCCTTTTAACAAGAACCAGCTTCTCCACTCATTGAGTTGAAAATGTCTCATCAGCTTTAACCATAATGACAGTGGAATAGGCTTCCCAGGGAGGTGGTGGAGTCACCATCCCTGGATGTGTTTAAGGGTCATTTGGATGAGATGCTGGGGGATATGGTGTAGGGGAGAACTTTGTAGAGTAGGGCTGATGGTTGGACTCGATGACCGCAAGGGTCTTTTCCAACCTGAATGATTCTGTGATTCTGTAATCAGATGTAAAAATTAAGGCACAGAGGAGTAAATGGCTTTTTGTTCAAGGCTATTAGAAAGCTATTTGAAAAATCATGAACTGCTCTCCCTGCAGGACAGTGCCCTTTCCAGCACATATGATGACCACACCCATACGACTGTAGTGTTAATTAGTGAGACACTGTATTCAGGTTTCAAAGAGTGCTTTACAATACCCTAACCCATTTGAGAATCCATCTTTTATTTTCATTCCTACCCTGTTCCATTTACCTCCAACCCATTAAGCAATATCATAGACATGAAAGAGAACAAGATGACTTCTACTGGAGATACAAAAGTTGCATGGGATTGAAACCCTATTTGAACATAGATGTTCATTAGCTTACAAAACCAAACACCTCTGTACATCAAAAGGAAAAAAATGTATTTCACTAATAGCTTCCAAACAAGATTGCATTACAGAAATCCTTCAAACTCAGATACATAATTCTGAAGAACTTATCACAAAGGAAATTAAAGTTCTGTACAAGAAAAGCCATGTTAGTTCATTTTTCTTTCAGTCTGAGAAACTTGATTCCCAGCAAGCACCTTCCATACTGCAATCAAGGCTGTAAGCTACAACATAGAACACCACAAACAATGAAAGATATTTCCTAAACCTGCTCCATGGGCACACTGAGTAGGGCTGCTGAGAACATGATCAGCTTTTAAAAGAAAACAACTAGCATAAGAGAAACCAATATCCATTCTGCCTGCAGCCTTGCAGCTTGACTGGAGAGCTTTCCTGGAGCTGGAAGCTGGTAGGAGTTTGACCTCAGAGAACAGTGCCCCAGTGTCCCACCAGACCAGAAGTCCTCTCCCCGGGTAAGCTCCGACCTGAAGATTTGGTCTGGCCCTGCAGGAATCCCAGGAATGCGCTGGCTATGACCGCTCAGCAGGGTGCCGCTTTCTGTGCATAGCCTCCTGCCCCTCCAGGACATCATCCCTCCAGAGACAGCAATGTGCAATGCCAGACGTTTGGGTGCAAGCAATTACTTGCAATCAGATATCAGGTAATGAACTGAGGCCAGAGCTTAGACAAGGCGGCACTGTGTGTGTACAAGCCTGTCTATGGGCATACACAAAAGGAAACATGACTTCTATGCAGAAGTGTCCCAAAACACCAAAACTTTGCCTTCAAACCACCAAAAGGGCCTGCTGTGCACACAGGCTCCCCTCACCTCAGCCCCATCCTGCGTAGGCTGCTTTTTAGCATGCAGCTACACGTGCCTCCACATCTCTTCAGCCTTCGCTCACCGCCTCAGCCTTTCAGCAACACCACATTAATGGCAGTCGTGGTGTTAATGCGATATTGGCAACAGCTCTCCGGGAAATCCAACGGCACTCCCAAACACAGAAAGTTCCCAAACTCACCCTTTTTTATTGCTGGTGATTTGGCACAGCGTCTGCTCAGCCGCGGCTGGCTGACACGTTAGCCACACCTCGAGGACACAGCTCTGCGGCTTGACGTTGCCTGTACATGTGTTCAGAAGAGGTTCTTCCCCTTACGCTCCGCAAGCTGACAGAAAATTCCCTTCCCCCTCCCCCATCCCTTTATTTTCACAGGCTTTGCTCACGAACTGATTGGGAATACTCAGTGGGAATATATTCTCTGTAAATAGTTTCTTCTTCTGCCTGCCTCCTCTGTGCAGTCAGGAATGTGGGATTTATGAAGCCAGAAAAAGACTATTCAAAAGAAGCCTGTCTCTTTAGCACCAGCAGTTAAGACATTCAGCCAGGCTGAAGCAGATCTCAGTCCTGTCCCCTTGGCATTTATGCAATCTACGTTAGATAATGAAGTAAAATCAGACGTGATCTGAAGACCACCTACTCGGCTGCCACCCACCCTCCCCATCCACCCACCACTGCTGTATCGGCCGGAGCTCTCTCCCCTCTCCCAGCCGGCCCTGCCACACAGGACCCGGCAGCAGGAGCAGGAGCGATGCCACGGCCCTGTGCTGCAGCCCAGGTGGTGCTTTGCTCCCCGGCAGAGCCTTCCCCAAGCACTGCAGCTCGCCCCTGGCACACGACTTGGCTGCACCTCATTCGTGGCCCTGTTACCAGACTCTCTAGGCACACAAAGAAGTTGGGAAAACTTCAGGAGTTACCCAGTGCCCACCCTCGGGCGCGGACCACGACATGCGTGCCTAGTCCTGCGGCAGGGAGTACGGGATGCCGGTGGGACTTGTCCTGCTTTGCCAGTGAGACAGCCCACGGAAGGCAGGGAGGCAGGCTGCGAAGAGCAAATTAAGACTCTTTGTTTTAACGAGCTCTGGCAGAGGCTAAGGGAGCAGCTTTCCCCTTTTTTTTCCGAAGGTTTCTTTCCTTTAGGTGGCAGTATGTGTTTACAGCTCCCCGCAGCACCGCCGGCGCTCCCAGCCCTGCCGCCGAGCATCCTCTGCCTGTGCTCAACCATCGCTGGGTTAATTTTCCAGAAAATCCTGCACAAGCAATTAAAATGTTAATGTTGTGAGGGAAATGCCTCCGTTGAAGTAAACTCATTCGAGAGTCAGTTGTGCTCGGTGGAAGGGGAACAGTCTATTGATTTTGAACAAGGTCATATCTCATCAGACTTGCCACCTGGATTATTTTTGTTTGCGCTGATCAGCTACCGAGTCCTTGATTTCACAGTGAGTTTGAAATCACCTTAATGAAGCAGAAATTTGAGGGGGAGATGGTTTCCCTCCCAAGACTTCTCTTTATTACAGAAATGTGCTCCCTCACCTGTTTATCTCTGACCACCTGCTCACCTCTGTGTTTGTTAACCTTATTTCACTAAAGCAGCAATAACTGATGCAAAACTCTCAGTCCTGGCAGCTGCCAACTAAATTCACACCTTACACAGGGATTCGTGCCGCAGACAGCCAGCAGTGCCTTCCCTCAGGAGGATGGGAATGCCTCAAAGTGGAATTCTGTTAAAAAACAAGGAATTCAGCAGTGACATTTGTGTGCGCATAGGGTAGTTCTGCATTGCGCTTTATTTATAGAAGAAAGGACTATAATAGAAGGAAAGTTGTCCACTTTTTTATGGCAATTCCTGTTGATGGAGGCTGCCTTGCACACAGAATAACTAACCCCATTATGACAAGGTATGTTCAGTGAGAGTGTGTTGGTATTTCATTACAAGCAAGAGGCACCTGGGAGAGAGAAGCAGAAGCACCTGAAGTCTGATTTCATTTGCAGATTCCTTGTGGTCTCTGCCGAGAGCTTGTAGTCTTTCTCCCTGAGCCAAAGGTCTTATGATGCTCTTTTCACAAACGTGGTCACACTGGAAAAGGTGGATGTACTTTCTCATTGTATCTAAAATAGGTTATGCTATTTCTATTGATACAGGCTATGACTCTCTAACCCAAATGCTAGGGTATTTGCATGCTTAATTCACATGTCTAATTGCCATAATTGCACATGCTCATTAGGCAATTTTGTGTGCAAATGCTGAGTTAGGCACATAACTAGGCATAGGGTTTGCAGTGTGATTTGGTTCAACACTCGTGGAAAATTTGTGAACAAATTAGACATGCAATTGAATGCACATTTTCTACGCTAAGAAGTTGGGCAGGGCCTGGCACCAGGCAGACTGCAGTCTAAATGAATGAGCAGAAAGCACTGCCTTGTGAATCCCAGTGCAAGATTGAGTCTTTCATCCAGAGAAAAATCATACCTAAGCTGTCCTTCACATTATCCAAAGATTCACACCGTGCTTTCAGGCCGATCTGGAATACTGGGAAGGAAAACAAATTTAACGTTTATCTGAGGGGGGGCAGGAGGAAGACCAACAACAATCATGAAGCTCTAATTTTATGATCTGATTGCTGAGGACGAGTAGATACAGAGCCTCTCTGTCAGAAGGGAGACAAAGCCAGTCTGTTTCTTCCTATATTCCCATAGAAGACACAACAGTGAGTAACCCAAGTAGCTCAGTGTTAGCAATAAAGGATACTAGCACGGCTTTAAACCAGCACAGCTGATTTGAGTTAGAGCCCACCTGTGGAAGCATGACTACAAGAAACCCCAACTTTCATGGTCTAATGTTTGTAATTTCTCTCTCTCACCAAAGATATATGTTCTTTTAGTAAAAAGCACAGAGGGAAATAGCCCCAAAGTAGGAATTCAAGGCACAGAAAGACTGAGTTATGGTTTGTTTAATCCTTCAATTTTACCCTTCCTGAGCCAGTCTGCAAACTCTCTTGCTCTGAATTTATGACAAGCAGGACTAAAGGGACTGTCTATAGATTAACATTGACATTTCCTTTGTGCATTAATCCTTTGAATCTCATTTACCATACATTTCTGCTGAATGACATAAAAATGATGATTTTTTTATTACTGAGTAAATTATTATGAGGCATATTTTCACCACCATTCAGGAAAATACCAAATGGGAGTCAGGGTTGTCTTTTTACCTTTGTCTGTATGGTGACAACATGGGCTCCCTGTGAGGGACTGCCTTTTGGAGGACAACAAGTGGCAGCTCCATCCTGGAAACTCCCATGAGCCGAAAGCACAGCATGCCACAAGGTCAGGGACACTACATCAGCTGTAGTGATGAGCCCTTGAGATGGAAACACTCACAACTGGGACCTCCTCAACTTTGCCAGGGCTGCACAGAGGCAGTCCTCCCTGTCCAGGATAGAAACTGCAGCTCTGGGTGTATGTCACCTATCACGGCTCCTTGCCCAAAGTTCTTTGGTAGAAAGCATGCTTGCTAGGCGTAGGTACGCACCACAGCATTTACCCACACACCATGAGACTCACCCGTCACCAACAGCATAGCCTGACACATGCAGTTTCAGAGGAAAGAAAAGTTGTGATGGTCCTGTCTGTTGTAAGCTGCAGGTTTGCATTAAATTTCCTTAGGGTTAAAAGTGTGAAAAAGCTTAAGTTGACATAGTATAAGAATACATACATCACAGATATAGGTATAGATATAGATGTGATGTAGATACTTAGTTACTGACATAGATACATAAGTATGTCTAAGCTGTGAAGTTCTCCATAACGTGTAGTTTTATGATATGAAGGCTTTGGTGAAAAGACCAACTTAAGAAGTTTGGCCCACAGCACTCCTGCCCACCCCACCTCATGGTCTTCCCCACAAGAAAGGATATTTTTAACCCAGACAAGTCTGGAGAAGAGATGTACTGGCATGCATGAGTTGTGGTGTAGAGCTGGAAACAAAAACAGAGTCTGAAGGAGGCAGGGCCACTGAAGTCCTCTTTGTCAACAAAACTAGTCTCATCAGGGAGAGGAGAGGAGAGGAGAGGAGAGGAGAGGAGAGGAGAGGAGAGGAGAGGAGAGGAGAGGAGAGGAGAGGAGAGGAGAGGAGAGGAGAGGAGAGGAGAGGAGAGGAGAGGAGAGGAGAGGAGAGGAGAGGAGAGGAGAGGAGAGGAGAGGAGAGGAGAGGAGAGGAGAGGAGAGGAGAGGAGAGGAGAGGAGAGGAGAGGAGAGGAGAGGAGAGGAGAGGAGAGGAGAGGAGAGGAGAGGAGAGGAGAGGAGAGGAGAGGAGAGGAGAGGAGAGGAGAGGAGAGGAGAGAGGGAGGGGGGGAGAACCTTCTTGTGTTCAAAGGTTTAAAGAAAGCATGGAAAAATATATTCAAAAATTGTAGCTGGCTGGGAGAGGAAGGAGGGAAGGAAGGAGGGAGAGAAGGAAAGAAGGGGGAGGGAAGGGAGAAAATACATCTGTGTAATATTGCATGTGTCTATGGTGCTGGCAAACATTGACATTAAGATTCCATGTCTTATTAATATAAAATCTTCAATTTAAGAAAAAGCCTAAACCACACAGAACATATAGAAGTTGATATGATACAGTAAATGAATGTGAACAGGAGAAAAAAAACACCCAAGTGAAAATTCAGGAGCTAAATACCCCATCCTGCTTTATAGCACACACAGCAGAGTAAGCCTAGGAAATATTCCTTAGGCTATAAAATTGCACAAAGGACTAGAGTGTCCCATTTTTCTTTTTAATTTAAAGAAAATAGCCAGAGCCACTGAAGAGAGGGAATTGACCTCTTTGGGTCTCTCACTTTCTCAGAGACGTTTCTGGTGAATCAAGCCTGCACATCGTTCCTGGAAGAATGTCCACAGCCTCCACGCTTCTTGCCTCTACCCTGGAAGCCATTGCTAGTATTTCCATTACCCCACTGTATGTGAGACCTGTCCACAGCCTTTGTCAATGGCAGAAGGTCAGAAGTCTCCCAAACTTAGATATCAGCATATAATCTCCCATAAACTAGACACAGAAATTTCAAAATCCATATTCCTGAGTGATGGGGCATGTCATTCCCCCCTTTCTGCTTCTTTTCAAGGGGTCACATGCAGTTTGGCCTGTTCAGCTTTACAATCCATCCATTTTAAAAACAATTAAAATAATATAACATTGATTTTATTTTTTTTTAAAGCACCACAGCCTGCAGGAGTGCTAAGTGTGAATAGCTCCTTCCCATACAGCATAGCATGTAATACCCTCCTGCAGTGGGGACCGCAGCCACTGAACATCCCCACTTTGAAGGGATGCCCCGCTTTCATGACACCAGGAATAGGAACAGACAACGGGTTTCTTCTTGGGAGCAAAGAAACACTGCAAAGCCAAGCACCATGCCCAAGTTGCTCAGAGATGCAGCTATGCCCAGCCAAGGCCAGGCTTAGCTGGGAACCATCTCCCAGTGCCAGCTGTGCCTCAGGTTATAAATCATTTTGATTTTCCTTTGCTAAGGGTTTTTTTTATTCTCTCTCATGAGGAGGACAATCTCCCTGCCAGGGTGGCACAGCCCAATAAGAAAAAAGCCTCCCTCCAAATCCGCCGGGATCCTGGGCACGCTGAGGTCTGCACTTATCCTCGGCTCTCAGAGCAATGAGGGTCCTTCAGAGCCAAGGCTGCGCCTGGCTGTAGGGGGAGGCAATTATCTGCCATAAAATATGGGAGGCAGAGGGACAAAACAGGCACACACACAGTGACAATGCAGGGCCTGATCTTCAGAAGTGTTGAACACTTGTGAGGCAGCGAACACCTCTGGCGCTCCACGGCAGGAGTTAAGAGCATTTGGCACTTTAGGAGACTTGCTAAGCATCCCCAGGAATTGGAAATGGGGGTTTCTTGGGGGGGGGGGGGGTGTTACCTGTGGTCAGAGCCTCAGATACTGTGAGATCCCTTTACATCTAATTAAGATAAATTGCAGAGAAATATACAAAGATGCATAATTCACCTGCTCTTCGACTGATTTAAGTGTATCCCCACAGGGAACTACACCCATTTAACTAAAATCAAGTTAGAAATCAATTTAGTTACATTAGTGCATTTTCGGTATGGAATAGTCCTTAATTTGAACGGGAATAAAGACCCACTATGGGCCGATTGATTCTGTTAGGTGAAGGAAAAGCTTTTATTCTTGATACAACTACAAACAAAATCAGATTCAGAATGCTACAGGATATTGTATATGGAAACATTAGGAACTGTGGGTATAGGCTTTTCTTTTTTCACAGGGCTCTGAACATCTTCATTCCTGTGATTTCAGGCATCCCCATGCAGAGTTATGCCAGAAAACTCTGAAAAAGGGGGTAGTTTCCCTTCCAAGAACCATGGGGGCTCCCTTTCAGTGACAGAATAGTGGGTCTCAGAAAGGTCTTTCCAATTTAATGTGTGCGGTCAGGAGACATGGGAGAAAGGAAAAGCCTGCCTTCCAGGAGCATGCAGGTGGGAAATTGAGAGGGAAAGGATTCAGGATAAGAAACCCCATCTCAGCTGGCTGTGTGCCTCCCCAGGCAGGGACAGGTGCCAAGCATGGTTTTGCAGGGGGAAGGGGAGGGAGCAGACCTCCTGTTTGCATCCAGTGGGACCTGGCAGGGAGGAGGTTTCACAGGTGGAACAGCTTGAACAGCACAACCTGTCCCCAGGAAGAGGATTGAAATGTGCCTTCAGCTTCCTTAGCTGACTCACTTTCCCCCAAGGCACAGATCATTCAGATGGGGCTGGTGGATGCACTGAGGGAGCCTGGGGACACTGACTGGCCCTGAGGGCCTGTCTGCAGCCACCTCTGGTTAGCATACCTCTGGCTCCTGTCTGTGCTCACCTGAGCGCCCAAAGGAGACTCTGCAGCTGTTGTGCCCCATGGGCTTTCCCATTTGACCCCACTGCCTGCCCACATCTCAGAAACATCTGCGTGTGTGAGAAATCCGGTGAGGGAGAGGGAACAGAAAACAGGGGTTTTCCAGTGACGATGGTCTGCTCATCCCAGTTACTTAATTTTCACTATTGTCATTTCTTAGACCACAGAAGATCTCTTGCTAATCTTGCCCCTGCTATCTAGCTCCTGACCTTCAAACACGGTCCTAGGAGCAATGTTATAAAAGATATATGAAGTAAGACTCTAGGTGGCACTTCAGGCTGCATAACTGTGACCTTGTCTATCAAGACACGCAGCATTTAAATCATAAGTTTAATCAGGTAATCCTTAGGCAATCAAGATGATCAGCAAAAGTACGTTAGCACTCTGTAGTCTCTGCAGCAATTCCCAGTGTGCCTTTCCTGTGTACCCAGACCTATAGTTCAGTTCCACTTCACCGACTGAAATCAAGAGAAATCTCACTCAAGAAAATGAAACTACTCTCTGGAATAAATCAGAAACGGGCTCGTGGAGCTCTTGTAAGACTGAAAGTTTGGCACCTAAACAGAAGCAAGAAGCCTAAATATATGTGTGAGCCTAAAATACTAGAGATGAGTGTTGTAGTAAAAACCACAGGAAATTCAGCAAAACTGTGCCACTCCAATACCTGCAGAAGGGATACACAGGGTGTATATTTTGGTTCTGTTGAAAGTATTCATTGACTATTTTCTGTAGGTTTCATCTGTACAGAGCTAGCAATATTTACTTTTCTCCTCTCTCTAAGACCTGATTTGGCAGCACATCACTTGTCAGTGGGTGCCTTGGACATGTGCTTGCTTGACAGTTTACTGAGAATTAAGCAACAGAGCAGCAGTGAAGCATGCTCCAACATCCTTTTTGGAATTGGGGACCAAATGCAGATACATTTCTCAGTGGACATCTGAAGGTGTTGTTCCACACCACATTTATCTAATGTCAAAGTTGCCAAAGAAGGACCCTGCCTTTTCTCACCCACAGCTATTTGTTACTCTTTCCTCCCTCCCATTTATCACTCCTAAGTGTGCTGATACCCTTTAAACTAAATTAGTGAAATGGCTGGTATTAGCAAAACCAGAAAACCTCCTGTTGATCTGTTTTAGACCACAACATCAGAAATAGATGCCTTAACGTAACTGTGGGAGGGGACAGGAAACTGCAGTAGGGGAAGGAGAAGAGAGGGAATGCACTCTGAAGGACAAGGACCTCTTCAGACTGCTTTCTTCTTGCAGAAATGTTAACAGTGAACAGGAGTCAGCCATTACCAAAAAAATAGCCTGCTTCTTCCTAGCTCCTCATCACTGGATCTGTGTTAGACTAGTTCAAGATTCACCATTGGGAAGCCCTGTAGGCTGTCTGAAAAAAGGCAGGGGGTACAGTGCGTGCAAGAGGTGCAGGTCCCCCTCTGCATGGGGTCCCCTCCTCTGCCACAGCACATCTGCAAGATCTTAAATGCAACACAGCCTTTACCTCGCCACCCTTCCTGTGCCTTGTGCAAAGCCCTCAGCAGGTTTCACGTACCTGGGAGGGGAAAGTCTGGCCCTTTCCCCTCTGGGCTTTGCTAGCAAGCAGGAAAGCTGGGCCAGCTGCTCCAGAAGGCCTGTAACACCTTTTCCCACTGGGCCAATCCTTCCCCATCAGCTGCTGAACAGGCAGCGGCCAGTTGGCAGCTGCAGGGGACTGAGGAGCCTTGTAAAGGGTGAAAAGTGAAAACAATAAAGAAGGTGAATGCCAGTCAATTTGTTGAGGATTTATACAGTGAAGGTCAAGTTTTGACAAACAATTTTTCTTTCAAAAGTGGTGGACCCAGTTCAGAGAGGTTCCCATGGGAAACTTCCCTCCATTCTCTCCTAGGGAGAAGCAGCCTAACCCACCGAAGCTGGGACCACCATACACAGGTTAGATATTCCCAGGTAGATGAAAGTATGAATATACAGAGCAGAGAGAATGAAAGGGATGCTGTATTCATTTTTTGTCGGGTTCTCTCCCCTCTACATCTGACTCCAGCATACTGTGGCTGCAGAAACATTCAGCAGTCATGGAACTGGGCAAAGTGAGTTCACCTTTCAGCAATGGGAACATCGATCAGTCCTGCCCTCCCCACCTTAGCTTCTCTGTTGCAACAGCATCAGAACATTTCACCATTATTTTACTGCTCACTACTCTCAGTTTATTACCCTCACAGTTTAACCTCAGTTTACCCCACAGGGATGAAGGGAAGACATATTCCACCCATTGAGCAAAGCTATGGACAAGCTTCACAGCAGCCTCAAGAGGCATTTTGGTCCCTAATGCCCAATGAGGGCCAGGAAGGCTGGTGCTGAGTAACACTGGTGCGTAGCCTATCCAACCCACTTGTGGTCCTACAGATTGTGTGAACAGACCTGGTACATTCTCACAGAGGAGTCCCAACACCCTGGGGTCCCTTGGCCAGGTTTCTTCCAGACAGCAGGAGCCCAAGGGGATGCAGTGTCACCAGTATCACTCTACCCACCAAGGGAGCAAGACAGCCAGGGCAACCAACATCGATGCAGACTGCAGGAGAAGGGGCAACAAGTCCACAGGAGGGGCCCTGATGTCACCCTTAGCATCCTAACTACTGCATTGAGGCCACCGAGGAAGCAGCATGCTGGTGTCCAGTTGATGAGACAGTCTGGCACTGCACAGCATGCCCAACACTGAGAGTGGGGAGCTGCCATTCCCTCAAAGAGGGGGAGAAACACGGACTACATGTGGCATGTATGAGACACCACATGTGGGACCAGATCCTGCTTCACAGCACTGGGCTGGTGCAATACCCATCTGTGAGCTCCTGAGTCAGTCAGTCCCCTGCTCCTACCTTTGTTACCTACAGAATGGCTCTTCCTTCAAATCTCTTATTCCTACCGTTTCTCTTTGAGCCTCAAACAACTCATTTTTAATGCTTGCTTATATATATGGAAGATGTAACCTAAAAATCAGGGGTTTGTGTCCTCCGGGCCAGCTCTGGACAGTCATTTCATAATGATGAACACCATTAACATCAGTTTGTCTTAGAAGACACTTGGCAGGGGTTTAGGTTCACCATCCGCAAACAGTATTATCTTCAGTGACGTAATCAGCCTGGCGGAGGAATTGGTTCCTGGGACCTTTGGCATTTCAAGTGAAGTAAAGTTATACAATTAAACTTCAGTTAGGAAATATCCATAACTTACCAACAGGGGAGAGCAGTTAAGAGCATTACCAGCTGTCAGCACCTGGGAAACTAAATTGAATGGCCAGAGCACTGAGATATGAAAACTGAAGAGAAAAATCACATGTGCCTACTTTCTTTACGGCTGCAATGTCATAGGTCATATGTTGTGCTAACCTGTAAGAAATAATAGGAACGTGGAGATAAAATATAGCTCCAAATGTGAACTAGGGCATGGCATAGAAGTTACGCAAGGACAAACAGATTACTAGAACTCTGAAGTATAAAATCACTGTCTCAGAGACTGCTCTCTCTACTCCTAACAACTTCATAAGCTAAACCAGCTGTTGCAAATAACACTGTTAGATTTTTAAAGACATTTATTTCCTTGACTGTAAATAGAAATACAATTTCTTTAAACTAAAAATACTCTCCCATGTAAATTTTTTTAAAAATTGAATTATCAATGTATGTAATGTCAGCCTTTCAGAGCTGTGTGATATTTGTAAGATATTCCTGAAAAATTTGCTGTCATTCTTACAAATTTATCACTCCCTTCCTGAATATCGTAAATTATTTGAGCAATGTACTGCAAAACAGAAAATAAAGAAATAACAACTAAAATGGTTTGGTGGACTTTATGTGCGAGGAACTGCAGCCTCGCACATAGGAGAGGAGATCTCTTAGCCCAGGTTTATTGAAATGGGGATAAAAAGGAACAGCAGGGGTGGGTTCAACCTATATCTGAGAAGGAGGATGAATGCACTGGAGCGTCTCTTGACTGAGAGACTGAGGAGCCAGAAACACCTCCCACCCCTCCATGCAATGGAGCTACTTGTGTTCCCCTACAGCAGCAGATGTGGGACATCTACTATCACGTGTGTAGGGGTGATGTATCATCACTGTGTCGCATCAACAGTCCGATTTGGAGGGTCGGTGCAGGACACAGCCATTTGGTGTCTTGCAGTGAGAGGGGCCGGGCAGAGTACAGGAGCAGGTTTGGAGAAAGAGGGTAGTAGAGAGGAAGAGACTGGTGGGAGCTAGGGTCAAGACTAGTGTGGTGTGAATTAGGAGCCTGGCTAAAAGCAGGAAATGTTCACACTTCTCAGAAAGCTTTATGAGCAGTGATAATGAAATAGCAACCCCCAAAGCACTTACATTCCCATTCGCTTTTCTAATGCATCCATTTGAACAGTAGCTCCTGTTACAGGTTGTTCCTGCAGAGCGATGAGCAGAGTATGCGTGTGGCCCGAGAGGAGCACAGTGATACTCTCACAGTGGTGTACGCCACCAGCAAGTACCAGTCTCTTTAATGAGGCCCTCCATTGCTCCCTGCCCTGCTGACTGCACACCGTGGGTGGCACTGGCGTGGATGCATTCGCCAAAATGCTTGCTTCATGTCAGGGAGGTGCACCCATTTGTAACTCCACTTCCCTGGCTCTGCAGATGCCTCCAGCCACATGTCACATTGAGGGGGAAGCAATGACAATGGCTGAGATGAAGCCTTCAAGGCAATGCTGACTCACCTCCATCCAGAGGTTGCATGAAGCACCCAGGACTCTCCCTCAGTGATTCGCAGCACATGGGGAAACATAGGTGATAGGTGCAATACCTTCCTGGCCAGCCATATCTTTGAAATGCCATGGCCTCACATAACGTTGCTGAAACAAATACAGCAATTAAAAACCTCTGCATAAGAAGTCCAGTTCTGCAAACACACAAACGGGTGGCAGAGTGGTGGCGATGCCTAGCATTGCCTGGTAATCTGTTTTCTCAGTGTTAAGTAATGGCCACATCCATAAAGAAGCAGGAGAGGAAAGGGAGGGAAACACAGGAAATCCATTACTGCCATAAAGGGAAGGAAACGGAACAGGAGCCTGGACCCAAATCTGGATCCTCCTGGATTTCTGACCTCCTGCCAGAGTAAGATATTAGAAACCAATACCAGGGGTGGAGTGCTGGTAACCGCTGCAGTGACTCATTCCCTTGTGAAAAGCAGAGCCACCCAGACAACTGGCCCAGCGCATCGCTGTGTGCACAGCCTCAGAGAGCTTGCCTGGTCACGTAAGCAGCTGGCACAATTCTTGCGATTAACAAATAATGCAGATAATTTAGCCAGGCTACCTGAGCACTATCCCTATTATTGTCTGATAGAAATGGAAACAGAGTCTTCCTGATGTGACTTTTAATCCTGAAAAAGCACGTAGTACTACATGAGATAGCCAGGAAATGAAAGTCCAGATGGAAAAAGATTAGGAATTGCTCTTTGAGTTGGTTAAAAATCCCAGCTGACCTTATTCGGTGTTCAAGCACAAGGAGAGAGAACTCTGAGACAGGGCAACATTCAGGCTTTCTCCTTCCCCCTGCCTATACTGCTGTCGCCCATACCCAATTCTGGTCATGTTCTGTGTTCTCACAGTTCCCACACAATCCCACCCTTGTACTCCCAATTCAGGGACGAGGAAGCTGTTTATCACATCATTCCGTTTGTCACATTCATTTCAGACGATGATAATACCCAGTTGTAAGTAGCACATTTTACATCAGCAAATATTGCAGCAGTTCTTCTCCAGATGGGAAACCAAAGGCTTAGGAGGGTAAAAAGTCTTTCCTTTGGCCACCTAGTGAGTTACTGAAGTCCCAAGTTCCAGTGCAAAATTAAACATCGCTGCCTAGGCTTGCTTTTAGATTTAGCTTAGCAGTATATCTCTCTGAAGTCCATACTTGAGAACTATGCCTAACAACTGCACCTAAAATTATATTTTTCTTGCTGGGAGAAGGTGGGGGGAGATGGCGGTTCATGACTTGGTACTGTAGTCAGTCACTCAAAAGCCTGTGTGCTTTCAGCATTTGGCTAATCAAATTTCAGCAGAGTGCACGTAGCACTGTATCCAATCTGTCTATTTGTAAAACTTGACAAATTTTTGGCATCAGAGATAGAGAATCCCATTCACCACCATGTTCCCCAAACTGAGAATTTGCAGCCTGATCAGTATAGCCTGCCTTCATGTGCCTCACATGTCTCGAGGAAACAGTTTTACCTGTAACTGCATCTCCGAACACCAGTGGGGAAGGTCTTTGGTGTGATAGACTATGTCCTTCCTGCACATCTTTTCTTTCTTCTCCTTTCCTGCATCCACTACCACTAGCCATAGGCAATGCTATAGAGATGCATCTTGACATTGAGTGTTACAGGGGTTGATATTACAGAGTTCCTTCCGAGCTCAAGGCTGGCTTGCTGCATGTTCTGTTTGTTTCTTGAACCCTCTTAAAGCCACAGCTGGGAATTTTAATAGCTTTCCCAGCTGCCTGTCTGTGATGGGGGAAGACCCAATGTGACCAAAGGCCTGATATGACTGCACTCTCACTCCGAGGTAAAATTCTAAAAATTCAGTGAAAGTAAACGGGGATTTTGGATTTGAAACTACACAGCTGCTGAGATGAGCTGTTGTTTAATTTTGGTGGCACCTGGTAGTTCAGTGTGCACTCCACCTAACCCATACCAGAATAGGGCAGTTTAGGAGGGCTGCTCCGGAAAGTCCCTTCCGACCTTGCTCCAGGCCCATGGGAATACAGCACATCCTCACTGCCCCATAGCATCGCTTCCTATTCCCCCAAGTCCCAAAACTGCTCAGCAGCCCTGGCTGGTGTGTTTAGCCTGCACTTCACAGCTCCTGCACTCGCACTGAATGTTGACATGCTCTAAGTGTCCTGAGTCTGATGCTACAGTCTGCTGCAATATTATTATTATTATTATTGTGGAGAGGTCGATTATTAGTATTAATCTGTGGGTTTACTTTCTTGGCTCTTCATAACAAACAAATGAGATTGTGATCTATGGATGTTTCCATTTCAGTGTCTCTGCAGCTCTACTGCAGAATGCCATCATCCACACCTCTGATCCCTGTGAGTCCTGTTAGCGCATCTTGTTGGCAGCAGAAGTATTCTTCCACTGCAGATTTGATCCAAAACAGCATATTCCACCATCTGCAGCTAGCTGCTGGTGTCCAAGATGTAGCGAGGTGGTTGCTTTCTTTATCCAATAGCATTCACCAATATTTATCTTTGGCACCAAACACTGAGGCTATTTTTGTTTCTGCCAAGTCAGGTAACATGTCTTTTGTTGCAGGCACTTGGTAATGAGCAGTTTGTCATACTTTGATGAGGTCGCTCAGGCTTACGCGAATGAAGCGTTTGCCCATGTGGAGGTTGGCTCTCAGGCCACACACCCGACCGGAGATGCGGCAACTGCAGCACTGACGCCATCTCTCTCTGTTTGCTGTATTAGCTGCTGCTTCTCCTTCGCCCTTGGTGCAGTGGTTGCACAGGTGCCATCCTGGCTGAATCACAGTCTCTATTTCAAGGTGAAATATGCCTGGAAGATATCCCAGTACTCTGAAAATATCTTGATAACCTTTCAGCAGTCCAAGCCACAGAAGCAACACAGAGCAATGCCTGCTCTGACTCTTCATGGGCCAGCTTTTCTGCTTTGCCTGTGTGGTTCTTACCACAGCTGTTGCACCCAGCCTCATGTGCAGGTTATTGTCTATTAATGATTTTTTCCTACCTGGTATCTTTCTCTGGAGATTATTTCTTCGCTTTTTACTTTTCTTCTTGCACAAACATCAGTGCTTCTCCTTTTTTTCCCTCCTTCCATCCCAAAAATGCAAGCTGGAGCAACACTTCATCTACTCTGTGGCTGTGAATTGGTGTGCACTTGTTTTCTACATAACCAGATATCTCCCAGCACCAGGATAGGCTCTTCAAGCAGCCTCACAGAGGCTTCTGTATGCTTCTTTCAAGCATACCACAAATTCTTTTTTTTTATACACAATCTGTTAACAAAGGGGTCAGCCATTTGCTTTGGGAGCAATATTCTGATCTATGATTACCTTAGGTTCAGTTACACTCTTTGAGGAGATTCTTTACCTGTGTTTTATTTAGGAGAGAGGGAAGGTTGGAAACTGTTGTGATTTTTTTCTAGATCTTATATGAGTCCTCCTGATGTTCCTGAAAGCCACTGCAGTATGTCCATGATTCCTACTAGCATGGTTGTTGCTGGTTTGTTCTGTTTTGTTTCTCTCCCTTTTCATCTCATTTTCCCACTATGATCCAAAAAGCATCCAGTTGATAAATTCATCCCCTTCCATATCTATCTTCCCAAAGATGGGAGTCTTGGATACTATTCTTGTTCTTTCTTTCTCCTTCCTATCCCTTTTCCTTGTAAATAAGCATGATCACAGGCTTCACTTCTGATTACACAGGTAAAGGAAGAAGATCACCTCTGAAATCATGCTCTCCACAGAGAGGAGATGAAAAGTCCTAATGAGCAAAAATGACCTGGAAAAAAGAAAATGGAAGAACCGTGAATTGCCGCCAGCAGCTCTGCTGAGGACCCAGCCTACTTGCCAACAACTGAAAAGCTGCTACCAATTGTAGGTGGCTAAACCTGGGACATTGTTTCAGTGTCTGCCAAAATCAACAGTAGGCCAGAAGACGGCACATAGCAGCTGCTGGACTTGTCTTCCAGATCTTCTGACAAACTCTGGCCAGTTCCCAATCCTGTGCCTCAGTTTTCCTGTCTCTGGAACGGGAAGAGCTGCTACCTTTTGTTACAAAAAAAGGAACACACTTTATGTATGTCAGGAAATTAACAAACACAGCAGTGGGAAGGGATCGATAAAACAGATTGTAATGATGAAAGAGCTAAACTAAAAGTCTCTTCAAATGCCTCATACACAGCCAAGGCTGGAGGTCAGCAGAAACCAAGGAAAAATATCCCTTTTCCATAAAAAGTACAAAGCATTCAAACCATTTGCATCTTATCAATAAGGAATGCAATTACATGAGAGGGAAAGAGGTCCAGTTCCTGTACTGTAAGCCTTGATGCCTCTTTTTCCTTATAAGAGAGCATAAAGCTCTTGTACAGGGATAGTTTAAAGGGACAACATAGACACTGAACCCAAGACCCTGGCCTGGACTCCATCTGGGGGGTGGGCAACTGTCTCCCCTTATTTGTCGGTCACCATGTCCTTTATTGGACCTAATCTCAAGTACATGTAGATATCTATTTAGCAAGCTACTTAAGTACTTTTCAGCTGTGTTTAAGCATACTTTGTTGAATTAAGGCATAAGACATTCAAAACTGTAACTATATAGAAAAGAACATAGCCCCAAATATATTTAGCAGTCTAAACAGATTTTACTGTACAACATGAACTTCTGGCTCTGCAGAGAAGTGCTTGTTTCTATCTCCAGCTGTTTAAAAATTAACCTTGTGTACTACATTCAAAATTGTTTCTTTCAGCCCCATGCCTGTACATGATAAGCAGTGGGACCACAGGGCACCCTGTTGCATTCACAGATCACACAAGACCACATCCAACCTTGGTCTTAGCACAGTCATGACCAGATATGTCTCCATGTGTGGCTATGCTGGCTTCACTACACACAGGTATGGATCTTCAGCCAGATTCAAGGAGAACAAATTATGAAGCAAAGCCATTCTCCAAGGTGCTGTACAAACACTGGAAAGAAAGAGTAGCTTGAGCCTAAAGAATAAATATGAAACGTATACCAAGAATGCTAAAGAGGATTCAATAACATTAATGTTCCTTAGACCTTTCCACATGATGCTTTATAAATTAAGACTTTTAGCCAGCCTTGAATCAAAAGAGGTATCAAGTGAAGATGAACCAAAGAATGGGCAAGGGGTGGTAAGAGGAATGTATATTTTACCTTTCAGAGAGGAGATTCTTCTTCTTCTTACTACAGAACAAGATCAAATTTGTTTAATCACAGCGTATAAACACTTGGTTAAAAAGCAGATATAGTGTGCCTGGAAAGAGGTTAATAATTTAAGTACACACAATTACTGTATTTGTAATAAAGTAGCTTTATTTCAGATGATAAAAGACAGGCGGTGCCCCAAGGCACAGTTCCTCTGGAACTGAATCCATGCCCATGCTCAGGTTCAAACTTACAGGTGCAATGAGCCCCTTGCTTCTATGTAGTGAATGAAGTTTGGGCAAGAACTAACCCATTTTGAAACACTCAATATCAGGATTACTTTCTTTCTATTAAGTCTGTAAGACCATAGTATTTACTTCTTTCATTCACTAGGTGTTTTGCTTCAGGTATTATAATCAGTAATTAATCTTTACAGTAAACTTCTTTTAAAATCAGTTCCGTACAATATTTTGGATTTATTTTCTGGAACTGGTTCCTTGAACTCTGGTAGATTCCAGCTCATGTTTGGAGTCAACAGAGGCAACAGGGCTGCTTCCAGAAGAATTAATTTGCAGCGTTTTGTGAGCAGGACGGAGCAGAAGAAGAGCAAAGATGAAGTGCAGACTTTCACAATGACATACACATTCATGGGAACCAAGATTTTTGGAATTCCCCTCATAATATTTCTTCTTATAAATGCTTTAAAAATTAAAATCTTCTTAATATATTCCTTCTCTCCCACTTTCAGGAACAGTTACTACCACAGATAATTTCTTTAGTAGGTTTATATCTGACTGCATATTTCCAGGACAAAGGCTTTGGCCCCAGTTGTCCAGGAATCTGCACATGTGCATTGGTCACAGGCAACTCAGCGGAACTACTCACATGTAGAAACTTATATTTAGCTATTTATCTATGCAGTTTTTTCAGGTTTAAATTCTTTTACTTAGGACAGCTGGACTTACAAATCTGATGTTTGGATGATGGGAAACTATTTCCTCCCAAAGACAGAAATGCTACTGATAGATATTCTGACTCCATCTTCTTGTGAGAGTACTATGATTCCTCAAACCTAAGTATCTTTTACATAATTGAGGTTAACTTAATAGAAAAGATCATGTTTTCTCGTTAAGTGGTATAGACCATGTATAAAGAAAACATACATATAGAAAGAGAGGAAATAGTGTGTTGACAGCATTGTTGTCTGTGGAAATTACTGCCTGTACCCCTTCACCAGTTTGGGATTTAGTTTCTAATCCCTTTAACAGGCTTTCCCAAATCCTGAGTAGTTTAAACTATTATTTAATATCTTCTTTGCCAGGAAGATTTTCTGTCTGTGTCTGTGTCTCTCTATGTACATTATATTATGTATGCACATACACATAATATTATTATTCCCTTAGTAGCAATTAAGCAGTATAATCCACCTCAAAGATATTTACAACAATTTAAACTACCCTGAACCAAGGAGTTTAGAGGATTAGAGATGAGATTTAAGCAGTTACTGAGGGGATAAATTTTACACTTTCTGTGTACTACAGCGCCATTTGACTTTAAGGCCAGAGAATAGAGCATTTGGAAGTGACTGAAGCAACGAAGGAAATGAATCAAAAGTTGAGTCAGGTTTAAAGCCCAGAATAGTTTCTTTGTTGAAATCTTTTAACTTCCATGCTTAGAGGACAGTAGACAGCTGAATCCTTGGACAAGTTTGTCCAACTTCCTTGCGATCTCCCTCACCTGGTGCTTTGAAACAGTCAGTGAGCATGTGTGCACTCCTGTACGTCTCCAGCACTCTGTGTGCCAGTGGGGTGAGCAGGCAGAACAGGTCTGGCTTACACTGAAAGCTCTGCTATGGTCAGTAACACAGGGCATACTCTGGGACAGAGGGCATAAACTGGCACTGAAAGTTCAAGCCACCCTGGATTTATCAAGGGAAAAGAGCACCCAAAGATAAAAATTTGGCTATGCTGAAGAAGCAGAGCACTGTTGTTTGATTTTTTCTGATGCCTGTGTAGCGAACCAACACACCAGCGTTGCTTCATGTTTAAGGGCACACCCTGTCATGTATTTATATCAACACATTAATGGTTTTCACTCTCAGACTCCTCGGCTGAAATAGTGTTTTGCTGAAAGTGTCTTTGAAGTAAAACTCACCCAACGTATTTATCTCCTGCACAATCCCTGGGGCTCTTTCCTCTCATCTACCTTGTCAATGAAGCAAGAGTAAACACTCTCTGAAACTGCCTCTCTTCTGTAAGTAACACCTGGGATGTTTCCCATTTCTTTCTCTCTCTGCTAGTGAGAAGCTAACACTAAAAAGTAAAAAATAGAGAAGAATTACTGTTGCCACCTGGTGAGCTAAATGTACATCCCACATAATTCCCCAATAAATCCCTTCCATGATTCTCAGAGAGTTGTTGGGGTTTTTTTCCAAATGTGTTTATTTATGAGTAATATCTTATGTACAAAAATGCATCAATCACTCTGTCACACCCCAGGTGTCGGCTCATATTATCCACTCCAGAAGAGAGCAGCAGAGTCAGAGTAGGAAAAGGAGCTATCTGGAGGGAGTGGACTTTCTGAGCCGTCGGTCTCCCAGGTGTGACTTTGCCCAGCAGCCCAAGGGCAGCCATGCCAGCAGCCCCGTGGAGCAGCCCCCAGCAGCGGTGCTCCTGCTTCCTGGAGATCCACACTTGATCATGGATGGAACAAGCTCTCTGTGATCTCCAAATGCTAAGAGGAAATGCTCATTACTATTTCTCCTTATGACTGTAGTTACTTTGCCTAATAAAGAGACTCATTAAGGGGAATGACCTATTTGCAAAGCCTGTAAAAGTCTTAATTTGTGTGTGTAGTGTTTTTTCTCTTAAAAAGATTTCAAAATACCTTTAAGTGCCTGCAGCAGTGCCATGGGACAGTGAATTGCCATGTTCACATGCTAGAAGAAAAAACAATCTTTGGGATATGGCAATGGATTTTATGTTTAAAGCGCTCAGAAGGTTATTGCATTTAATGGGGAGTGGGGACGGAAATTTCAAAAATTATGATAAATAGCTTGCTGTAGCCCATATATAAATTTCACCTGCTGACATGGTTTAGTGGGCAGACACTAATACTACCCTCGGGAGGAAGAAGGAAACCAGCGCTGGGACAGGAAGGGGTTAGGCAAGATTTAAGTGAGTGTACAGGAAGCAATAAAGGTTGTGGAGATTTAGCTCAAGTCTGGTGAGTGTTTGATTGAATCCTTGGTTAGGGAACAAACTTGACAACATTATCTGTTTTTGTTGTAGGAACAACTGTTCACTTGTCTAAATCCTGCCCTCAGCACTGATATATATCAGCCTTCAATTTACTCTCACTTCCATTCGAATCACAGTAGGAATCAAGCTCATCCCCCCTGCTCCTATGCAGATGGCATGCAGAGAAGACTATGCACAGTTTGTTTTAAGGGTGTTGTTTTTTTTTTTTAATTGAATTAGGCCTGATTTGTTCTTCCATTTCCTGCCTAGGGTGAGTTTAGCACAGGTGGTGTCTTCCAGGGCAGGGCGGACAATTTGGGTGAAACCTCGAAGCTGCCTGAACACGCCGTGCTTACCGCTGCCATGCTGAGCCCGCATTTTGCAAGCCCAAGTTTGGCAAGCATCAACACCAGCGGGGCCAGCCCCGGGAAGGGCTCTGGGAGCTCAGCCCCGGCCGCCGGCAGGGGAGCCCGGCCAGCCGCCTCTCAGCAGCTCGAGCCAGCATCAGGTGCCAAAGCAGATCAGATCAGAGGTCCAGCTAGCCTGAAATCCGGCCTCTCCTGCTCGCCAGGAACACATGCAGAAGAACCCCCCTGCAAAGGACAAATGCCCATCCAAAAACGTGCCCAGCAGTCAAATTTCACTGCAAGTGGGAAGTACTCACTGTCACGAGCCCTGAAGCAGAGATTTGAGTTATTAAAATAATATTACATTAAAATATGACTTAATAGATTAACTTTTACCCTGGATAGTTTAACTGTACATGTAGGTGGTATCGACTGCAATGTCTAACATTTGTTAATCCTGCTAAGTTCTTTACCTCAGTATTTTCTCAAGGCCACAGCAGAGAAACTGTGTTAAAAAATCATTTGCTGTTTTAGATTTAAACCTGTTGCTTTTATTTCCGAGTGTCTCTCTGATATTTATTACAAGAGAGGGTACACAGGAGTGACCACATGACCCCTCGGTACCATCTATTACTTTATATACTGCAGTGACATCTCATACTTGCCACCTTCCACTACTCAACCGTCCATATCTTTATCTCAAAGTGTTTCCATACCTCTTCATCACAGGTTTTGTTACTTTTCTCTGGACTTAAAAATATGTCAGCCATATAATCTTTTATGAGGTGAAACTACCCTTACCTAAAACCAGCATTCTAGCTGAGGACGTGCCATTGATCTTTCCATAAAAAGGCATTGTAATTCTCACAGCACTATCCTTTATGCCTCCCTTAATAGGAGAATAACCTGTTTCTGGGAACCTATTCCCAGCACACATCTAGCTGGAAAGAGGTTCAGGTTCTCTGAGTTTTGACCAGAACTCTTTATGATGCAGCAGAGCCCAAAGCTACATCTATCAGTGGGGTCACCTTTGCTATACACGCACGTAAGGCTCTGCCCCGCTATCTGCATCCTGCTCAATGCAAACTTCAGCTGCCATGCACGGCCTTTGCTTGCCTGCCCAAAACAAAACACTGAGCACCATTGTTGGCTGGCCATTGTCCCCCATGCCACAGAGGTGGCCATGGTGCAGGGCCAAGCAATAGCAGTGGCTCCAGGGGGCCCAGGGCAAAGGTGGAGGTTATGACCCCTTGTATATCATTAGGCAATTAGCCGGGGCCCTCTCTAACCTCGCAAAACACAGGGCCCTGGACAAACTGTCCTCCCCTAGCCAACTATGGCTGACCCTCCTCTACCCATAGCTACACTGAAAGTACTTTGACACCCTCTCAGGTATTCTTCTGTTCTGCATAGGAACAACACTATTCTATGTTTTTCTTTCTGCATCTTGCAAACTTGCAAGATTTTGAGTGTCTGGAAGAAGACCTTATTCCAAGAATTTCATAGACCTGGAGGCGAATCAGCACTCTGAGAACCGCCATAGAAACAGGCTGGGTATTTGTAGGTTTTGTCGAAGGTACTATCCCATCTCAGGATCCTGCTATCAGTATCAAAAATTGCATGTTTTTACCCAAAGGGGCTTTGAAAAAGGGGAGGCCAGAACCATGTGTGAAATGAGAAGATACGGAAGGGAAAGATTTAAGGATTTAGACATAACTGAACCTAGCCAACTCAGCTACACAGACCCCATTGAGGTTTTTCCTGACTCCCTCGAAAATGTACTCAGATTTGGTCATAATAAAATGGGCAAATCTCAAATGTCTTTTTCTAATTTTACTTCTCTTTATATTTGCAAACCCAGTCTTAGAAGATATGTGCCCAGGTATGCCTGGTACATTTCTGATTGTACACTGAAAGGTTAGGTGGTCTGAATATGCTGTTTCTGAGACAGTGGTGCTTTTTCTAGTATAATTGACACCAATGTCCTTTGCAAGAGACAGTGAAAACAAAGGAAAGGGAGGATAAAAGGAAAGATGAAGGAAGGAAAGAGGAGTCAGTCTGACAGAAGAGGAGAAATCAGAACACCAGATGTATGCTATATGTATAGCATTTTATCAGATTACTCTGTAGCAATAGTGCAATTTTATGTATAAGAGAGTACAGGCCTTTCCCTCTCAAGGCTATGGTAAAAGAGAAAAAAGATAGTCTTGTTGTTAAGGTAGAGACACAGAATTCAGGAGATCTGGCTCCCATTCCTGGCTCTGACACAAACCTTGTGTAAATCACTTAATCTCTCTGTGCCTCTGTTTCCCATCTGTGAAACAGAGATAACACATCCTTTTTCTCACCCCAGTCTGTCTTGTCTATTTAGATTATCTGCTTTCCTGGGCAGGGAAAGCTTCTTACTGCATGGGCTTGGGTTTTCAGTTTGTTTGTCCTCAGTGCTTTTTGCTGGATCTTTTAAGACCAGAGGGAACCACAGTGATCATCTGGTCATGACCCCTTATATGAGACAAGTCCCGGGAGCTCCCAGAATTAATTCCTGTTTCAGTAGCTGTGATAGACAACAGAATAGATTTTAGGAGAAATATATATATATATATAAATCTAGAAGAGAAAAAAAATCCCCAAATCAGTGTAGCTTTTGGTAAACAACTGATTAGTAACCTTCACTGGTAAAAGCTAGTGCTTTATTCCTTGCTTGATTTTGTCTCGACTTTTTTCCCACTACCAGAATGGTGCTTCCACTACTGGCTGTTACCCTTGCTGAACTCAAAAGTTCTCTCTGATCAATGTGTATGTATTTATGGTAGGACTTCTTCCTAACTTAAACTATGCATGTAATCTAACCTAGCTGTCCAGTGATGGAAGAACCTGAATATGGGATTTCATCCCAAAGATCTTGGATACTTGTCTTGGTATAGGACAAAATGGCCTCTGAAGGGGTCTATATTGACTATGCAGGGACCCTGGATAAACTAATTATCCTTATTTGCACCTGTAGGATAATTCTGGAGCAGTCACATGATGTTCTCCACTTTTCTGCTTGACATAGCTTTTCTTTACAGAATTTATAGTCAAGATTCATTGCCCTTCATGATGAGAGCAATTGTGATTGTAACTCAACTTTGGCCAGGATTGTTGCTCCTGTTAATGTGTATTCAGTCCCTCCTTTCTCCATCATCACCATACACCAATAATTGGTGAGATCCAGTGAGATAAGTGAATTTGAAATATTTTCAACAGAGAAAAGAATTCAGTCTTGAGTTTTTCTAACCTGGACAAGCAAGTGCTCTAACCACTGAGTAATTGAATAAAAGACCTTTTCCTGTGGTCATGTGTTAAAGGAAGGCTGCATCTGCTTTTGTGTTTTGTGCACAAGTTGATCCTTCAAGTATGCCACAAGCACACTCCTTGGACCAAGCTCTGTATGGGAAACAGGCAGACAAATGTATAGTTATGACATTGATACTGAACCACTCAACCCTGTCAGGATTGAGGTGTCTTCTGGGAGTGCACAAAAGCAGAACCTCAGTTGCCTTGGAAACTTCTCCGGCTGAAAATCGAGGAGATTAAGGCAGTTCTGGGTAGCCACTGAAGTGAGCTTTCAGGATTGCCATTTTAGATTCAGATGCCTAAACTCCTCCTAACTTCTCTCTTTAACCACTGAGGAGCTGGCCTCTATTTAAATAATCAAAATGTCAAGCCACACAAACATGTTACAGAAGGCTAAATCTATTGCAACAAAACTGTAAATTAAATCACCCCATTTGAAATCTGATTTAAAATGATATCAAGTTAGTTTGACAAGAACCATCCTGATTGTCATTAATTCTATTGCCTTCTTTTAATTCCTTATTACTCAAGTACCCTATCAGCCATTCCATTATTTTGCCTGAGATCGAAGGCAAGCTGACAGGCCTATAATTACTCGGGTCACTGCATTTACCTTTTTTAAATATTGGCACAACATTAGCTTTCTTGTAGTCCTCTGGAACATCCCCAATGCTCCATGGCTTGTTAAAAATCAAAATTAATGGTCTGTAGTGCTCCTTGACTATCGATCTTAAAATCTTGGATGCAAATTATCCAGATCCACTAATTTTAATGTATCTAACTTTAGTATCTGCTGTTTAACACATTCGCTTAGTTACTGCTAGAATGGAAAGCCTTTCATCATCATTCTGTCCTGAATCATCTGGCTTTTCCCCAAATACCAAACAGAAGTATTGATTCAACACTTCTGCCTTTTCCGTATTATTATTGAGAAGTCTACCATCTAATAAATGGATTAAGACCATATCTAGGATAGACTTTATACCTGACATCCTGTAAAATTTCCTTTTGTTCTGTTTATGCATTTCTACTCATATCATTTTGCTTCCCTATTGAATTTTTTATTTTTGCCTTGAACTTCTGGCATTTGCTATATGCTCCCTTTCTCATTTTCCTCTTTACACATTTGTTCCCCCGGTTTAGGGACTCATAACAGTTCTCTACTTTATGAAACTGACCCTTTGAAAGCCAACGTATATGTGTTTGTGTCCATTAAATTGAAAATAGGATTAGGGACCTGTCTATGCCTTTCTTCATCTAAAGCGCTTGAAACTTGGCCTCATACACAAGTCCATTTTACCCAAATCTGTATTTCCCTGTATTCTTGGACAATCATTTTGTTAGGTGAATCAATCAGTATTTAGCTTGTGATCCAAAACTTCAGCTGCTGAATGCTATTGAATAATTTTCTGACATTACAGGAAGAAATGAAGTGAAACTGGGTTCTTCCTAAAATTTCAGACACATACTGCTGACACGTGTAATAATTGTTTGGAACCAGAGGTGGCAGAGCTTTCTGATTCCACCGAGGAGACTCACACCCTCCTCTTGCAAAATCTCAGGACTCTTCTACTACGTGAGAAACGAACCTCCACCAACTTCCTACAATGCAGGACATGTGCCATGCAGATGAGCAGCTTTGATCTCATGCAACAGCGAGCAGCAATGCTTATGTAGACATGCCTTTTTTTAAGCGCTTCATAGGAAAAAAAAATACATTTGTTTTCTCAATCCAGTATTTGAGACAAAATTATTATTAAAATTAGTTGTGAGTTGGGAGAAAAAGAGGATTTTTCAGGGGAAGTCAACAAATTCTGTGTTGGACTTTGTGCAGATCCCTTAATGTCATTATTGTGTATTCTAATAGGCTTTACCTAGAGCATATATGGACCAGACACCGAGAAGGAATCAAACCGTATTGCTCCCTTCAAGTCAACATTGCTGTACTCATTCACCTTGCTGAGATGTAGCACTAACTGTTTCTAATAAATAAGACTGATTCTTTGCATAATCAGCTTGCTGAATGACTGGGATTGCTCTACAATTCTGTGGAAAGCAACCAGAAATTTCTCCTGCTAGTACCTATAGTGATGATGGAGGGTGTAATTTCTTTCTCAACATTAAAGCTACAAAAGTGTATGAGAGTACATCCCACTAGCAAGGGGTGTAAGAGCTGCAAGGTTCCAACGACTTCCAATGACAAGGTTCCAACAACTGCAAAAAGGGTTGCAAAAGTGAAAATGAAATAGCTCTAATTCAGAGAAGTTCAGAGTAAGAGAGAAAGCTCCACCCTTGGCCTATCCAGACGTATGCAGAAGCTACAGTGATTTCCAAAGCGTAACTGATCTCACCACCCTCCACACTGCAAAAACTAATCCCATAGCAAGCTGATTGTGGAGACGAAAATGGTTACTGTGTAAATAGCTGCAACTAATAAATCTGAAGCAAGGCAGCACCATTTAATAAGTCAATAAAACAACAAAACTAACTTACACTTCTGGAATGATATTACGCACACTAACTAAGCTGCAGAAATTCCTTGGAGGTTCACAACTATATGAACGAAACCTCAACCCCATTGAACTCAAAGGGAGTGTTCGTCTACGCACTTATACAAAGAGCAAAACAAACTTCTGCTGACAATACTTTGTTATTTAAAATGACAAACATACACAAGGAAGAACAAGTCTGATGTTCCAGAGAGGCGTTAGGGCATGCCCACTTGCATCAAGATGCAGGACTGGAGCCTTATCAGAAAACTCCTCAAGGCAAAGACATTTCTTCTTTAACCACTTTTAAAGCATGTTGCAGTTGCAGTTATTTCTGAAAATGAATGAAGAATATGTTAAAGCACAGATTAAGCAAATAAAGACTCAGAATCACAGCTTCCTAATGTGTAAGAAACCTCTTTTACAAGTGAGTGCCAAAAGCAAAAGGTTGGTAGCTTGCCTGATTTCAGAACTGAGGGACCTACAGGTGCTGACAGTTGTACATCTGCTTTGCTTGTCTTCTGATGGACAGGAACCAGCTCCAATTCAGGAGCTCTGTAGGCACAAATCCAAGGTAATAATCTCAAAGTGGCCCAGCTGTGGTTCTTGATCAGTTCAAGTGCATTTTGCACTCATGATCAGCAGCAAGACCCTACAGCCATGGGGACTTCTGAGTAATCTCAGTTCCCAGCTGTGGCAATAAGCAAATCATCAAAGGATGATAAAGTCAATATTGCTTGGTTGCCTTGGGAACCAGACGAATGCCCAGACCCGTTCCCTTTGGTAACAGAGTGGGGAGATAAGTCATCACTACCTCCCTCCTATGAAGCATTCGCAGAGCTCCTGCTCCCTGAGGTATGTGTGATGCATCTTGCAGGTTTTGGAGAGATTAACATTTCAATGCGTGGCTTGTGTAATCAGAGCTTTGGTTACAAGCTTGTTATGGTTATAAGCCATGCTAAGAGGCAGGATATAGTTGTTTGGGTTTAGCACCACAATAATGCAGCTGCTCCAGTGCTGGCCACATGTGGCCAGCTTGGTGTGTGGGTGAAGCGAGGTGTGACTGCCTGCACCCATCAGAGTAGACAAAGCTGAATGACTCAAAACCAGACATTGGATTAGAGCCCCATATATCTGACTCACAGATTTATCCTTTAACCACCAGCCATTTATCAGAAAATGTTCCTGGGTAAAATATTTAAACTGTATTCTTAGAATGGGAAGGGGGCGGGGGGAAGAGTCGTCTATTTTAAGAGAAACCTCAGTGATCAGCTGAAGGACCCTCCCAAGGCTCAAAAAAAAAAGGTTTAAACAGCTCTAATCTGTTTTGACCAGCAGCATCTGAAGAAAGGCAGACCAATAATCCCTTCTCCAGAGTCAAATATTACCTTGTGTTAGTGCTCTGTCTTGCACTTATATCTCATTCTTCTAAAAGCCACTTCTATTAAACTATCCAAAACATGAAAACATGACACATACATAGAAAGAAAGGGTCCAAAAAATCAGTCCTGCAGCTGTTGCAAGCACTTAAACATTTCAACAGTGTTTAGAAATGTATGCCAAACTGGAATTATTTCTCTCATAATATTATGCAAAGAACTCCAAATTCATAAATAATTGTGTAGCATCACTCAGAAAGCAATATCATACAAAGGTTATTTGCCATAATGTTTTTGTCCAAAGATCTCTCATTAATGACAGTAGAAATCCAAACATTGACATTAGTAGAACTTCTCTGATGTTATGTAACTGAAAGATATCATAACATTCCTCTGTCACAAATCACCATCAAGACACTTTTCAGAAATTACAGTAATGTGTCGTTCTCCTCTCTTTTTTAAATTAATTTCATCACTGATTGGAAGGGTAAGACATATAAAATGAGAAACAATTCTTTAAAATTCCTATTGACACCTAAAATAAGAACATCTTCATAAGATCTCCAGAAATTTCTTCAGTTAACATATGCAATTAAAAAGAAAGGGAAAAAAAAAAACCTAAATTAAGTTAAAAGAAAAGGGAAAAGATTCTCCTGAGGAAAAAATTTTATGTATCAATAATTCCAACAAAGAAAAACAAATGCAGATTTAGGAATACTGAGAAGAGGAACTTTATTTATACTGATTGGGGAATATAAGGATGACAAACAGAATACATACCTCAAGACCTCAGATACCAAAGTTTGCTGCCCACTGCTGAAAAGGCAATCTCCAGCTCACAAAAGACTACCATAGGTACGTTCTGCTGGCAGGCACTTCTGACATTTAAGGAAACATCTTCCAAATATAAAGCAGTAGGTGACAGAAAATACACATTATTTGAGCCTTCATCTGAAAATCAACAAGACGCAGACCCAGAAGATCTGTTGAATTTCTAAATATTTTCTAATCTCACTAATTCCTTGTTAGTCTCAAAGGCAAAAGATTACCAACACTCAAACTGAACAAGAATGATCTAAGTGCTATTCAACAGGGATTCAGCACACTCTCTCCTTGAGGTTGATTTATGACTGGTCATCTTTGCTTTAATGCCCTAGAAGTCTGTCCTACATAATATGTGTTATCAAGATTGAGTAAATTACAAAAGAAGCATCATGCATAATTCTAATTCTCTTCTCACAACAGGATGTTTATTTCCTGTTTTGAGATAGTAAAAAGGATTTCCAGTTATCATATTACAGCAATTTACAAAAAATGCCTGTAGGCAGGAAGTTCATGAAGAGTGAAACTGGCTCATAACTAGGTTAGCACATGTGAATGGACTCTGAAATGTAAATTTATCTTATAAAAAATAGAAAAAAAAGAGCATCAGACAGATACACCCAGGTATTAAACGAACCAAAGGTCACAGTGGCATGATTAGTGCCTAGAACAAGAGGTCCCTGGTCTGGGCTGGAACGTCCAGGCACCCATTGTGAAACTAATTACAATAACGCTAAGCTAGTCTTTTAAATAAATAACTCTTTGTGTCCTAAGGAATAAAAGAGAAAAGACCTCATCTTTCAGTCTCCGGCTTTTCATCAGTCCCTTTGGGCAGAACTGGATCCTCACTCTGAACTCCTGCAGATGCCCATGGATGTTCCTGAGGCTGTTTGAGAGCAGGATTTGGCCTCTGGTGGACTTCAAGCTACGTTATGCACTTATAGATAAAGTTCAGACTTGCACAGAGGCATGAAACCTACAGAAATCTTAAACCCTGGAGAGAACTGAGTGGTACACTCTTCAGAAGATGCAGCCTGATGACTTGGTCTCTGAAAGTGGGGTGGCATTCAGGGAAATGTCTTTGTGCTTAAATATCCAGTCCCTTTTGGAAGGTCCAAACTGTAAAGGCAGAGATGTGGTGGGTGCTCAGAGCATGCTGTGCCTGGTCTACACTTAGCAATTGACCCCAGATGGCGGCACAACAATCCTAAACTCCTTCAGGATGTGGAAACCCAGAGCCAACATCACTATCTTTGTAGTCCCTTTCCTCCCTGCCTCCATCCTTCCTTCTCCTTTCCTCCCAGCATGTCCTCAGGTGGGAGCACTGGGCCCTGCTGGAAGCCAGTTCCACAGGCTGCTGCAGTACCAGGTAGGGTGTCCCTCGGGACTTCTCTAATGTGCATGGGTGGTGTACGCAGCCACCTGCAGCCCTGCCTCCTCTCTTGCCAGGTTCTGCCCTGGACAAAGAGGCACCCCCTCACTGACAGCAAAGATAAAGAAAATTATCATCAGGAAATGAAATTCCTCAAGCTTCAAATGCATGTGCAAACGAATCATTAATCAGCTGTGTGAAGGAAGGATGGATGCTCTGGTGAACTGTAGGCATACATGTAATTTGAAGGTGCAGTGTAACATCACAGATACCGTTAATTAGAAGAGCAGTCATCCTTTGAACTCTGAGCTCCGTTTTCATTTAACTTCATGAAACCCACTTGGCACGTGGCTCACTGATCGGGGTACTTGCTGTTCTGATGATTACACCAGGCCCTCAACATTTTCACAGATGTTCTCCAGGAACACATGCCTGGGAAACTACAGGGGAGTGTTTAACAGGTATGGAGAAAGGCAAAAAGATAATTCACTAGAACCAGGGAGGCATCCATCTTTCAACAGGATGAAATTAAATACACAGACAAATGTCACTAAAAAAAACTCATCCTTTCCAGAAGTTGATTCTCAGCTGGTATTGACTGGGAGAATTCCATCATTTTCCAGAGAGGCACCTCAGACCCACCTGGGTATCTGACTGAAAGAGTGTGACATATTAGGTACAAGCCAGAGAATCAAAGATAGATTCCTCTCATTGAAAGTGATGTAAACCTGGAGTAATACCACTGATGTCACAGCTTAGTACCACAAATTGCCACCACTGTGTTTTAAAGAAGAACTTGATATTTGATCTTTCTTTTTCACAAATCCACCTAATATGGCCATCAGGCATAGTCAGTTCTTTTGTCTTTGCCATGCTGCTCCTGCTGTAATTAATCTTTTTCCAACCACCCTATTGGCAATTTCCCTAATGCACACATCCTCCCTCTCCCTCCCTCCCTCTCTCTCTCTCTTCCAATTCCTCTCTGCTGTGTACTTCCCCCTTCCCAGTCTTTTGGGAACACACCATCTCTTCAGTTAGCCTGTGAGCCAGATTGTCTTTAAATTCTTCTTATCTAGGCACAGTAGTCTTTTACTCAGATGTATCTGTGCCCTGAATATGGGCTTGGTTACTCAAATGGTGATATAAACTAAACCTAGGCTTCACATTAACATTAGTACTAACATAGCCACTTGGCAGTGTGGGTGTAAGTAAAATCATGTTAACAGACTTTAAGTTCTGACCGGAGGGGTACATGTTATTATTTTAAATAATCTGTCATTTTTTTCCATCAAAACAAAACTTTTTGGAAGTAACTCGTTATGAGTTATGTGAATAATATGAAATTAAAAATCATTCTTTGATACATTTTTAGCTCTCAAATTGAACTAATTTCAAAGAAAAATATTTCCAAGCAAATAAAACTACAGGCTTTTTCCTAGAAAATACTAAGATGAAAATTCTGGCCAGTATAACAAAATCAGTATTTAAAACGCAATTTTAGTTAACCCCAACAGGCAGATCCTATTGGAAAAACATCTTCCAAATAATCTCTTCAAGAGCTAGGGGCAAAACAGTCTTTCAGTTCTGGGTTGCTTTTATTATGTCTTGTAGCTGAAGTGAGGACTGGAGGCTTTTGCCTGTACTGGCGGGTCAGTGAACTCCTGGGCGGGAAGCGAGAGTGGCCAGGCAGCCCTTGCTCACCCCTGTCTTGTGCTCTCACAGGTGCCAGAGTCTGGGGGGTTCAGCAGCCACTGTCACTGGCCTCTCTGGCATTGTCTGTCGCTTGTCCTTGCCCAATGAACCTTTGGGTTATATTAACATTTGCGCTCCTTGTATCACAATGGCAGGGATATCTGTGTTTGTACAACCCACCTGGTTACACAATCTACTGATTATGTGATTCTTCACAAAAATAAAGAGGCGGGAATCACAGAATCACAGAATCAACTAGGTTGGAAAGGACCTTGAAGATCATCTAGTCCAACCATTAACCTAACACTGCCAGTTCCCATCTACACCATATCTCTCAGCACTATGTCGACCCTACTCTTAAACACCTCCAGGGATGGGGACTCTACCACCTCCCTGGGCAGCCCATTCCACTGCCTAATAACCCGTTCTGTAAAGAAATACTTCCCGACATCTAGTCTAAACCTTCCCTGGCGCAACTTGAGGCCATTCCCTCTTGTCCTATCGCTTGTTACTTCATTAAAGAGACTCATGCCCAGCTCTCTGCAACCTCCTTTCAGGTAGCTGTAGAGGGCGATAAGGTCTCCCCTCAGCCTCCTCTTCTCCAGACTAAACACCCCCAGTTCCCTCAGCCGCTCCTCGTAGGACATGTGCTCCAGACCCTTCACCAGCTTCATTGCCCTTCTCTGGACACGCTCAAGTAATTCAATGTCCTTTTTGTAGTGAGGGGCCCAAAACTGAACACAGTAATCGAGGTGTGGCCGAAGTTTAAACTAAAACTTTTAATAAATTCTCATAATAATAATAGCAAATAGACAGATTGATATGTGTACTACAGCACTTCCCCAAATTGATTTTCCCCTTACAAAGCAACCCCCTTGCTTTCCTGACACAGCTTCTGTGATGACAGGTGTATTCTCTGAATGCCTGTATCAGGCCTGTGAACCGTCTCAATCCTCCTATTCCTGGTGGAAGACCCATCCCTTCTTGATCCATGTATCATACCATGCATTGCATGCCCTAATAGTACAATTAACAGTAGAGACACCAGGGTGGAAATTCGGTGTGCAGACAGCTCATCTCACCCACAGTCAGCCAGGTGCATGCTCCCTGGACACTGATGCAAGTGCAGTCACTTTTTCACAGGTGCTCTTTCACCCAGATCCAGCTTCAGGAGCCAACAAAAAATATGGTCCCCTGGGTCACTTGAGTAGCAGGAAGGCAGACACACCATTGATATTCATGTAACTGTGAGATAACGCTGTTCTTCATGACCAAACAAGTTAACTCCAGAAAACCTTACCACACTACCTTCTGTAACCAACTGGCACATCCCACACTGATGTTGATGGTTGTCCGAAGACTGGATAATGGCCAAGTAGTGTTTTCTTAAGTTTCAATTCACACACTCAGAGGCAGACAATGAACATACTTCTGCCACTGATGTTCCCAGCACAATTTGAGTGTTTTATTTCCTCAGTGGTAACCATGATTTTGGTGGGAAAAGCAGCAATAGTAAACTTCATGTTCTTCTATCACCACAACTCTGACATCTGGTTTGCGAATGATAGTCCAGCCAGCAACAGATTTGCAGAGATGTGGTGTAAATTACTGACAGAGAGGATGATGGAAATCTGCCTCAGGACTTCCTGAGGGTGTAAAGTCTGAAGTGTCCTAGCACTGAAGAAGGGAAGTCCCTTGGAGGTCCTGGCCCTCCCAGATCTGTAGGACAGGCCTTTCTGAGCAATTTTGTCCTTGTGCTCCTGCTCCACGATCAGTGGTTGGTGCATAAGGACACTGAAACCCTCATGGCTGCAGTTGGAGGTCCTCAGGTGTAGGAGTCTGGGCCGCGCTGGGGGGAAGTTAGTGCAGGCAGAAGAATGCAAGGACGAAGACAAGGCCAGCAAAATAAGGCTGGCAAAAACACACAAGATAGCAGATAAGTGAGAAACACCTGTGGTCAGCAAAAGCACACAAGTCTGAGCAAAACAGGGTATGAAACAAGGGAGTTTTTGGCAAGTTTTGGGCTTTACGTGCCAATTGCAATTAACCAATGCAAATGCTTGTAGAGGCACATGAACAGCGCGTGTAGATAACCTGTAGCCTATTAGAAGATAGATGAGTGCGTATACAGAACTTAGTAGGATATAAATGTAACCAGGATGGGAAAATAAAGATGGACGATCTGATCATCACAGTGGTGTTGTGTCGTTCCTGTTCCCGCACAGAGAAATAAGGACCCTGGCTAATGGTGACCCCAACACCCAGGTGGTCTGTGTGTATGAGCTCATCCTCTGAACACCACCAGAAAGCTCTATACCATGTCCCTTGCTATCTCTCCATGCCCAGCCTCACAACGGCTTTGGTCTCTCCTGTCTCGTACCACCTTGGCTCTGCTGAAGGCAGAGCGATGGGATGAGGTTTCCTGCCTGTAGGGTCAGCACTGCCTAGTTTTCTTCAGCAGTTCCACACAGAGGAACAGGCAGTCACCATTAGGACTACAGTGTGAAACACTTCAAAGGTCTGCTTCAGCTTTTCAGAAGTCTTAGTACTGTGACAGTGTGGCCATCACTAAATGGGTTATAACTCAAGAGAAGTATAGCAGAGAGGACACATGCAAGTGAGCTTGAATGTCCAGACGAAGGTAAACCCTGTGGTAAAGGGGCAGTGGTGCTTTTCCTGCCTCCTATTTGCCTCTTCCCTGCTTTCCAAGTTTCTTTCATTTACTGGTTGTCTCCCATGCTTCAAATTAATTTATGCAAAGTGTCGACCTGTTGCACTTAATGGATTTTTCTGAGCATTTTAGGGAGATGCAGAGACTGCCTTCATTCAGTTTGTTCAACAATCTTACCTATAACCTCTTCCTAACAGGTGTTCAATGCATCCAAACAGGATACATTTATCCTGAAGCTTTCTTGCTGCTTTAAACAAAACCTCATATTCCCTCTGCCTTCCCTTTCTCCTTCCTTTGATCCATCCCTTTTTAAGCTTTGTTTGTGCTATTAATAATCAAGAGTTCAGCGCTGTCAGCACATTCAACATAGTGGAGAACAAAGGGCAGAAAACAGCCCCACCCAACATGAGTTTACAGGCTAATGAAGGCAAACAAAACCCTACACTTGCCTGGGTGCACAGGGTGGCAGACTGAATGGTAACTTCTGGGCTGGAAGGGGGGGCTGTCTTTTAAAAAGCACATTTTAAGTGGACTAGAGTCTGCTTATTCAGAAAAGAAACGAGTTTAAGGGGAAAGTTCCTAGAAGTGAAAATGAAAGCCTGATGAAGCAATTTTTGGGCAAAGGGACGCCAGACAGATGGAGATAGGAGATGGGTGGGTGCAGAATGTAAGTGAGGAGAGATATGCAGCTTAAATAGCTAATCAGTAAGAGGGCAAAGGCACCCAGACACCCTGTGAAGACACTCTCATAAAGAACTGGGGACAGATGGAGCCAGAGCTGTGCAGAGCCTTTGAAGGGGCAGATAAGCAGGTTCAATTTAATGGGGGAATGTGAGAGGTTGTAATTGAAGAGCTCAGGACACTGAAGATCATTAAGAATTTGCAAGGAGAATTGAGCACTGCATGAGGAGCTTGGAAAATCCCCACATTTGAAGGTTTTAAGAACAAGATAGATAAACATCTGTTGGAAATGTTGTAGATGTGGCTGATCCTGCCCTGGGGCAAGTGATAGGCCCGATGACCTTTTGTGCTCCCTTCCCCTTTTCTATGTGGGTGTGGTAGGCCAGGAAGATAATTTGCCAGATGGTAAACACATTTTTGTCCAGACTGAAGCTGAATAAGGAGTACTGAATAAGTGATTCAAGGGACAAGGGGGTCCCAGGCTGCACAACTATGCAAAGGTACAACATGAAAGCTGGAAAGGAGGAGAAAGAATGAGGTTACTGCACTGTCTTTTCTGCTGAGCGTCAGCCAAGTATATCAATGGGAGGGGAATAAGAGAAAGAGGAGATAAAAAAATGGGTCAAAGATTGCAAGTGTAAATTCACGGTTGTGTTCGATATGATGAAATTGTTCCTATGAAAACTATTGTATTGTTGAATGCCACTGTGTATTCACTCACAAGGCCATAAGTATGTCTTTCCCAGACTAGCTATAATAGAGATCTTCATGTCTCTACTCCAAACAGACAATGCCAAGGGGGTCAGCAGAAGCAAGAAGCAGCACTTTACTCCAGCTAGTCTGCAGGTGAAGTGGAAAGGAAAGAAGAGTCAGCAGCAAAACAAAGGAATCGTGTATTGGAACACACACAGAGACACACTCACAGAGATGGCAGCGAGAGAGGGTTTAAAGTAAGAGAAGGGAACAAAAAGATATGCCTTTATAATAGGAAGACCCTCTTTATTGACAAGACCAACTGCACTAAAGTGAACTGAATGAAACTTTTGGTTTAAAAGACAATTCGGTGTTGCAGAGAAAATATTTTCTATGTTTTTAAATGTCTCTGAATGGAGTCCAAAGACTGCATCCAGAATGAGGAAGAAATTGAGGTAGTGAAAATGCATGGATGCTTTATGGCTTTATTAACTTTACCTAGATTCACATGCTTCTTGTATTATTTAGAAAAGATGAGTCAAGTTTTAGACTATTAAGCAAACTCTCTGTGTGTGTGTGTGTGTGTGCATATGCAGAGATTTTTTTTTTTACCTGCATCTATCAAATGCCCTTGAAGAAACAAAATGTAAACCAGATGAAGACTGACATTCCTTCAGTGGGATACAAGGACACATAACAACTGCTGAGAAGAATTGGGCAGAGAAAGTACCAGTTCCAGAGCTAGACTATTAGACTGAGGAATCCCTCCTGGTGCCAGGCATAAGGTTTGCTCCTGAAATGCAGGGTAGATGTTTAATGCCAGGAACAGGGTTTAGCCTGTTCGTGGTCCCAGTAAGATAAGGACTTAGAGCCTTCAGAGTCTGAACACTATCATGACCATCTGGTGAGAGTCCAGTCATGTCACTTTGCCAAGGAGCCCAGGGAATTCATACTGGTAATGGAGAAGGAAGCAAAAGAAAAGATAAAAATAGAATCCAGTTGACATAAAGCTGAGTTTGAGTTGATGAAAACATAGTAGCAATGTCAGAGCCATGGAAGAAGAATAGAGACAGAATGGCCAGGCAGTGGGTCAAAGACAAGGAGATAGCCATCTGAGCTATCAGCATGGACAGGGGAATGGTCTGCCAAGGGATTACCAGACGATGAAAACAACAACAGGCTAAAGACAGAGCCAAAATAAGAAAGAATCACTGAAGGACTGGTCATAAAGGGAAGGCTGAGAAGGGGGGGAAGCACAGTTAAAGATGTCTGAGGAGAAAATAATCAATGAGAAATTGACTATTTGAGTTATCATTGGTAACTTGGTAGTCACTGACAGACTGGGGAAGATGAAAATAGCATGAAGCCTTGGCAGCAGCCAGAAAAGGTCATGTTGGCCTTGACAAACACCTTGTTAGTGGATGAAGGTGCCTTATTTCAGCCTCATAGCCGAGTAATGGATGGGAGATTCAACAGAAGTCAAGTGGTAGCAGTAAGAGGCACTTTCACAAAGTTTGAAATCAAAGGTAGATAGAAGTTGCTGAGGATGGAAAAGTCTAGATTAGATTTTAAAAGACTGAGGGGATGAGAGGTGGGTCAGATGACAGAGGAAAAAGAAATTTAAATGGTTGGAAAGTAAAGTATCTGTGACCTAGAGGATAGGGATGAGCCCAACACTTTCAGGTCTTTGTTCATGCCTATGTGTGCTATTTATTAGCATTTCTAAAACTGAAAACCTCCTCAGTCTAAGTAGCGATAACCTGTAGAAGCTGATGAACGGATGACAGAAGAACTCAGGGCTATCACTACTGAAAGGAGACTGCTGGCACAACCAGCCAGTCACAGCAAACCTCTGCTGCTAGAGCACAAGTACCCTTTAGGTGCCCAGCTTCCACATCCCATCTGCATAGCTTTAAAAACGTATCCAAAGTCCATCCAGAATGACTTTGAAAATTATGTCCCTGCTTCTATGCCAGTATCTTTTGTTATACAAGAAGGAAGGATCACAGCTTTATGACAGTGACTCACCACCTGTACCTGAATGATATTTCAGCTACTTTCTCTGCCTCCATTTTTCCCAGCAGTAGGCACAATATAGCGCTAAGCTCACTGAAAACCAGTAGGAACTCTCATACAGAGCTAAAAAGCACAGATCTCACACTTCCATGTGGCAGCAGCAAATTTCTTATCCTCTGTGCATGTGAGTGTATGTGTATGTGTGTATATATATGTGTATATATATATGCATGAATCATAAATGATCTATCATTATTAATTCATTACATATTCATTGTAATTACCCTGCTTGTGATGAATTCATTTGGTATTAATTTAGATGTCATATGTACAGTACTTTTGTAAGGATTGCCCTATGATTCAGCCTTAATTAATCTATCTCTAAAGCAAAATGCTAACAATCAATTCACATTACTGGGATGCTTAGGCTGTCGGCAGGAGCACGTTTATTATGATTATTATTATTTATGGACACAAGGAAGAAGACATTACAATATTTGCAATCATCTATGTGTTCCATACAGTAGGATATTTTGGTCCCAATATAGCTATATATCTGCGTGGCCTTGCTTAACTGATTTGTCTAATCGATTTGTGAATGTCCTTATCTTTAAAGATGTCACCTTGTATTTACAATCATTGGCAGGTCATTATCCATAAAGATATCTCAACTCATTTATTTCTTCAGCAATGAATCCTTTTACTTAACCACTGTAGACCAAAATCTCTTTTCACTCTCTTATGCTCCTTTTTGGGGGTGGAGGAATTTATAAGAAGGTATCAAAGGTTTAAAAACAGTCCATGAGACATTTGTATTCCAGAATGGGACTTATGTAAATAATGAAGTGACACTCAATTTAGAGAAGGCTTTATTACTAAAGAAGGAAATCTTATTTTAATCACATCTTGATTCAGTTGAACTCCAGTTCAGTTTTCTCAGTGCCATAGTAAGAACACCAAGTACAAACATTGATTACAGTAAGATATACAGAAGCATCAAATAAGAACAAGCAATATTTCTGTTTAAATGTACCTCGTCCTTCACCATAAGAAAGCACTAAAGCTATCAAAATGGAAGCACTTTTAGAATAGCTAAGAACTATGAACTCTGTTTAAATTAAATGTAAATAACTAAAACCAAAGTGAAGCTGCAATACATAAGAAATGTACTGCAGGACACAATGAGATATAGAATTTCTGTTATGTATAGACTTCCATAATATTTTCACAATGATTTTGGATATATGATTATTCCTTGTAGCCCTTTAGGTACTTTCAATTTCCAAATCCTGGGAACGGGATGCTTATGCCTGCTGAGATCTTTTTTCCTAAGTTTTGTTTTCATTTTCCTCTGATGCAATGTTGCATTTTGTGTAGAGGCAGTGAATAGCTTATTGTAAAATAGAGGATTAATATTAATGCACATTCTTAACAGCTTTTATCAGGAATACAGTGTGAGCCTCCTTGAAAGATTTTTTTTGTCCTTTTCTTGGGGTATGACAGTATGATGTATATGATCTATCATGCTCATTTCCTTCACGCATTCTTAGCCCTACTGGAGCAGCCTTAGAGTGATGGTAATCTTATGAAAACTCAAAATGATTTGTTTATTACTGAAGGTTTATTTAAGGCTGTCACCATGACCTATATCCATTAGTAACCTCAAGAATTCTTAAAGGGACACCAGTCCCATTACCTGCTATTTTCAGCCATACTCCATGATAGTAGAAAGCTAAGGTTGTTGCTTCTAAGAGCTTTTTATAAATTATATTGCTATCCTTCCCTCCCCGTCAACCTTCTTTGTTCTATAGATCTCTTGCCTGGAAAAAAACTTTAATCCCTCCCACATCACTCAAGCAGCACATATAAGGGCACTGAAAGAAGGGAAATGAGGTAGCTACATCCGTGTATTCCAGTGTATTGACTTTCAGCAATTTGACTCTACTGGTGAATTGTTTTGAATAAAAAAGAGCACAAGCCCAGATTCACTCAGAGGACACAATGACTTAGCTCAGCACCGAAGTCCACTACCTATGTGACCTTTGCATTTACAAGTTTCCACCCTAATTCACTTAGAGACAAGTCACCTAAGGTACCCCCTTTCTTCCAAGGGGGCTGCACAGCCACAGGACATGTCCCTGTCCTGCCTCCCTAAGAAGGTCTGCAAGGCCCAGGGCATGATCACAAGAGGACTTTGTACAGCAAAGGTAGGGAAGAAAATGGCACAGTTCCTTGCCCTCTCAAGGCTTCACATTTAGTACCCTATTTGTCATTCAGAAAAATATAAATATTTTTTCACACTGTTTTGAAGAATTACATTTTTGCATTCCATTTCCCCAGATGAAGCCCTAAGTTATGATCCCTCACCACTGCAGCCTGCCCTGTCAAAGACATCACACTCTGCATTTCACTTACATTCAGATGGAAGCTAGGGCTACACAATCCTTCTGGCATACCTTTGGGCTGAATGACTGTTCCAATCCATGACATCCAAGGTGCAAGTGAGGCAGCAGTTTCAGTTTTTGTGAGAAAAGGCCAGGCACTAACCCCAGAGAGGACCTGCGGCCATGAGTTCTGGGTAGTGAGAGGCGACTGCTCCCCATGTGAGCACAGTCAGTAGCTATTTAGGATCTCCTCTAAGAATATACAAGGGTGGGCCTATCTTACAACGTATTATAGCTATATTATGTGTAACTATATTACAACAAAGCAACATGGCTGCCATCTGCCCTTTGCTGATATACTCAGGGAGTAATAGAATTAGGTTTAGGCTCTTTTCAGCTTGAGAGGCATTAAACCCATGTCTCAGGGAAAGGCCCTAACCACCAGGCCATTGCAAGACAAAGAGTCTATCTCAAGACTACAGCATAGGAATGGCAGGGTTTTCTCCTTTCATCCAGACAGGTGTTATTTTTCCAGAAATAAACCCCAGTTATGTATTCACAGGATCAGACAATAACTCAGGAAGGGACCTCAGGAAGTCTCTGATTCAAGCTCAGCTCAGCTATGAGATCAGAGTAGGTGGGCCAGGGCCTTATCCAGCTGGTTTTGAAAACCTCCAAAGGTGGAGATTACAGCCTCAAGTGTGACCTGTTTCACTGCTTGACCGTCCTCATTGAGGAAAAGGTTTTCCTTATACCCACCTGAACCTCTCTTACCCTAACATACATCCATCACCTCTCACCCTCCTGGCATGCCCCTCTGTGAAGAGCCCGGCTGTGTCTTCTCAACAATGTCCTCACAGGTACTGGCAGGCTGCTAGTAAAGACAGGGTTTTGCTCCTTATGTCCAGATGTAGTCCACAGCAGTCAGGTTCCTGTGAAGCAACCCCAGATCCTTCAGTCTGTCTCCACAAGGTAAGGGCTCCAGATTCCAGCCATCTTGGTAGCCTTCATCTGAACGTGCTCCATTTGATTGATGTCTTTCTTGTACTGAAGGGCCTGAAACTGCACGTGGTGCTCTAGGTGCCATCTAAGGAATTCTGAGCAGAGGGGGATAATCACTCCTGTCCCTGTACTGGCCATGCTGCTGTTAATACAGCCTAGGATACTGTTGGCCGCCTTTGCTGCTGGAGCACACTACAGGGTCATGTTCAGCTTGCTGTCTGCCATGGCCCTCAGGCCCTTCTGAGAGCTGCTCCCCAGCTGGAGCGTCCCCAGCCTGTATCACTTCAAGGCGATCCCAGGTGCAGGACTTGGTGTTTGTCCTTACTGAATTTCATAAGGCTCCTGTTGGCCCATTCTTCCAGTCTGTCTATGTCCCTCTGGATGGTGATCCTGCCCTCAAGCATATCAGTGGGTTCCCATTCCCTCCCCTGCCCCCCATTTTGGTGTCATCTGCAAATGTGACAAGTGCACTCTGTCATCTCCTCCAGGTCACTGATAAAGACATTAAACAAGACAAGTCCCGTTAAAGTGCCCTGTAGTTCTTCACTTGTTACCAGCCTCCAGGTAATGTACAATCCATTAGCCTCTACCTTCTGAGCCCAACCATCCAACCCAGCTGAGTGCTATAACCACTCTGTGGTTTTTGTTCCCACCAGTATTGCATACACAGCTGCAGTGACTCAACTTTGAAAGAAAAAAAAGAGAAAACTGGAAAGTGCTGTCTTGCCAGCTACCCCATGGTCTGCTGTTTATTATGCCCTTCCAAGCCTGAGTTTAGTCCTCATAAAGCTGATGAGGACTTTCTTACCATGCCCTTGTGGTAGGAAATTATGTAAAAGATGGGCAGCACCAAAGCTAGTCATTGTTTTAGGCACACCTAGCTTTTCATGATTCTCCCAGGATTCCTAAATGGAGTTCACAGACCCATCTGCCCTAAATTTGGACCAGGCTGAAGCTTCATGCTATAGAAGGGTCATCATCTCCACAGAAAAAACACTTCTGAGCACACAGGGAAATCAGAAAAATTCCAGGTTAAGGATAGGCAAAATCTACTGGCATTTTCCATGGATTCATCCCTACAATTTCCAGTTCAGCATGTTACTTTCTAGATTTCCTATTCTCAGGCATCTAATTCTTCTGCATTAGATAAGGGATTCTGTCATCTAATCTGGGTTATGAATTCCCCAAGATGATAAGATATAAAAGAGTAAAGGTTTACTGTATGAGTTCACCTTGTGAATGTAGTTCAAAATTACAGGATTTACCTCCATAATCCAGACTATCTCAATTAGCACATATGCTTTTCCTGTCTGGCTATATCAATATATTTCCCTCAGTAATCTCCCCTCCTGCCACAGTGTCTTTTCCATCTGAAATCTCCCAGTTTATTTTACCTTATCCATGGACCTGAATATAATCTGCTGAGGAATGAAAGAAGTGCTATTAAGATATATTTAATGTTCTACCTGGGAGAAAACAGAAACCTCCTTCTCTTGCCTTCTTTCTTGTAGAGGGAGAGAAAAATTTGCCTTCTCAGAACCTGACATCACACAATGTGACTCTTTACACTTATGTCCTGGTGTAAGCTTGATCACAAGCTTGAATCACCCCTTTGCTTGGTCTGTGAACTTGTGTGTCTCATACAAGACAGATGTGAACATGCTGTGGCACAAAAAGTCAATCCCCAGAGTCAAGAGGCTGGATCAGTTCAAGTCTGTAGGCTGTAAAGCTGTACATAAGGAAGGACATGAGACACCCAAAGAAGTAGTGAATAAAACCTCTTCTCAGCCCCAGCGGAGGACTGAAAGCTACAGATGGGCTCCAGAGTCCTCTACATCTACACAGGATTCAAATTTATATCTTCCATGTCAATAGAAAGTGCCCTGAATATCTAGCCTTAGGGGCATTAGAGGAGAGCAAGGAAGATCTCTAGTACATTCTCTTTTACCAGGAATTTGAAACCTGTTTTACATAAAACAGAAATACAATAAACTCAGCAGAAGACCTCGTGCTGTACAAGGAGCCTTAACAGTCCTGAATGTCACCCATGTGTCAAGCTCAAAGCATTGCTGTGCATCCAAGTCACAGACATCATCTGGCCAAAGTGTCCCCTAGGAATATGCCCATACCCTAGAATTCACTTTGGCTGGTCAGCTAGCAAAATAATACAAAACCAGCAGCATGAAGGATCAAGGTGCCTGACAGTCATTTGCCTAAGAGTTATGAATGCCCACAATGTGAATTAGGGCCCAAGCTTCAAAGTACCTTTGGGCACAGAGGTCCCTGGAAGCAGATGATAAGCAAAGTAAACCACGTAGTTTTAGGTCTACAGACCTGTAACAATACTCTGTAGCCATGTAGAACTATATCCCATCTACAAGAGCTGGTCCAAAGAATTTCACATACAATTATAAACTTTATTTAGACCTGTAGAACTATTTTGTGTTAGTCTATAAAATGGACCTGTTTGCAAAATTCAAGGAAGTAATTAAAACAAAATCTTTTACAGATGTTTCTATCCTAATCCTTTTTTTGTACTAAGACAAAACTTTTGGCTCATGTAGTGCTTGTGTTCCTAAGGTGCATTGATAGAGTACACAATTGAAACTAATCCCTACAAATGTTTAAATGTCCCAATGATATCAATAAATAATGAGAAGTGGGGTTACTTTCAAGTAAATTACTATTTGAGTCATCCCAAGTTCAGGATCCAAAGGTACAGAGACAAAAATGAGGCCTTTTCTATGCTGTGTCTTCAAAATCTCCATTCTCTCTGATTATAAGGGTATGATAGTCCATATGGTGAGAGATGATTTTTAAAGTTTGCAGATTTCACCCTTCAACTGTTGGGAAACCCGTTTTCTTTTGTAGCAAGGCAAAGCATCATTTGAAATTCTTCCCGGATAAGGAAACTTAGACTCACTTTCAGCTGTAAGAAAGCAGCCCTTCTTTGGGACACTACAATTCCAATCACAGTAAATGGCCCGCAAGGACCATCTGTTGCTCTGCTGAAATGCTTGAATAAGAGGATGAAAGAAGAGGAGATCGCTGATAAATTAGAGCTCTCCTGAAACATCTATGTGCATAAATGTTACATCTAAAATCACTTACTGCTGTCAAGTGGGGGATAAGGAACGCTTTTGGTATGGGTGGGGGGAGCACGGATGGAAACTTCCAATGGAGTGCTATGTTTCAAAGATAGGAAGTTAAGAGTGCTGCATAGAGCTGTGTGCATTCTGACTATCTTCCTATAAGCTATGACTTAGCTCAGCTCAGCTGCAAATTGCTTGCGTAGATGAAGAAATCACAGTGTGAAATCCTATGCCCAGTGCTTTGCAGGAGGTCAGACCAGATGAGCATAATGGCCCTTCTGGCCTCAGAATCTATGGAGTCTACTGAATCTTGCAGAAGGTAATGTCTGTGCAGGCAAGAAATGTGAAAATCAAATACATAACACTGTATGTTAAATGGGATCTAAAACTAACCATTGTAAACTAGTCAGAGGTTATTTTTTATTTGCTGAAGCATATCTGTACATATGCGGCAGATGTAAATTAAACTGATGTGTAGATTTAATCACTCATCAGATTTGTCCAAACTATAGAGATTATTCTATTGAAATCCTATATATTTCTATATTTTGGAACAAAACTGAAAAGAAACAGCAGCGTTAGTAGGTACTATCAACAGAAAGGCCTTTCCAAACCACCAGCATCTGCCTCCAAACACTAACTGGCTTGCTCACAACTGAAATGCACACAAGAAAGATTGGCATCTGGTAATGAAAGTATTGCTTCCCGGCTATGTTGGGTAAACACCATTTTGATTAAATCATTTGGGGTTTAATAAAGAAGAATGGGTGCTGCAGAAACACAACAGAAGTGGCTGGATCCCGGTCAGGCGCAAGATAGATAAATACACGCATATATATGTGTGTATGTCTGCATAGAGACACTCTCTTGTGAATGTTTTTGGCTGCCATGTGCTCCGCGGAGCCCTGGGCGGCCGGGCCGGGGGAAGCGCTCAGCGCCCACGGAGCCAGCGGCCGCGGGGCGCCCCGGAGCTGGGCCCGGGGAGGGGGCGGGGGGGAAGGTTCCCCCCACACACACCTCGGTCTCCCGTGCCCCAAACCCCTTCGGCTCGGCAGAAAGCGAGGCGGCAGCACGGCGGTAGCCGCCGGGCCAGTAGCCGGTAGGTGGAGCACAAGGCTAGAAACTGGGCTGGGGGAAAGCGCTCGCGGGGCTGCGAAATCGCCGAGTGTTTTGGTTCATAAAATGCATAAATCCTCCAAGATGAATAATAACAGGAAAACGCAGTGGCTGTGCGCTTCCCACGAGGCGAAAATTCTCAAAGTCCCAGCACCCGTGCTGGGACCGCCTGTATTTAGCCTGTAATTCAGATTTGGACGGCTGCTCTGTAGGGAGTTTGCCGAGATTTCTGCACCTTCTGCGTGTTGCTGTCTCGGTTTCACTCACCTCCGTGGTCCCAGGAAAAGTGTCTTTCCATCGCCGTCCTGCACCTTAACAGTATAGCGTGCAATAACTGCTGCTTGGTGCTGTAAGACCTAGCGTGCATTGTAAATGTAGCACCTTATAAAGTCTGAGAAACTGAATAGTTCAGTTTTTTAAAAGTGTGTTAAAAAAAAAAAAAAAAAAAAAAAAAGGCATTTTCAGGAGCCCTTAAAAAAAAAGTTTTTAGACAAATAACCCACGAGCAGAGATAAAGCCCTGAATTTCAAGGTCCTATAACTCTTGCAGAAGCTTCATCATCATTGTCACAGCTTACGTACAACATTGATTTTTGTGTTATTATCCAGACCAGCCAGGACATAATGTGTGAACATCTACCATCTATTTTTCCACTGGCTTTTATTTCTAATGTGCCTGAGACTCTGAGCAAATGCGAATTCGACCCCCTTAGTTCAGTCGAATTTATTATCCTTAAGGGAGGGGGACCGAAATCACAATTGTAAGTGCTCCCTCCGCTCACACACGCATGCACGCACACACACACTAGATGTGCTGTCTGTGCACCACTCCCCTATTGTTTTCACTGTAACTGATTTTGGCACCAGCTCTTTAGCACTTTGGAAGGGCCTTCATTAGCACTGGGACACTGTCCAAAAGGAATCCAGAAAAATCAACACATGGCTGCTCTTGTTCTCATGATAAATGACAGCTTTGGCTGAAAAACAACAACAGTAAGGAAGCAAAACAAAACCCAAAAAGCAACAAGGGTAGCCATAATGTGAATAGGAGAAGTCAGACATGACTAACTCAGCCTGGATGGGGGAACGGGCTTCGCTGGGAGGGGGCAGGGGATTCCTCCCTCAGTACTGTATTAAAAAAAGTGGTTTGGCCTTCACGCTGACATGGGGGGGTTCACTCTCGGAGGAGAGAGATGCAGGGGAGCAGGGAAAGACTAGGACGAGACAACACCGCTTTGGTGACACGAATGAAAGAGCACCAGCACAGTGGGCTACGGAAAATAAAATGTCTGCCATTCTCAGGAGGAGGAAGAGGGATCCCTGTCCCTTATATAAAGCAGAGCTTACAAATGCAGAGAATGTATTAGGCGGCTGTATTAACCCATTTATTCCCCAATGGCTGTGTTTACACTCAAATCCTGAAGTGCTTACTCAGGCAAAACTCCCAGTTGACCTAGTCCTGAAGGCTTTAATCAGGAAGTATGCCCAGTGACTTCAATGGGAGCTTTGTCTCAATAACTATTCAGGATATGGCCCATAGGGATCTTGAAACTAGAACTAATTGAATTTTTTGCACGACATGCCTTTTCACTTGAAAAGAACCCTTTTTATCCAAAACCAATTCTTCACAAAATGCATCAGTCATTTTTCTTTATTATTGGAAATTTTCTATCGTATTTTACCAGGATGCTCACAGACTTTTTACTTTGCACAGTTACAAAACTAAACCAAACCCAAAAACAAACCAAAAAGAAGCCTGAAAAAACAAAATCCTTATAGAGATTTTTACTCTTTCACTGAGAAAAAAAATTGACAACCAAATAGTTTTGAAACAATGTTGGTGAAAACTGCGGAAAACACCTAGAGAATGTCCAAAGAAAAGGTAAAGCCCTTTTTTAAAGCAAGGAAAATGAGCTTATTAAGATTTTGTTGTTCCTATTGTTATAAACCCATTCCTTGCATTTAGATTTCTTCTGTTAAAAACTGTGATATACTACCAGTGAATACACAAGTTTGTATATACAGTTATCTTAAATCACCACAGACAATTTTAGAGGCTCCATTGTGGAGCATCTAAAAAGGAAACAAACGTCAGCCCTGACCTGCGAAGTCTTCCATACGCTTATGGATATGAGCTTAGCATACACTTAGCATATGAGCTATGGGGAGTCCTTCAAGTTGCCCAAAATTCAACAAATATTTTAGAACAGGCTGACACCCTGTACAGAAAACAGATGTGGAAATAAACACCATGAAGAAATTTTTGATGCAAACGTCCACAAATCTGTGAAAAGATGTACAAACCCTCCACAACTGTGACAAAATTCTCCTGGAACTGCTTAGAAAGTGGGGTTTGTGCCTTTATTTTCATGTCTGAGAATAGACTGCTTTTCCAAAAATGTATTTCAGGGTCTGGAGTCCAAACCAAGAGAGTTTTAAAATACATTTTGAACCTATGTTTGCAAATGAGAACATCTATTGAATGGGGGGGGAAATCCCATTTTGCAAGGTGCAAATCTGCTGTAAATAAACCAAAGCAGCATTTTCCAGAAATCCTTCATGAGCTTTGCACACCACGTGTCTCATCCAAACTTGGCACATATCAGATGGCTGGTCAACAGTGACCCATGAGAATACACACAAGACCCTCACACATCAGCTGCATTACAACTTGTTCATTACCACGCACAGCATCCCACATTGATCATGAATATATATCATTAGAAAACAAGCTGTACACTGATGAGAGGAGTTTGGAAATTGTCCTGCTTGAAATTCACGAGGAGTGCATTTCTGATAGATGCTTAGGCTGTTGACTTAATATGGTTAAAACCTAAAGAAGTATTTTATTGGAACTTGCACCTACATCTCTATCCATTCAAAAATATTTCGAGAAAAGCCCTACATACTAGTTTTGATTTTGCTACAAAGCCAGAGGCCTAATGAGGTTTGCTGAGCGATCCCCTCTGGTCTCTGAATTTGAATAAAGGTTTTGAACAAGCTTGGGTCAGGCATTTGTTCTGAAACAACATGAAATAGCACCTCTCAGTGTTTTCAGATGAGCTTCAAGTAAAGCTAGTTCTTTGCAGGGCTACAACTGAAACAAAAATTCAGGGACACTATTAGCTTAGAGCCGATACTTTCCCTTATCTCCCTTGCGAAGAAGCTAAATCACTGGGAGCAATCAGTTGAGCGACTTCTAAATTCCCCTTCACACCCACCCAATTAAACTTTTATCATATGGGTTGATCCCATGATATAAAACACAAGTGTGTCTTAATGCAATTTGAAGTCACAGGCAGCCTTCTGGGAGAAGGGCAGATGCCTGATGTACCTTAAGCTGATGTATTGGATGCTGTTTTTTCCTGCTTTATGCCATTAGTACACTTGTTCACCATCTCCCCTACCACATTGCCATCAGGGAGATCTAAGCTTGGCAGCAGGCTGGGATCCCTGCCTCTAAGCTGAAAGAGGTTGAGCTATTTGCAGAAATAATGCTTTCCAGACGTACTAAACAGCACTCATCTTTCCAGATGGAGGGGCATTAGTGTTGCTTCCAGCCATCTCTTCACCTTCTGGTGTACTTGCCACTCCTCCCGTATGCACCACGAGCCTTATGCTTCAGATACCTCTCCTGCATGCTGAGAAACTCTGCGATCTGCCTGCACCTTGCAGCCCTGGGAGCCAGCTGGAGGAGGGATATAGCCCATCCCATTTTAGCGTGGGACTCCTATCAGATGGGAAACAGGGAGCTCTGACAGGAGCCAAACGTTCAGGGACCCTTTTTCCCTCCCATGGTCTGTGTTTCTACTTAAAGGATTCAAAAAGGAGAGGATTTGGCAGGTAGAGGGTCTGCTGAAGATATGTGCTGATGGCAGCCAAGCTAAAGGATATATATATAGAGAGAGAGAAACTCAGCGATGAAGAGGTAACGGCCCCATTGCTAAACTGAAGCTTTTAATGGTCCCACAAGACCTGCAGACTGTCTGGTCCAACGACTAAGGGCTAAGAGCCAAGCCTTGAACATGCAGATCTTGGATCTGTGGCACACCAGGCTACATCAACCCTGACGAGGTCATCTGGATCACATGAATGCTTCAAGTCAAACAACTGAAAAAAATTTATTTTTTCTTTCTTTTTTTTCCTTTTTTTGTTCTTCATGTGAATCCCCAGTGGAAGAAATCCACCGAACAAGCATGTTGATTTTGGCAAAGGCACACACAGTCACTCTGTTCTAAAGATGAGCTGACACGTGCAGATTCACAGATTAGCCATTTCTAAAGGTTAATTAAATATTGCCATTGTTTTCCAAGCTATTAATGTATGTTATTCTATTTTTCTCTGTTAAAGAACATCTGGGTTTTGGAGTTAAAAAATATGCAACCCTCTGTCCCCCTTTGAAAAAGGTCTTAAAAAACACACACAGAGTGTCTCCTTTAAAAATATGGCATGACCATCTTCAGAGTCACATTACAAAGTTGAGGAAAAAAATCTCTGAAAAAATATTAAGAAAAATGTTCTTCCATAGATCAAAACATTCGATGTGCATTCTCATCTGCGTCTCAGAACTAGCTCACACACAGTAAAAGAACTGTAGGAGAGGGTCCTGGTATTAGTCAGCCCTTCGTTATTTGCTGAAGTTACTGAAAGTGATTACATTCAGATATGTTCCTGCTCCATCCTTTGGTGCCAGGATGTATGACAGCCAGTTTTGTTTACAGCGCTGGCACTGCTGGGTAAATGAACTGAATCTGTACAGCTTTCCTTATCCCTGTCCTGTGTCCCTCCTCAGCAGTTTGGACTCAGTTTATGAACAGATTTGAGCTGAAAGAAAGAATGAGCGGGATTAGGAGAATGGAGATGTAGAAACCTAACACCATGATTTGGTAGAGGTTTCTTGGCAGGGATGTAAATGACTACAAAAGATTCAAGGCAGTCCTAGCCCTAGCGAACAGGTTTGGAGCAGGAGCAAAGGAAAGCTAGCCGTTGCTTGCAGCTTTGCTCCACTGTTGCTGTGATACTTGAGACAAACCAGCTTCATTCCTTGCACCAAATCTCCTTCATCACATCTTCAAGCCCAGGCGTTAGGCAGTCTGAAAACCCAAGGTGATAACATTAGTCTCCTCTTTGCACAGGCGGTAACAAACGCTTAAGATGTACAGAAAAAAAAGGAATCTAATCCACTATCTCTTGTGCCTCCATTTACCCCTCTGTCAAGCAGTGACAGTCATATACAGGTAATTCTCAGGTGCATCAGGAAGTTGAAGTCATTAATGTTAGAAAAGTGCTTGGAAATTCTTAGCTGTAAGGAACACAGAAACATAAAAAAATTATTCTAAGAATGAGAATGTGATTTTGCATATTAGATGGCTCTTCTTCATCAGCCGGACTTTGAGCTTCAAATTCACGCTATCTGTACTAACCAAAGTCCCACGCAAATCCCAAAGATATTCACCATCCCTGATGCTGATTCTGGCCCCAGGAATGTTTAGTGCCCAGTCATCAGCTAGTATATAGTTTTGCCAACTTAGTGGCAATGAATGAACTAAACCTGCTGATCATACAAGCCACAGACCCGTGGTAGTCAAACTCATGTCCTTCTGCTTCACCTGATAGTAACTGATCCCTTTGTCACCTCCTTTCTAGGATGGCAAGCTGTGGTGGATCTCTTCTATTTACCTGATCATACCAGCAGAGGTGGAGGAAGCCCTGTGTTGTCCTGCATCCCTCTATAAGGGCCAGAAAAGCAAGGACATAGCACTGATGGTGGTAGGTAAATCTGTCTTGAAGCAAGACCGAGCAGTTTTTATGGTGTGCTTACCATACCCTATCCTGCCGTGCACTCAGCTATCTCTACTCGATACCACCATGTGCAGTGAGTTTCCCCAATCCACTCCCCAGTGCTTTTATACTCAGTCCTTCCTGATCCTGCTGGGATCACAAGTCAGATGAAATGAGGATAATTCTGTTATTTATTTCTGTCATGTTCTTCTTGGAAGGCTTGATGATTCCTCCTAACGGGCATTTTACTAGTTGACAAAAAGTTGTCCATATTGCAGTGCTTGTTCTGACCTGCGAGTTAGCAAACAATAAATCTTAATTACACTTAAATGCCAGAAATCTGCAAAGAACGAGGCAGCATTAGTCAGCTGTGAATTGGTCCTGACTCCTGCCTCTGCTTTGGCTGGAGATGCAGCTGCAGGAATACATAAATTAGTTTTTGATTTGTTTGTGCCAGTACAATCAGTTGTAGCTGTTCCTTAAGAGCATTTCCAGTATTAGTGGGCTTACTGGCATTCATCCTATTAGCATCTCAGATGCAGGTGGCATCTGGAAAGTTTTATTTTAAAAGACTTTTCGTGTTGTACTTAGGTTAATAAGAAAGCGTTATTTTTAAATATCTCGGCAGTTTTCCAGAGTGCAGCTCAGTCTCATGACATCTGCTCAGTGGATACTTGTTACCTTTGGGTTTATTGAAAGAAACCCTCTGAATAACCTTTTTGTTAGCAATCTGCTTTATAGGCCCTGCAACGGAATAGCGTTGGAGTGCAAATGGAGTCGCTAGCAGAGGGGATTTTCTATGGTGTAACAAACTTTTTGACATTCTGGCGCTTACATGTCATAACGTTCAATAAAATCGCCCAGGCCTCCTCCTCATTTCCCTCTTTGTGAGATTCTACCATCTTTATGCAAGAACTGGAGCTCAGTTGACAGCCCAGCTCAGCTCAGCGGATGCAGTGAAGTTCCCACTTTGGAAGTGGGGATCTGGAGAAGATTTTACTGCAGAGGTATAGGCGGACCTATCAATCTATCACTTAGCATTTTAAACACTGCAATAAGGCCAATCTTAAGCGACTTCTCCTACTGTTCAGGAGTGTTGACAGATTACACCAGCTGAGTAACAGCTCTTTCCCAACAAATGAAAGGAATCACCAATTCCATTTCCAAATTTCACCCATTTCAATATTTAGCATTCAACAGGAAAATGATTCAATGGAAATCCTGTTGGTGAACAAAAGGATTTCATTTATACTGAGCACAGTAAGTCCCACTGCCAGAAAGAAAAACATATCCTTCATGAAATTCACTTTTATTAATAGCTGACAGAGCATAGCTGGTAAACCAAACTAGCTATTCAGCAACTGCCATAAATTAAACCGAAGCAGAAGCTGTTTTTACAAAAGGATCAGCTGGAGCTCAGGCTCCTGCTTGGTGACATCATCCTCAATGCACTAAGGCAAATTTTACAGATTAAAGAGCAAGAAAGCTACAAACATAAACCAAAGTGAAAGAATTGAAATGGTCTTTTCCTGTGAAACACCAGCATAAGAACTAAGTGTCACTCTGAAGACTTAGTGCCAAAACCTCTGACTCAGTTGATTCTGGTGTGACTCCACAGAAATCAAAGCAGCAAAAGTGCAAACAGAGGCTGAGCTGTTTCACAATCCCTAAGTGTTTTACAACTCAGTGTTGTTTCTATTGCAGCATAAGGCCTAGATCTCTTTAAATATAGCTGAGTAAAAATAAAGAATAACATTCTCAGAAGCTGTTGCAGGTCTTCCATAAGTACTAGGAAAATGCAGGCATTCTAGTTGATGGCTGAGCTGGAAACTCCAGATTTACAAGTGTTCATGGCATACAAACTGCAGAAATCAGACACAATCTTAGGAGGCTCCTAAAGGTGCACCACCTTTACCAAAATATCGGAATAACCTTTACCAAAATATCAGAATAACTCAGGAGTCATAGAAATGTTGGACAGAGCACCATCTTCAGTCCAAGGACATGGACTGAAGTCATAAAAGTTATGTTTGGGCGTGGTACTCAGTAGTTTTCTGGACAGACTTTGGATTTAGGTTCATTTCTAAAATACACGAAGAAAATTGAGTTAGTGTTGGAAGAAGGAACGTCACCAGTCAGCTGACACCAGTGTGAAGTTGTCATTTTTTTGCAGGAGTCTTTTCTTCTGGTATCAAACCTGCCTTCAGGAATAGTTTACATGAGAAAGTTTAGAGAAAAAGTTTAGAAGAGAGAGTTGAGATCAGCCGTGTGGTTTAGGTGATAGCTACTAGAAAGATGGACTTCAAAATGAGGTAATATACAAGTGATATAAGAAATATTCCAAGAGATATTTTAAAAGTCTTGGAAACATTCATTCCAGATACAAAGCCAAAGTTTTGTCTCTGGCCGCTGGGCAAGAGCTCCCAGAAAAGACCAAGAATAATTAAATAAGCAGGTGGCATGTGCAAATCGGTTCAAACCAAGATGAACAAAGGCAGCTTGTTTTAAATACAGAGAAATGCCTTTGGTAGCAAGGTCAGATCAGTCAATTTTGGACTGCCTATAAAGAAAACTTTCTTCACTTGGACAAATACATTTCCTCCTCTGTTTTTCTACACTGTGTCAGGATCCCTACAGATGTAGGGATCTGTGTCTCTCAGTGCTACTCAGCCAGGCAACAGCAGTGTCGTCAGGTGCAGTGACTCTGGGTCTGGACAGAGCATCTGGCTGCAGAGCTGTGAGATCAGGTCCAGGCAGTCCAGGAGCTGGATCAGAGGCTGATGACCATCTGTACTAAGTCTGTCAGCCAAAACTGTTTTGGCCAGTACAGAGCTGGAGAATGATCACGTCTTTGTTTCTTTTTGATCTTTCAGATTACCCTGGGAATCAGGGGAGCTACTGGAAAAGCATAATACAGGGCTCAGCAGGAGAAAAACAATCCAGCAGCAACCCTGGACCCATGCCTTCTTGGAGCAGAAGCTCCTCTTCTTGGAGGCAAGCAAATCTGTTCTGGAGCCTTCCCACTGTTGTCTCCATATACAAAGTCCATATTTACTACTTATGGACTGCTTCCTCAGGAAGCTGCTGCATTTTTTTCAGGCTCCTGGAGATTAAGGACCATTTGGATTTCTCAGGTCTGAGTGTGAAGCCTTCATGGAGATGGTCTTTCTTAATATATGTCTGTCATGACTCTGTGAAGAGCCATCCTGCTGAGGTTTGAGATCAGAATGCTGTTCAGGCCACTTCTGTACCTCCCACCTCCAGGAAATTTGTATGTAATTTCATAACATGGTTCCTAGGCCAAAGATCTTTGACTACAAAGGTGGTAAAAAAATTGTCTCCCAGTGTGTTAGTGAGGCAGCTGTGATTAAGGTCCTTATCAAGGAGAAGCTTTCCCATGTATTTTTACATTCAAGCCACCAGGCCAGTTCTGCAACAAGATGTGGCACCAAGAGTTTCCTGTCTATCCAATGTCTTATCTGAGAATAGGCTGACTTGACTCAGAGCTAATGAGGTTGCAGACTAAATCCATAAGGCAAATTCACATATATTAGGCTGACATGAGATCTAATTATGGGGTGTTGGAATCATTTTGATACCCACAGGAATAAAAGCACTTGTAATAAAGGAAATGTGCCAACAGGGAACTAAGATTTTACTGATCTGGAGTTAGTCATTAGCCCCATAGGCTGAGAACGAATTAGCAACAACTAATGGGAGGCACAGAGTTGTGCATATTTATATGATCTGAATGACATGCATTCTTAGATGGATACCTGCCACTGCTGGGCATTTTATAAAGATAGTCTTGTTTATTAGGAGATTAAATACCAGGATTTTTTCATACAATTCTTTGATCCCATTTGATTAACAGACTGCTTCTAGTCTACTCTGCTCTTTCTTTTTTTCTTGCCTGTTGGTCAAGAATTGACAAATCTGAAAATCGGTACAAACACCAGATGGGACAATCTCTAGTTTTTGTTTCCATGCCACCAATAGCCATCGAGGGTAAGGAAACCAAGCAAGACCCATAAACACACCTACCCTATTTTTTATTTTTGACTAACTACACAGAGAAGTAGACAGCCCAGGGCTGCTACTGTTTTGAAAAATCCACACTTGGGTATAGACATCTTAAGTGAGATCCACTCTTATACAGGCCTGAAGAGCAACAGCACACTTACAACTGCTCCTCAACCTTCCTGGGGGAGGAGAGGTGAAAGGCAGCAAGTTCTGACCTGCTCCAGGAACAGGGGCTGGAGCCAGTTCACAAGGAGACCCACAAGGAAAGGTGGAAAGGGGGAAAGGAACACATAAGTGCATTTCCAAAATCAGAGCAGCTTCTGCCAAAAGCAAATCTGTCAGCAAGATCCTTTGAAGAAAATGTGCAGGTAAGAAACATTAACCACTCCTGGAAGATAAAGAGTGACATCACATTTTTCCTCTACATAAAAATCTGTTCCTATATACCTGACTTTGTAAAGCATGCCTAGAACTCCACCTCTCTTATTATCCTCCAGTATTATTCCCCTCCTTTCTTACACTCACCCACTTGTGGGGAAAAAAAAGACAAAACACTCCATTAATGGAAAACCTCTTCACTTCGCGAGACCCAAGAAATGCACACTGTCCCTGAATTCAGCTTCAAGAGACTAAAGAATAAGGGTAATTCATATTCATCTTCCACCCATCTAAGTCTCCCTTCCTATCTCATCTTGGATGCCTTCATCCTTAATTTAGGTGTCACAGTGGTCAGATGGTGCTCTGGCACCACTTCTGAGCCATTCTCTGTGAATTAACAGTGATATTTGATATAGGATTGACCTCTAACAACCTCACTCAGAGTGAGCCAGTACCATCTAACTCTATCAGAAGTATGCCCAAAGTTAAGGGCTCTGAACGCAGGCTGTTACTGGGGATCCTACCAAGTGATTTTGAGTACCAGCTTGAGTCACCACCATATCTTCAGGCTACAAGTCTGTAGGTACATCTCTGAACATGGCTGGAGTGTACCCTTCAAAAGATACTGAGATTCAGATACCAGGCAGGCACTTAGTCTTAGCAGACTATCCACAAGAAGGCTATGGAGATAGCAGGTGGATGGGGTACAGCACAGACTGTGTTTATGACATCCCAGATATCTGTTTTTCACAGTCCTCTGAAAATGCCAAGCCCAAAGGAGGGTCATCAGCATTCATCCCAAAGTGTTTAGGTAGCACTGAGTCTCATTTTATTTTAGCTCTTCAGCTGCAAATCTGCTACAGCACACCACCTAAAACACCTTTTTCCTTTGCATTTTTTTTTCCTAGGCTGACCTCGAGATGTGTAGATAGGGGACACGGTGGCAGAGGAACAACGCTGCGCTTATCCGCTTCCTGCTGCTGACAAGCCTGGCTGGGTTTACCTAAGGCTTGACCCCTATCTCTTCTGCACAGCTGCCCCAGCAGATGCTGTGCCCATCGTGGAGATGTGCTACTGATCAAGATAAAAGGAGTAAGAATCTATCTCAAAGCACTTACGTATAATTAAATAAAGAAGGCCATTTCCTGTGCTGCTAATCTGGTGCCTTTCAAAATCACTAACTTAACTTTTTTTTAAAGTTGCCATCTTTTAATTCTCCTGGGTCTCCTCTATAGTTCTCCTACTCCTTCCTGGGAAGGGGTGATCCACTTCATGATACGACAGTAGCTCACAGGGCTGATTAAACTGAACTCCATGCAACACAAACAGCAATTTTTCATGTACAAAATGAAAGAATTGAACTGCTCTCCCTTTTGAGTTTTGTCTGGGTCAGGATACCCAATTAACCTGCAGGCTCCTGTACTGGCAGTTACCTGCTCTTCACTTTGAAATTAAGTCACTCTCCTGTTTTGGGAGCTCTACTGCTCTGGAAGTCTTCCTGTCCTTTAATATGATAGAACAAAGCAGAAGTAGCTACCGTGAAAAAATGAAAAAACAGACTCATTCAATATGGCCTCTTACTATACACTTTAGAGTATCACAGTCTGAAGTTCAATAACATCTTAACTGCTTGGCCACTAAGAGACAAGGTATTTTAGGACTCTAATATCTGATGAGTATGTACAAAGTCAAGTCTCTAGATTGTACCTTCCCACTCACAAGAAATCCAGGGTTTAGACTTTGCAACCTTCACATTTTTTTTTTTTTTTTGGTGTCATTCTTAGTCCCAGAAACATGGTCAGATTACATACCTTGCTGGGCTTACCACATTAGGTACCAGATGCTTAATACAGTTTCCCATGGAAAGCTCTAATGTTTGGTAGTCCTACTTTTTTCTTTTTTTTTTTTTTTTGTTATAAAAAATTGAGGAATTTGTATATTTATCAACATGAGAGCACATGAGAATGAAGCAGTGAATGTGACTAAGCTGACTCTTACCGGCAATAACCATATGAAATGGCCATTGAGCATGTGAGGAGGGACTGTGCACAGGCAGCGAAGCCCAATCTTTTCTAGGCATAATACAGCCCCAAAGCTACAACCGTGGTGCTTGACACTTGAAGTGCAACAGACGTCTGACCACAGTGAAGGCATCCCATGCCTTTACTTTGGACTGCTGATCTGTGAATGTGTCTGTTGAGCAAAGCCATAGGCAAAAAAGGGTTGGATGTATCTGAGGAAGTGTCAGATGCAAGGAGCATGTGCTGCACAGAGCATAACCCGTATCTCCATCTCAGTTAGCCTAGATGGGCATGTGACTGCCATAACTTGTCAGAACCCATCTTCACTGCACCCTACTTAGAGTCACCGGTAGTACGTGAGTAGTCAAAATCTACAGAAAACCGTATACAACTGATATTTCTCTGCTGCAAAGTATAACACAGAACTAAGTTATTTACACACTGAGCCTGATTTTCCCTTATCTTATGCCACAAGCAGTCTTTTACATTTGTGCAAAGGGATGGTAAACCACCACCAAGTCAGCATGGTAATAGAAGGTGTGAGAAAATGGAGAATGAGGTTTCTGGCTCACAGAGATCTACGTTTTTCTATGTTTTTCCTTTCTATAAATATAGACTTAGTCAGAGCTAACGTAAATAGCTGGACATTTTGGGAATGATGGAAATCAGTAAACCCAGTGTTCTTTACTCTTCCTCAGTCAGACTTAATTCAGTGCGATTTCAAAATATGTGCACTGCTTTGGAGCTGACATTTTTGCTCCAACTTTAATTTCACACATGTGTCACAGAGTAAGGCTATGGCATGCCATAAAATGCAATTGTATGTGTGAGAGTGTCCTGCACTAGCTGCAAGAAGGCTGATTGCTAAATCTCCCAGAAACCTTAGCTTTTCTGCATCCCAGAGCTTCTCATCATTAGAATTCCCCAGGTTTCCACCTCCTTCCTCAACAGCCATCTGGCCTGTCCACACTCCAGCTGCAGTCAGACATCCCTCACCACTTACACCTGATCTTTTGACTCTACACACCTGAAACAATTCTCGCTCAATCTATCAAGCAATATAAAATTAGACAATCAGGAAATCTCTTCCAAAAGCTATGAACAAATTAACCAGCTTAAAATCACCACTCCCTTTTCATGATATCCTGGGCAGTATTAAAATGGAGGGCAAGATTTATTTGAGGAAGAAAGTGCAAGTGTGTTTCAATACCACAGTGCATTCTGACAGAGTAGTGTGTGTAAAAGTTTGCACTTCTTTGGCAGTTGTTCTTTTGATGCTTGCTGTTGGGATATTTTGATGGAGAACTCCATCGTCACCTCCTGCTAGTTAGCGGATCAAAGTTTAACCTGCAAAGGAAGGTAGTGTCTACTCAGAAGGGCATTGCGGAAAGGGAGAGTAGCATGAGAAGCGCTCATGTGGCAGGTGCTGAGTGTTTTCAGACTGTCATTGAACAGTGGTGGGACGTGAGACTGGGAGGAAGAAGCTGCTACACTTTGAGCCTACCTTGTCTTAAAGCTTAAGTACATCCATCTTATAACACAGACCTTTTTTTTTTTTTTTCCCCACTCCTGTTTTCTCCTTCTTTATTTTCCATATCAAAAGGCAATGCTGGATTATTTTCAGTATTTTGTCCACAAAACATTTGAGGAAAAAAAACCCACACCTTTTTTTTTTTTTTACACAAGCCTTTTCAAACTCTTCCAAACAGCAGTCTTTTGTTATTTTATAGCTTAGTTAGGTTAGAAAGGGCTGTTCTATATCAGCAAGAAATCTGTTACAGGACAGACGCCAGAATGATTACAAAAGATGGGTAAACCTCAAAAGCCTAAAATCTGGTTTGGTTTCCATGAAGCTGAACCTCTGGGGATCATTGCTTCCTGTTGGGGAATCTGGTTTTGGAAACAACAAGAACAGGGAGTATTGTTTTTAATGTTATTTTCTGCTCATGGTTTTAGGCCAAATTTGAGAGTGCAGAGGTGCTCAATTACTTTAATGAACAAATACAACAGTTTCACAGCCTGGAAATAGATTTGCCTGTGGGTTGTTTCCCATACTCAATTTTATTTTATCATTGAATACAGTGGCCTACCTCTAGACCTCTGTTGCATGGTAGACCTATCAGAGCTTGCCAAATCAAGAAAATCTGACTCATACTACTTTTGTCACTGCCCCAACAACCACAGAAACACACTTTCTGTTAATATTTTTTGTGTTTCTCATTAAAGGCCAGATTCTGTTCTTAATACATGTTAGACTGCCATTGACTTCCATGGAGCAATTCCAGATTTACATTGATCATCATTAAGAGTTGTTATATCACCAGGCTTATAGCAATAACTTAATTAAAATTAGTTTTTGCTGATGTTACTCCTTGATTTTTTCCAGTCAGGTAAAACAAACCTTAAAGGAGATTTCTTCACTGGTCAGCCTGCACGCTGCCTCTCAGATCTTTCCCCTCTCCACCTGCCTGTGCCCAGTCTCCCCTCACCAGTTCCCTCTCACACACACTGTTTTATAGTAACGGGGTCACTAGAAAACATAGAGTTCAGCACTATAGAAGTGGAAACAGAAAGCAGCCATGGGCAATTAACCAGGGCTGTGGCTGCTTATGTTTGGTTCCTGCTTCCATTTCTGTTTCCATGGAAATGGACATCAGATCATTAGAAATAAAGTAAATTTTCTACTTCTCACCTTCATATCAGCTGGGCTATACAATCCAAATAAATCTAAACTTATCTAATTAAACGTGAATTTAGAAATCTTTTCATTTCATTGAAATAAATTGACAAAAGCAGCATTGCTTTTGAAGTACTCAGATGCTATTGGCTGTCCTTTGGGAAAGGAGTAGGTAAGTTTGCCCACCCCTTTTTGCTTTGTAAGGTATGGAAACATGCAAACATCCATCCTACCCCTTGCTCTGAGCTCCTGCCTGCCCATTAATATTGTTGTGCTGAACAGTACTCATCACTTGCCCATTAGGGGTCATTTAAGCATAAATGACCCCCCTTACAGAGACTGTGTGGGTTAAAGACCTCTTCTTTGTCTGGCTGCTAAAGCTTTGAGGTTCATTTGTATTGCAGAGCAGCTGCATAAAAAAAGGTTCAAGCCCACCTTTAAAGGTCATATGGTCTCAGAGGAGGAGCTCTGACCTAGGAGGGTTTCCCAGGTGAAAAGCTCAGGGTTTGGGAACAAAGAAAAAAAAAGTGGGTTTTAAGCCTTCACATTCCAGCAAGAGACTGAGAAAGATAAGACTTGTGTCTTTTGTAAACAGATACATTAGAGACTGAACACTTGATTCCTCCTCTAGACGTGAAGCTGATCTGCAAAGCTGCCAGACCTGTAGAAGGGTAACAATAATTTTCAGTTTGGCTTATGACGCAACAGATCAGACAGCCAAAATCTCAAGGGCCAGCTTCAACAAAAATGTCCCAGGTCATGAGTCAATATTCTTCCAGAAGTAGCAATTGCCCTTACTGGTCAGAGAATGAAGGCACAACTTGAAACAACCTGCTGGTCTACCAATGTGTATCGCCCACTGGAAGATGCTTCATGCTTTTTTCTCAAAGCAGCCCTCTAATCCTGTTAAATCAAATGAACTAATAGAAACTTGCCGGGAAAATAGCACCAAATAGTATCTCTGCTTGAATTGGCATCGCACTTTGCAATTTGCAATGATTGAAAGCATAAATATCATTACTGTATTAATGCAAACTCAATGCCAATAAATGGCTTGTTTTCTAACAGGGTCCATATTACAGCAGGAATTCAAGAAAGCTGGCTTTTCCAGCATCTACCAAAGTGTTAATATCTGGAGTCCAGTAACAAGAACAGTAAGAAAGAAAGCAATCAAAGTGGATCTATATGGGATGGTAGATTTAAACCGTTTAATTACTGTAGCTGTAGCTGGCTATTGCTAATGCATGGATCACAAAAGCTTCACTTCTGTAGAAATCAGTCATGCGAGGGAGATCAGGAATTACAGATACTTCACCAATGTGAGGGATTTGCCCTGGTCCTTTAAAGACTTTTCCTCCAGTGACAAAAGCCTCGTGCTTGATACTAATGCACAGTATGTAACAAATTTACTTTAAAGAAAAGTAGCCTGTAACCTAATCATAGTCAGTCCTAAAATATACTTCTTTAAATGACTCATATCAAACCGCTCTGTCATGACGTACATCTCTTTTAAAATTTAAATCCATCTCTGTCGAAGATGCTAGCATGTCTTGAGGAAGTAGTGAAAGCTAGATGATGGGTAACTACATGCTGCCAATGGTAAAAGGTGTGATTTTTCCTCGAACTTCAAACTCTTTTCCTGCTATAATCCCAATCATTATGGTTGCTATCACAAGCACGAACACAATCTCCAAGACAAATCTATCTGTACCAGTTTCCTTCCCCAAAAGGCATTGCACATGCTTTTAAAACTTAGAACACACAGGCCATTAAAACTGGTGTGATCACCCACAAATGAAGATGAATCAGGATCTAACTTCACAGCAGTGGAGCCACTCACAAAGTACTGGGAAATTAGAGCATTACAGAGTGAATGAAGGAGAAGCCTACTAAGTATTATTTGGGTTTGCACAGAAATACATGCAAAGGGCAGGGAGCAAGGTGCAAAATATTTAAGGGGCACAGTAAAAGCAATAAAGTAGCTGGAATTGTGGGTTGAGGTCTAGTCTACTGTAGTAGGGTTGCACTGACAAGACTTCCTAGGGGTGATGTAATATATGCTGATAAATAGGTAGGTACAGGCCATATTTATTCAACAATTCTAATAAAGCTATACAAGGCAAGACAAATCATACTTTTCTGAGCAAATTGCATCTATACTTTAGCTTTTATTTCAATAGTTTAAAGAAAGAATCATATCCTTAATCGCTGTTACGATCAAGTCCCTAGTTTAGATCTTGTGTAATTGTCATTTTGTAGAATAGATCCCCAGAGACCCTTCAGCTATGTCTATTAGTTTTATTCATACCATAGGAGACTTTTTTCAAGTAATAAGAAAGATTTAAAGTGGATGTCTCTTAAAAGATAATAAATACCTGGAGAAGAATGAGAAAATACATTAAAGCTGAATCACTGCTGTGTCACACCAATTTTCCCCTTTTACTCTCGAGATCCCACTGAAATCAATGAAGTTACAGTTACTTAAATCTGTAGGATTATATGAGTGAACCAGGTACATCGCCTTGCAATAAACAACTAGAACTATCTGGCAGACTTGCTCAGAATCAAATATGTCCCCTTAAATTTCACACTATTTTCACAATCTTGTAGCAGCAAAGCAAAACAAGAAGTTCACTGTGCAGTCAGAACAAAATCTTTTCTCTCTGGTCTAAGTATTTAGCCAATACAGTATCACAGAAACATTGATTTCTGTTCCCAGCCTAAGAATCCTCCTGATAGTTTCATACAGAACCAAAGACCCAACACAATCTCTTCTTTTATGGCTAAGAAAATGCTGGGAGAATCGTTATCCCTGGGAAAGATTTCTCTGATAGACGAGGAAGGACTGTTCATTAGTGTCATGAATGATGTTGCCTCTTTTTTATGCAACTTGCATTCACTGATGCTGGCACTGTCAGAATCTCCAACTGTGTGCACAATTCAGTTCATCGAACAAGGCGGCATCCTTTCCAGATACACTCAACGTGCGGTATTATGGTTGGGAAATTCATTCCACAGAAAAGAAACATGAATTATTGCAATTCTCAAAAAAAAAAAAAAAAAAAAAAAAAGGCACAGTCTGTGCCTTCTTTTTCCATGCTATTAGAGAGATTATCAGGAAAAAATAAACACAGCAGTTGTTCGAGGTCCCACACAAACAAAACAAGGACTGCAGGCCACTCCATACACAGTGCTGAGCCATTGCTCTGTTTACTTGTAAGATGTAAAATAACACATTTTTCAATTCTTTTTTTCTTTAATAATTATTCAGTGCTGACAGACCAATTTTGCAAAATTTTAAACAGGAAAAAAGCCCCAAATGTTCACAGTTTTAAGTACGCTCTGTTCTCAGCTCCTCAAGCTCAGACATTTCCTTTCGGTGTATTTAGTGTGACTGCGACATGTCAATTTGTCTTCAGGGAATGGCTGCCTCTCACTGATGCTGAATGTAGGTAGAGGCCAGTCCCATGCTCCTGAGTCACCTGCAGAGCTCAAGGTGCATGAACAAATTACATCTGGTCCCTAAGCAGCAAGAACCAGATCCAAAAAACCGAGCTATGACACGTGTTTATGTATGTGCCTTGGTGCTTGCCATATGAGAGAGCCTGGAGCTAACGGCAGGGGAGCAGATACATCTACTCTGAGAAGCACAGAGCCCTGCAGAGATAATAGCTCACGGCCCGAGAGCTGGGTAGGTGCTTTACATCAGTAAAGCTGACACAGGGCAAAAAGCCCAGTCTTCTCCCTAGGGCTGAGCTGGTACCGGTCCCAGCAGGGTGCTGGGGCAGCCCCGCTCTAGCTCAGCCAGTGATCAGCTGAGCAGGTGCAGCTGCACAGGACAGGCAGGGTTTGGGGATGAGCTGATTCCTGTACCCCCTTGACCCCCTTTACCCTCACCTCCTCCAGCAGACAGGGGAAATACACAGCTGGGGCACAGGCTTTTTAAGATCACAGCATTTGGCCCTGATCCACATAGCTCCAAGCCTGTACTTTAAAAGCAGCAGACTGAGCAAGGAGCTATCATAGCCTACCTCTGGGAAAACTCTGAGGATGGGTGACAGGAGTGCAATTAAAATCCCTCTTCTCTCCAGAGCTTAGTTATTTTACATTGTGCATTTTCCCACTTTGGATGCCTCTTTCAGAAAGATGCCTCTTTCCTGCAGAACTGAGCAGGGTCACACAGGGTGGTCAGAAAAAGAACCCATGTCACTGAAATCATCTTTTGTAACAGTTGAATAGTCTCCCCCAAAGTGCTCTGTCCCTTTTTCTACCTGAGGAGATTTCCTTCTCTCTGCAGAGAGCTCTCAGTCACCCTGTTGATAAGGCATTTGAGGTGTAAAGACCACCCTTCCCTTCTCTTTACAAAGCAGTCATGCTTTTTATAGGAAATATATATTTGTTGAATAAGAAAGACAAAACATGATAAGAAAGAAGAAACATTTGACCTGATGGTTAAAGAAAGACCAGATCTGGCAGAGCGCAGCAGGCAGCTTCGAAGTGTCCTTGTAAGACTGAGCCCTGCAATAAGATAAGAGGATGAACGCACCATTCATGGTTTCTAATCCGACTTAAATGTCAGATAAGTACCCTGCTGCACAGCCTGGTCAAGGCAGAAGCACGGGTTAGGCATGTTCCGAAACCGCGTTAGATGCCTTGGGAACTTTAATAGCAAAGACTGAAGGACCTGAACAGTCTAAGTGCCTGTAAGACCAGATGAGAGCTGAACATGGGTTCAGGGAGCTTTACACTCAGGTCCCTAATGTCCCCCTGGTTACATTTAATGTGCCTAATTTCCCTCTTTTATCTGGTTCAAGATGCAGCTACATTTGGAATGCAGACGTTGCAAGGAGCCATGTTCTTACAGGGAGTCCTACAGAAATGAGGAGGAATATCCGATAAGCCACTAGTGAATCACCCAATAAGGACTTCTTTGGGTCCTTTGAGATAACTGCCAGCTTTAAAAAACAAACAAACAATCCAATGAACATATAAATAATCCATGTACAAATGGAGTGGACTGGAATGTGGAGCATTCATTTTTCCATTATCAGCCATCAAAGTAAAGGGAAGGAAGTGAATAAATTATGTGCCCAAAATACTTATATGGAAACCTTTTCAAGCTAGATATAAAAGGCAATTATTTATCACTTCAGGAAATACTCTATGCATCAAGCAATGACCCCAGGTTGGTGTCAATGCTTACCCAACAGGATTACCATTCAGAAAGCTTTATGGTTACCACATAAAGTTTAATCAGTGCATTAAAAATAAATTAAAGATTTGCTAATTGTAATGTAATTAGCTTAATTTAATTACATTGCTCAGTGACTGAGAATTTTATTGTTATTGTGAGATCTTCTCTCATTTGGGGCCTTAAGTTAAGTGGCGCAGTATTGACAACCATTTCCTCCCTTAATATTCAGCTTTAGGAATGGGCTGAAATTTTACCTGAATATTGCAATTTATCACAATCAGTATCATCACAAATTACAGAAAGCATCCAGTAACATGATAACTTCTAAACGAAGTGTCTGTAACCAGGGCAGTAGCAGCCTCGGCTGTTAATTTGTCATATTTCATAGCCAGCCTGACACCCTGTCCAATTTGCTTGTAAGCTTTATCACAGAGACAGCTATGTGAGCTGCCTCTGACTATGAGCAGGATGGAGGAGATGGATGGAAATTCAGCAGGGGCAGCTTGGCTCTTTGGATTCCCTGGCTTTGCATACAATCTGGCTGCAAAATAAACGGCCCCATGTCTTGATGATGTTTGTTTTCTCCATTAAAATCCCTCCCTTCTTCTCTGCCCTCCCCACTTCCTCATTAAGACAACCAAATTTTTTTCTTTTAAGGCTCCCTGATGACCATAATCCGATGGTCAACATAATTTATTAGCTGTTGTGGGAGTTAAAAGAAATAAGAGGGATAACAGTACTCAGGGAGCATCGTTACCTATCTTACACAGGCTCTCAATTCCAATCCAAAGCATGTCATCCTCTCAAATGACCTGCAAGTTTTTCCTTTTGGGCAGAAGTTGTGCAGCACTGTAAAAATGGCCATGAATATCCCTTCAGGAAGTTGGTCTCTCTTCTCCTTTTATCTTTCAGATGCTCTGAGGCCCTCAATCAATTTGCACTGATTTAGGCAACATCATTCAATACATATTATCAATTTGATCTGAGGAGAATTGTGTGAAGAGTAGGTCTTCCTTTCTGTTCCCGACATGCCAAGCACAACAGCGCACAATGCTACAAAACCCATTAAATGGTTTCTAAAAGACCAACAGGTGTTAAAAGATGCTTGGACATACAAAATGCAAGAAACCGCATTTTAATTTGTCTAACACATCAAAATCAGGTTGGCCAACTTGGAGTGCAGACAGATCAAATGCCAGCTTGGCTGGATTTTGTTGATAGCACCAGATCTGGGAACATTTTTTTAAATCCCTGGTCTGGGTGCACACAGGACCAACCACTCCATATGATATCAGGGTACAACCAATACCAGCCCAACACCCTTGTTTTTTTATGGAAAAGAAAAATAAGCCTCTCCATGAGGCAGGAGGTATTGTGCTCCCTTCTACTACCTGCTCCATCAGGCGAGCCCGAAAGCCTGCCCTTCTCCTCCTGTTGATGGCTGTCCAGCCACTGCTGTTGGGCTGTAGACTCCACCTGAAGACCTAGCAGCCGGGCTCTGCAGAAGTCACGTCTGCAGCCTCGATCTGTCCCTTATTACAGCAGCAACCAAGAGAGCAACCAGAGGGAAATTATCAGAGAGCATTCCAGTCTTTACAGTTGAGCTTCCAGAGGGGCTATAAAACCTCAGACACTGTTGGGGAGTCAAGAGAACACAGAGAGCTTGTGATGCCTGCTGTTAATAAGAGGAATTTGAGAATGGGGACTGTCCAAGCACACTGAGACTAAAGGAGACGGAAGAATGAGAGGACAAAGAATGAAATAAGGTAGGAACCCGTCAAGAAAAGGCACAGCTGTAGAAATGGCAGAAAGAAAGAAGACAAAAATTTAGACAAATTTTCAAGTTTGAAGGAGCTTAGTCGAACCAAGTGACCATATGTCAGTCTCCTGAGGTTTTGCCTATCATGTTGAACTCCAGTCCCACTGATTCTGTAGGATGCAGTCTTCAGCACACAGCTACCACTGTGAGTGAGTCATTTGGTACAGTTCCTGTGGCAAGAATCCCAAATGTGTCAGGCCTGGACTAAAAAGCAAGATGGAGAATGAATACACCTGAAGGCACATTTGGCACTTTAATTCTGAGCAGATATCACTTCTAATTATAGCCAGCCTTATGCCAGCTTACTACCGTTCAAGCGCTTGTGGTTTCACGCATTGAGTGCCAGATTTAATCCATTCAAGGTAAAGCGCAAGAGAACCAATTGCATTTTGCATGCCTTCTACCTGAATGATTTGCTTTGTTGTTCCCAATTTGCAGTTTGACTGGAAGATTTGCACCCCTCTGGTTAGTTCTGGTTGGCTTCTCTGCAGCCACAGGGGCATATTTTTCAGCTGAATGAAGCCCAGCTGGCAGGCTCAATTTGCCCCACCAATGAGTCATTTCTTTCTCTAATTTCACCTGCATGAGAGAATTGCAGGTTCCTCTCCTAATTCCTCGAGTTCAAAATTGTTCCTGCAAAAAGAAGGCTCATGCCCACCCCAGCACATGGAGCTGTAACCCTGCTTGCCTGGAAGACAGCGGTAAAACTCAAGAGAAAGTCACTAGTGAACATTACTTACATAGTAAGTTTAGTTAGGAGAAGCCTTTCCCCATCTGATCCTGTATCAGAGTTTGGTCTTATATGGTACCTAGTGCTTCATAAGGACCAGTGTTTAGCATCCCACAAGGGTTGTTTTCCAGTATGATGTAGAGCTTGGAGTGAAGGGAAGCTTTAATACAATCATGCATCAATTTTCTTTCCAAGCAGCACTGTGAAACACAGAACAGAAGGAGGATTGCCTCTTCACCCCATAAATCCACTTAAGCTTGGATTATGAGCCATATTCACCCAATTTTTGCTGAGAGCTTAAGGCAGCACCATGCTGCTGTTGGTCTGTGGGATGCTAGGAAGCTGAGGCAGGATTCAGGAGGCTCCAAACTTCCACAAGTGAAACGGCTGCTGCCTTCGACATGCGGGAGTGGAACAGCGGTAGGTCTGTGTTGAGCCACACTCTAGGTCTATGTATGGAAATAGATTAAGTGTACAGAGCACAGACGGAAAGGGTTTGTTTTAATAACTAGTCTCATGCTAGTAGCTTTCAGAGCATGTGTTTTTTAGCAGCTCTGCCACATTGAGTTGACAAAGAAATAAAAGGGAACACTTCCCCCCACACAAATCTCTATTGATCCGAATATGGATCTTGTTTCAAGATAGAGAACAACTAGCACTGATGCTGTCAAACAGAGCCTTCTGGAATTATTTCAGAAGCTCCACTTTCCACCCTTCTGCCTCCTTCCCTTCCTGCTAATACAGAGAGAGAGAGAGAAAGGGAGGGAGGAGATAAAAGGAAAAGAAAGGAGAAAGATAAGAGAGAAGGAAAAGAAAAAAAAAAGAAAAGGAAAGAAAAAAAAGAGAGCCAGCATGGCTGCTGGCAGGCTGTGTGAAACCTCTGCACACGTCACCTGCTTGGAGCGCTGTCCTTCCCTTACCCATCCCTGATGAGCTGGCTCAGTTGTGCAAGGTAGCTCCTAATTACCTCTCTCCTGGTTTCTCTCTTTCCCCCCTGAGGCCGGCCTTTCCAAGAACTAACTGCACATGCACACACCTGGCACCATGAGATAGGGAGCCTCACCATGGATACCGGCCCCCCACTCCCAGTCTGACCCACGCTCCTGGGATTCCAGCAACTATCTCCAGGATGCTGCGAACTCCAGATGTGCCTTACCTAGTGCCTGGAGACACCATGCGCAAACGCTGCTTACAGCTGTTATTCTGCACTAACACACGCATACACACATGCAAGCACAGGTTCTGGCTATGCATATCAAGCTTCGAGAAACAAAATAAAACAAAATGGTAATCTTAATCTTCTCTTTAATATGCTGCCCCATGCCAGATAAGAGCAGCTGTGCTCGCACAATGTGTCCAACTGGACATGATAAATAGCCTGGGAGAAAAGAAAAATATGTACATACACACACACAAATGCATACGTACATACGTGCTCTAAGTAATTTAAAATACGCTTGTTTTCAGAAGTGGTGGCCTTCAGCCCACAGCTTCCTTTATTAATAAAAGGGTTGATTAGAAATAAATATGGCCTGTCAGGGTTGGAATTGTACACAAAATCCTAGAGTAAATATCTGCAAGGGTAGCCCGAAGGGTTAACCTTACCAATGCACAAATACTGGCTCTCCTCCTGTTACAGTTTAAATGCTGATTGGAAGGAAGAGATCATTCTAGGTCAGTATGTCCTTTACATTGTGAATAGCTTGACAGGGGCTAATAAACTCCCCTGCCTATGGCACCGATAATTTATTATATATTTCTAGGCATCGCATGCAATTTTTTATTTATACTTGTACAGTTTGTTGGTCTGTTTTTAAAGAGGTGAAGCAGGGCAATCTGGGTCAAGAAATATGCTTAAGCCCGAGGATGCAGATAGCTCCGCTCTCCTAGTCTTAGCCTGTGGTGGAGAATAACAGCCTTGTTGCTGCTCCCTGAGCTGCTGCAGGGATTTTGCATGGCAGCCGGGCATTGCAAAGAGCCAGACTGCGGGCCAGCCCAGCTGACTTCTTGCACAAGGATTCGATGGGTGCACACACGAACACCCCTGCACGGCCCTCTCGCGCTGCGAAGCAAGCCCAGCTGATTTATGAGGGACCTCTTGAATTGAGATAATTGCAAAACTAAGAGATTTCAAGTTTATTTCCTGAGTGGCTGGGTGGAGGACCACTCCTCCGCAGCCTGCTGTTGAGGGAGCCGTGCCCCCGAGAGCAGCCTGCCTCGCTCCTGCCTTGCACTCGCTGCATTTCACATCGATGATGTAATTCAACTGCAGATGAGGTAACCCTGCAAGTTGCCCACGAGATGGAAGAGGTTACCATATGATCGCTCAAGTAAACATGCATCCCGGTCCCCCCCGGACAGTGGCTGACAGCTGCGCTCTGCCGACGCGTCGCGACACCCGGCTGGTGGGCTGCAGCGGCCCCGGGGAGCCCCCGGCCCACAGGGGCTTCATGTCTCTCCAAATGCAGCAGCCGGGCACCCGCCACATGTGTGCCACATACCATGCGCAAGCATACCGGGCGATGCTTGGCTTTCAACCTGTCTGATGGGGGACCCTGTCTTCCCGGCAACCCTGCAGCCAGGTTCACCGTTTGGATGGCTTTTCCTCTCCCTGCACCGGGGTTTCTAAACGCATGTGCCTTCCCACACCTCGGTGAGGTGGTTCATCTCTTCCGCAAACGCTGGGGAACGACTTCCTCCTGCGGTTGCAGGCGTTAGACCTGGGGGAAATCCCTCCTTCCCCTGCCCAGGGGGTGCAGGTGAGAGGAGGGGTGTGGGGGCCACAGGGCAGCAGTGCAGGGAGCTGCCTGGGCAATCCCCACTGGTTTGGTTTGTGAGGGCTGACGCTTTGTGTGTGTGCGCTTTGCACAGGTGCTGTTCCTAGAAAGTCCCCTAATTTGCAAGCAGCGAGAAAAGTGACTTTTGTGGTTAGGTAACACTGATGACTGCGCCCCCCCTCCTGTCTATAAGCATATGCATCAGAGGATCTGCAGGTCTCTGCTCACCCAGCAGGCTTAAATCAAAGCCCCAAAACCCAAACACCATGTCTTCAGGGTCTTGTATCATTGCCATTTACAGTACAGCATAGTCTAGGAGCCGTACTAGCTCTGCTGTGCTAAGTAATCCTGGTGCTGATCCCTACCTGGGCGCTGGTCAAAGCAGACCAGTGTGATGAACGTGAGAAGGAGAAGGAATTCACAGCAAAAAGAAAGAGCAGGGCACAGGTTTGTCAACTGCCTGAGCCCAAGGCTCTTCTGCAGCCTGCTCAGTACCAGAATTTCTCAAAGCCTCCTTGTGACTAACAGGGTGGCTGGGAGGAAAACATACCACAGCTCCCAGTAGCTATCTGTGCCTCCACAGACCCTATTTAACTTCACAGAGCATGTCTGAGAAGTTCATTTTAACAAACTTTATCTCAGCAGCAGCGGCCGCTGATCTGGAAATCTGTTCTGGGCAGACCTCAACCCGAACTACATGTGACAAGTGACCCAGGAGGGCTAATATGTCATTAGATGCAGGAAGGCAACTAGGCTGAACGTCTTCTGCTCCATTCCCAAGTTACAAAGCTCACGTCCCTCGGTCTGGCCAGTCTGGAGGCAGTCTAACTAACCACCGGTAGTAAGACATGCCTGTGCCAAGCATCCGAAGGAAGCTGTTCCCAAAGGAAGCTGTTCCCCTCAGCCCTGGGGATATGAGGATCAAAGAGCTCCTGGCAAGAGGGAAAGGCTTTCCATCACGCTCTGCTGCATTTATTTCACCAAAAACAAGAACTACTATGAGCAAGCCCTGGAGGAAGTCATGTCTCTTCTTCTCCTGCCTCCCAGAGCAGCTGCTTATACAAGGAACAGGTCAAAATGAGTGACTGTTATAACTGCAGTATATGAGGGGACAGAAATCCATTACTGCTGGTGCTGAGCTCACCTCACTACACAAGGGCTGAAGCCAGAACTCTTCCTCCTACCGTGAGCTCGCAGGACTGACAGAGGGACAGACAGATCTCCTAACGTCTGCCCAGAGGAGATTCAAAGAAGCTAAGGGAGAAGTGGGGCCGCATCACATTTCCCTCCCTGCATCCGAGCTTGGAGACCCGTCAGACTCTGCACCAGAAACCCTGCAGCAGGGCCCCGGGGAGCTGTGCAGTGGGACGTGCATTGGACTTCAGACATCGCAGCTAGATTTTTAAAAGATGTGGCTAATTTTATAAGCTCTAGTGGTTGCTGTCATGCATAATGAGGTACAGTTAATCATATCCCTGCCTCATGCTGTAGCTGGATCATCTGTGCAGCCTCCTTTGCAGGGAAAAGCAAGGTGCAGCAGGTTTTACACTTCCCTCTCTCAGGCTGGGTCCTGGTCATCATTTGGTGAAACACCAAGCCTGGCAGAGCAACGAGCTCCCTCTGCCTCAAAGGCGTCTGCAACAGCAGCTGGCAGAGGCCTGGGGCATGTCTGCCATGACAGACCCCAACCTCTTGTTCGAATGCCACCTGCGCTGTTCAGACATACTCTGGGTAGAAGGCAACACATGGCCATGTCGATGCAGTCCGGGTGGCCTGAGGTCTCCTAGAGCAACGTGCAAGCAGCTCAGGTGGCATTCACCTCTCCGAGCCCTGCCTGCAGCGTAAATGTCGCCATCCAAGACTGTCAGCGCCCTTCACGGTTTGGGGGGACAAGCAGGCCTCCTGTGGGCACAGCCACCTCTGTTTGAGATATTTATGGCTCGGGACAAATCACCCTCCAAAGGTGCCATTTCCTCTCTGGTGGCCGTAAAGGATCTCTAAGATCATTAGCTCGGACCCATCCCCTGAAGAAGATGCGTGTTTGGTCTGGGTGACATGGGTCCTTGGTCCTGGGGCGCAGAACCCCAAACCTCTGCTGCCCTGCCTCAAGATGCAGCTTCCCCTCCGATGGCTCAAATACAGGTGCTGTAATGCAGGCAGGGCATTATTTACAGCAGGAGCAGATAGAGAACCAGCAGGAAAAGAGTTAAGAGAGCCAGGGCTTGTTGCTATCCAGGAACCCAGGCTACCTCACCTCCCAGGATAACCATCAGCCAGCCCTTTCTCAAGGCTTTTTTGGCAGGCTGCATTGTCAGAAAACCACCTGTTACTTGGGAGAGATTCAAATGCATAATGAATTAAAAAAGCATATTGTGTGTTACTATCTAACCCCCAGACAGATGTGTTATTTAAGTGTGGTTATGATCTGTGCTGTTAATTTTAAACAACATATGATCAAAGATCATGTCTGGCTTTGTGCTTTGCTTCCTTTCAGGTTCTGGCTTGTGTGTCCATGCCAGGCAGTTGTGGTTTCTGTCATATGGCAGGAAAAGCTTATTTTACATGCTGCCTAAATTTATATTTTATAGCACATTAAAACAGCCCATCAGAACTAAGTTATCATATTGTTTATAATGGTAAGTGAATTGCAGCTGTGGAAAAGAGGGCACCACACGAAGGGATTTTTAGGCACACCTACTCCCTACGCTAAGGACTTTCAGCCATTTTAAGGACAGCAGCAGGCTGAAGCACAGACTGAAATACATAAACCACATCACCGCTCCTGTGGGAAGGCTGGAAAACTGTTGGAAATGGCAGTCCTGCCAACCAATCAGTCCAAAAGCACCAGCCGGGTCCTCAGCAGACAGGGAGACACGCTTAACAGATCATGAGATTTTTTTTGAAATAATACAGTTGGGGTTCTTTTTATTTGCTCCCTGGCCTGAGCCTTCAAGCTTTGCTGCCCAGCTAGAGTAGTTAGACATCTGCCCTGAACGAATAGGTAGGTAAATAAACAGATGAAAAAAAAGGAAGAGCAGCTCCTTGTGATCGCTCAGCTCTAAGAGGTGAGGCTTTAACTCAGAGGCAATGCATATTTGAAGACATCAGGTAACGTTGCAGGAGCTCTGGCACACTCAGAATGGTAGAGGGATAAATCTTCACTTGATGTATGTCTAACTACCCTGCTTTCCAAAAAACTACACAATTTAGGGCAGATGTAACACACGGACAAAAAGTTACCCTTGCTGCTTCACTGTGTAGAATAGGTGTTTCATCCCTGTAGCATTCAAGAGAGAATCTCAGTTCAGACTTTCCATCTAAATCTATGAAGCCTGTGTGGAAGTGGGGATTCATCGTAAGAGAACTGAGAGGGAGAGAACTTGTTTAACAGTTGCAGACACAGAGCCAGACTCAGCCCTTATCTGCACTGAGGTAAATGCAGGGACACTGCCATGGCAAGCACATGAGTGCAAGCAGAGAGCAGCCGCTGCCGGTTGCCCACCTCCGAGACATGTTGGGGCTTCAGCCCTCCTTTCACTAACAGCCTTCTGCCAGGCTGCAGGCAGCTGCCAGGCTTTGACCACCCTCCTGGAGAGGTAATAATCCTCTGACTAAACAAACAAGTTACTCAGCTCCTTTACAGGAATCAGTCATCTCTTCCGCCCAGGTGTGCTGGGAGGGCTGCTCTGACTCAGGGCCAAGGGCAGTCTGCCCCTGCTCTACACAGCTCAGTGATTTTGATGCGGGTCCCCTTCCCAGCCTTTTCAGCTGCTGAGAGATCATTTTCTGCTGGTTCAGAATTTCTGCTCTGCCCACTCCAGGCCCGGAGGAGATTTCCCACTCCCCCAACACCAATGTGCTTCCCACCCCATGCAGAGCAGATCCATAAACCAGGCTGGCCACTGCCTGCCACTGTCCCCACAAGAGGCAGGCCAGCCCCAGATCACAGCCATCATGGGAATAAATAAAGGGAAAAGACACGAACTCTCCCCCTCCCCCTCCAAGGCTGTACCGAGACACACCATGGTGTCTCTAGCCCAGCAGCCTCCAGCTGTGGTGCTACTGCTCTCCAGCCATTTGGCAGAGGTACCACCTCTCCTCCCTGCTGGGGAAAACACATTGCCCTGAAACCTCTGCGTGGAGGGGACCCAGGCAGGAAATATCTGTGCTATATCTGTGAAGGCTATCCCGACCTCTGGGAGCCAGGCTGAAATGCTGTGGGAAGACTAGGAGGTGAAGCAGCGAGCATAGGTTAAAGTGATCACACTGTGCTGCTTTAACGTAAAGTACATTCTGCTCCCGGGCTGCTACTGTTAGAAAACCTGAAAACACCCCTGCCCACACAGGCAGTACTGAACAGGAGAGCATGAGGGGTAAGAGGGGATTGACTGAGAGAAGAGACTAGAGCTGAGGAGAGGATTTTAAACAGCACAAACTCATTTCATATGGCTGAGTGCTGGCAACACTAAGAGAAATTCAATGGATTATATTGCACCAGAGGTCAGGATATAATTGTCCCTTCTGGCCTTTAAAACCTCTGAATGTATAGAGGAACCTTGAAATGACCAGATTCCTCAGGAATTTGATTCCTGGGGTTTATTTATTTATTTTCTTACCAGCTGCCAGACACAGCATGCTCCTAGACAAATAAGGAGGTGGTAGCTATGGTGGTGAGTATATCAGTAGTGCTAATCTCTCGCAGGGCTTCCTGTAGAATTTCTATCTCCCTCAGAGGAAAGAAGGTTGAGGGATATAAGACAGTTTCATCTTTAAAAACTAACAAACGCGGGGCTATTTAGAAGTGAATAGATGCTACGGAGAACAAGGGAGAACTAAGCAACTTAGTGTACGAGTATTCTCCTAGTAGATCTTTTTTAAACAGCACTTGCCCAACCCCCATATTAAAGAGCTCTCTGTTGTCCTTGCAAAGGGCCAAAGAGCTAAAGATAGCTCCACTAATTGCTACTTGCCTTTGTCCCTTAGCTCTAGAGATTCCCATTTTCTATATTATTACTTCATCATTTTAATTGTGCAAGAAGCTTTTATGCATCACAGATTTAATTAGAATGAAATAATAATAATACAAAATACAAGCAGTTACTAGTATCCAGGTAGCATCATTTTTAGAGCAGGTACTTTGCAAAAGAGTATTAGCCAACACTTCTGTCTGCACGTGCTCATGATGGGCGACCTCATTCTGCAAACTGGAGACCTGTCCTGTGACCTGCACTCACACCAAGGGGCCATACCCAGCAAGTGCATTGCTGTCTCCTGAGATGTGCACTAAAGAAAGTAGAAAAAAGTAAGTAGTAGGGGGCTGCTCCAGCCCTGAAACAGCCTAGAAAGAGAAAACCTAGAAAGTTAAAGGTGATTTACAGCCACTGTCTCCTTCGCCACACCCCTGGAGGTACAGGGCACAATCTACTCTCTAACTGACATCCACATGGGGAAGCAACTTGGAAACATCTGACCCTCTGATACTAGGCACAGACATTCAAGAAGACCAAATTACCAATGTCATTCATTTGCACCTTTCAACTTAATGATACCTTACAGGGAAGGAAAATTCAAATTAAAAATTGAAGCTATTAATATATCTTTGAAAATGGTAAGGGAACAAGATTAAGACCAATAGGAGGCCACTAATCTTGGCATACTTCTGACTTGTACCCTTTAAATCATTGTAATACCTTGTTCAAATTCAAACATAAATAGGATTTTTTATGAAGGCATTAGTGGTCCTGTTGCATCAAAAGACATATTACATTTTACAGTTCCTAGAGCTGAGAATACTCACTCCCAAAATAGAAGGCCTCCTCACCAGATGATCGTAACACAGATAACAAAATAACATTACATTGAAAAATACAGCTGTAGAAAGTGAAATACAAAGGCAGAAGAACTTCTCTCCTACACCTTTTAGTAGGGTTCAAGGAGCTTACAAGGTAAGTAGAATGCATTTTGCAAATTTCTAGTGGAGATACAGTATATTGCAGAGTAACCACATCCTCTCCCTTCAGCTCCTTCTCCCTTCCTGGTGACTAGCTGCAGCTCACACGTTATGTGACAAGCAATAGCCAAGGACAGGCAGCAGGAGGGAACTGTTCCCAACCAACGAACTGCATCTTTAAATTTCTTTCCTCCCCCCTCCATTCTGCCTGCCTGTCTCTGTGAACACCTATTTCCCTAGAAGAGAGTGGGGGGACCCAAACAAGCCCTGAAGCAATCCCAAATTTCCTTGGTAAGGGAAAAAAAACTATTCTCCAGAGATCAAGCCTTCAGTGAATCATTTTCCACTGCTCTAACATGTCAAATACTCCAGTGATTCACCAGTCATGGAGCTCTGATTCACCTGCAGTAAACAGGGCTGATTGCTTCCCAGAAGCACCGTGGATTTGCATCGCTCTTTAAAGGTTCCACTTCCTCCACACAGCCCTGTGCTTCTCACCTCCGTGCCACCGCCACCACCCCCCCGTGTCACAGCAGCAGCCAGGGCAGCAACAAGGAGCAAAAAGCCCAGGCTATTGGTTTTAGTCTGAGGCGCCGAGAGAGAAGACAGCCTCGGGTAAATGAACAGTGAGAGGAGAAGTTAGGAGGGATCTGGAATCTTCTCTCGTTCCTGTTTAAGCATGAAAAAGGGAAGGTCGGAAAAGAAGGGACAGGAGGGGGTTGGTATTTATTTGTGACTCTCATTGGGTTCATCTCCCTGCCAGCACAGGACGCGGTTTCTCCAAGAGGGAGCACCAGAAATAGAACTGACATTACATCTAATGAGCTTTTTGGTGGCATATTCATTAAGCTTGTAGAAAGGGTAAAGAAATGCAGGAAGCTTAGTCTTGGAAAGCCTCCAACTGGACCCCTTTGACTCATTAAAGGAGGGAGTAAAATGAACCATGCCCCAGGGCAATCGTAAAAGAATAAGCAGGAAAGCAGGAAAGGGTCAATTCATTAAGGACTGGGGGACCCCGCAGTCCCGGCTGGACAGCAAGGGGCTGGGGCCGTGGGATGGCCGGGGCGCGCTGGAGCCCAGCCGCAAGGATGTCCGCTCGCCCTTGGCCTGCTGCTGGAGCCACCAGTGCTTTGTTCTGGCCGAGCCCCAAAAGGCAGCACCTCCCCAGCTGCAGTGAGGGCACCTCAGAAAACCCTCACCTTATGCCGGGAGGCTCTGCCTGCCCCCCACAATTGCCAGGAGTTCCCGGTTCACCACCACCAGCGTTCCAGTCTCCATCTCTGGCTCAGACTGGCCTTCCTCCCTGCCGAGGGGAGGGGGAAGGGGGGAAAAGTCACACAGACCCTCTTGAGCCTTGCAGGGGCAGGGGGGGAGGGGAGGGGGAGGCAAACTCAATTGAGCAGCTTTGCGGGGGGCCCCAGATTTGCTCAAACCAGTCACGCCAGCTGCAGCCCAGCCATGATGAGAAAGGAGGAGAGACAGTGCGGCAACTGCTTCCACCACCCCAAGGGAGGAGGAGGAGGAGGAGGCCCAGGCTGCTAAACTGACACCAGAAAAAAGTTGGCCACGTTTCTCCCAGCCACGGAGGAATAGCGCAGGCAAGTCAGATGTGACCGTGCTACAGGAGCCAGGAGAAAATAAAAACAAGTGACAGCTGACTCTTGAGCACTTTTGTAGGGGGTGGGGGGGAGAGAGGGCGAGGAGGGAGTGAGAGACCTACAAATACTGGGGGAAGGGCAGAGCACAGCCCAGGAGCCTTCTGCAGCGGCAGATGGAGAGGGAAGCTACCGCTGATTCCTGCAGAGTCAGGGAAGGAGAGACAGCATCGCACCGAGGTGATCACATGAATAGGGAATGAAGGCACAGAACAAAGAAGGGGTTTCAGGGAAAGGGAGCGGGAGCCCCTGCGCAGGACCCCCAGAGCCTGGGCATCCCGGTGCGGTGCCCTGGAGTGCTGTGGCGGTGGGCAAGGCTGCGCTGGAGCTAGGGCACAGCCAGCCGAGGCTGCTGGAGGACAGGGTCAGCGCGAGCAGAGGAGGGACAGAGGACATGTTTGTGCAGTTACTAGGGGGTGAAGCTCAGCAAGACCCCATGGAAGACGTAATTCCTCAGACCAGGACTTGAGCACATGGTGGGAAGGAAAATCTAAATTCCTTGTTCTGGGCTGGGGACTTCTAACCTGCTGTGGGATGAAGCCGCGGAGGCTGTGAATAGTGCTGCCTGCCTTTCCGCTGGTCCTGAGGTCCCCGATGTGCCGGCGATGATTGTTATGACAGTCATTCTCGCTGTGATTGGCACCTCCTGGTTAGATCAAGGTCACTGTTAGAACACATCTTTTCATTAAAATGGCCAAGAGCCTGCCAATGACCACAGGCCACGGCTAATTAAGGGAGGACCCAACAGTCCCGTGTGGGTCAGTAATCAGGGCTGATGCACCCACCCCAAGGGGAGCCAGTGGAGCAATCCTGCCCCCAGCACCCTCATGCCAGGGGAGGACATACCCGCTCCTGACATGCCAGGCCACCCACCACCCTCGCTGCTGTCACACCAGAGCAACAGCATCACCTCCTCTCACACAGCTCATAAGAGGCACAATAGCATCCTGGGCACCTGGGGACAGCCCTTGTGTCCAGCTAGGTCATGGGTCCTCAAAAGAGGAGGGACAGATGACAACAGGCTCCTTTCAACACAATCAGGTGCACATTTGAGCCCATATCTGGGCTTTAGATTTGAAGAAAATACTTTTACAAAAATGTCTAAATATGACTACAATGTTATAATAACTAATTCCTAGGACAGTATGAGGTTGGTGCTGCGCAGGACTTAGCAAACATGCTGAGGTCATCTTAGGAAAGGACACTGTGGCAATGGGTCCATGCTACTTGTATAAATCAGGAGCTCAAACCCTGACACAGGTGGGATGCAATTACACTGACCAAACACATTTTTGGTGTCAAACACTGAGGTGAAGCCATACACTGCCAGGGACCCCTATAAATATTAGTGTCTCCTATTTTACACACATTTTGGATAGTACCTGCCCACCGTCTTAGTTTAGCTAAACAGTATATCAAAAAAGTCAGTTTCTTCCTCAAATAAAAACAGAAATAAATCTTTCTTGAAAAGTCAAGCAAAACTCTTATTCCAAAGGCTACTAGTGTCTCTCAGTCCTGCATTAACAGCACTTCTGTTCAGATCCTTTCCTAGGGCTCTCTTACTTTACTTCCCACTGCTGAATGATAGAACAAGATTTTCTTCATCATGGGAAATGGGCCTCTGGGCTGCCTCCAGACTGCCTCCAATGTCAACCATTTACTTTTGCTATCCATCTACTATCTCCCAGCCACACTACTTTGTGTTCTCATGTGGCCAAACTCTTCCCAGTTCAACACCATTTGCACCTTACGGAGGGGTTGTGCTAATCTCAAGAGCACTACACGAGCCTCCTGCAATGCAGTTCAACACGAGCTTGCTCGCTGATGCGCTTTCCCCTGTTTTGGCAAAACATTTTCACTTTGTTCCAGCTCAGAATGATTTGGAAATCTTGACTTCTCATGCAATGTCCAGGTGTGTCTCTCTTGTTTTGTGCCTGTGTAGGCCCCGCACAACTTTCCATCTAGAGATAAGAGAGAACCAGTTATCGGCATTTGATAACACAAATGCATGGGACATCACACTTTTCTGGCCCAGTGAATATGGGAAAGAAGTCTGACTCCCTAAACATCTTCTGATATACCAGACACCTTCAACAGCTTCCTGGCAGAGGAGGAGAGGGAAGCTCAAACTCCCCACGCAATTTGTTCTCAGGTTAAACAAATGCTTTTCTGCCTTTCCATCAGTTTCTCCCAGTTACTGCGGTTTATAACTTACCATTAGGCCCTATGCCTGAAAATAGTTTTGCAGAATATCCAGTGCAAATGGAGTCTGGCCTTAGCAGATGTTGCTTGGCACAAGGTAATTAAATAATGACAATAATGACGTTTAATTTTGTCTGTGATTATGGGTGAATAGCAAAAGACATAGCAGGGACTTACTGCCTCGCACATAAGATGTGATTTTCATTGCAACTTTTTAAAAGTGTACTTTAAAGAATTTTTTTTCAAAATGGCTATGAAGAAAGGTAAGCTATGTGTAATACAGTAAACAATTCACTCTGATCTGTAACTGCCTAATCCAGGCCAGGACTTTGAGAAACCCACTACAGTGACACTAGGCACCCACTGTGAGAGTCAGTCTGGGAGCTAGACAGCTAGGAAAAACCACAGCTTTGGTCTGTGTCCAGCAGCCTAAATAAAAAGTTTCCTTTGCATGCTTTGCATTCATCACAAAAAAGCGCTAGGTATCTCTTTTATACAGTAAATATACACTGTCACAGAAATGTATCACATTAAAGTTACACTGGTAATAACTCAAGCACAGGACGTTAAAAATGAGGTATTGTAATTATGTTATCTCAGATTAATTCCTCCTTATGACTTGTGTTGTTCACGCAGAAATGTCAATCCCAAGCATAGAGAGAGTATGTGTTGCTTTTTCCCCACTCCATTAAAACATCATAGAGTTGACTTTAAAAATAATGATTTAGGTATAAATATGTATGTTTAGGTACATAGGTGTATGTATGGAATTGTGACTGTTTCTTTATTTTACATTTTCTGTTTGCACTTTGATGATGCTCAACATGCTTTTCACTAACACGAGGGTGCTAAAACTGAGATTTTTCTGTTATTCACAGGACTCCAGAGGCTTGGGCTTAAGTGAAGTATCAAATGTTATGTGTTCACAATGAACTGCAAGAACTCCCAACACTATTAACATCTTACAAGATAAATGATAAGTCAGAAAAAAATGAAACTTGAAAATACAACTCACCTGAAATACCTCTGTGTTAATATCACTAGGAGTTTAACAGCTGCATCTCCTGACTTCAGTATTAACAGTCCTTTTCTAATAGCTTCCTATGCACCCAGTCTTCATGGTGCTGTTTAAAAAAGAGAACAAGAAAGAGAGAAAATTGAGCACTGAAGTTCAGCACTCTCAGAGGGGAATACGGTAGGGAGTAGCGAATTTCGAGCAGTGCTAATTCCCATGCTGCTAATTGGACAGAGGCCATTTCCTGCATGCTAAAGTCAAACAGGACAGGAGCATATGGGCTTTCAGAGAGAGAGTTGGGCCTTTGCAATGGAAAAGAAAACACACATTAATAAAAAGCACCCTAGAATCCCTGCAGAATATTGGTGATTGCAGAGAAATTGCAGACAAATTACAAACTTAAAAGCTATATGCACAGATGCTGCTCCTATTGCTTCTGGGAGAACTGCACCTTTGAAAAGATGGTGCTTGTTCCTTGGGGATATGCCATTTTCAGCACCCAATATTCTCCCTTGGCCCTACTGTTAAAATAGGATAGGGGTTTATTTGTTTTCTTTATTAATTTTTAATTATTTTTCACTTTATCTGCAATTCATATAGGTTTCAACAGCAGGATGAGATCCTCCTTTGGTAAGCTTTTCTGAGAGCAGCCAGTGTAGCTGTCAGGCCTGAAGGAGGGTTGCATGCTCCTTTATGTCACAGAGGGGACAGACCTGCCCTACAGAGCTGAAAGTCTTAGCAGACCACATGAGCCAGCCAGAGTCTTTTTTCCAGCTGTGTCGTATTCAACCAAGCAAAACATGTATCATCAATGGGAACCATATCAGGACAAGTTTCAGACATCACCTGGTCTTCTTTAAACACATTAAATTCAAGCACAAAAGACTTACATGTCTTGCAAAATGAGTTTGGGACAGGCATAGGGAGGTCGTGCTTCAGGGATGTGACAAAGCTGGGATCCTAGGGGTGAGAAGGATGCTCTTGGAGGAGATGCTGATTAGCCCACTTCCCTGTATCTTCCTGCGAAAAAACTGGTGTAGGGCAGGGTCAAAACCAAGGCACTGACAGAGCAGCATTCTGATCCAATGTGGCAAGGACGATGATGGTCCAAAAGAGTCGATTTTCTTCTATTAGCTGCTAATCAAAAGTGTCTCTTTTACTTTGTTTGATAGTTTTTTTTTCCCTATAGATATCTCTCCTACACAGCCCCCTGCCAAAAACAGATATGCAGAAGGTGCTGTGCAGGGACCGAACGTGGAAAATTTCAGCTGCCAGAGCGAGTGGTTTATAAAGTCAAGAACCATGTAAAGCCAGAGGGACACAATGGCTCTTGAGACGGATCTGGTCACAACGGGCAGCACAAGCTCCTCTCAGAGGAGGAGCGGACCTGCCGCATCCAGCTTCTGCCTGCAGCCCCAGCTGCCGAATGACCGCCTGGTTTTGTGGCTGCTGGGGCTCCCTCGGTGGCTGTCACACCTGCTCTGCCCACCCCTCGGAAAGCTGCCAGAGGAGAGAGCAGACAAAGGAAGAGCAGCACAGCTGGAGCCGCTGGAAGCTGCATGCTATCTGGGATTGTGGTTGCGCTCGCCCAACACCCCTATTCCATTGGAAGTGTCTTTCCTGATACCCTGTGAGTTCGGCTCTTGAAGCTCCCTTGTGTTTATCACCTGCCATCACTTTTAAGGCATTACTGCAGAATTCCTTTGTTTTTTTAGTACTATTGTTGCTGCTTCTAGCTGGTTTAGCCACCGCAAACCATACATCTTCATTGCTGGCTATGCCCACAAAACGCAAGCACTTATGTGGCCTGCCTTGATGGCCCCAGTTGTTTGACTGTCCCAGGACAGAAGAGTCCTCCCAGAGCACATGGACACCAGAGCAACAGAGAAGGGGTTAATAAAGGGTTTAGTACCAAGAGGCCACACAGCAAAGCCCAAGTTAGAGCCAGCTGCACCCCTCCCCCTGGCCTCCATGCTGCTGCAGGAGCCCTGGCAGTGCTGCATCACTCAAGTGCTTCTTTCCCCACTGAGCTCCTGCCCCATTTGTGTGATGTAAAGCAATCCTTTTGTTTCCTCTTTAAGACATTAGCCTCAGGGGCCATTACAGGGAAGAAAGGTAGCTGGGGCTCTTTTATCTGAAGGAATCCATTAGGAGGAGGGGGGGTCCTTTCCTTCCTCCATGCCCAGGGAGCAGCTCCTGCCTTTGCACTGTTCCAGGGACATCTCCTCACTGCTCCATGGCCACCTCCTCCCTGATCCAGGGCCACCTCCTTGCAGCTCATGGCCAGCTTCTCATCCCACTCCAAAAAATGGGTCAAATGCAGCATCACCATGCAGAAAGCATGAGTCTGCTGCTCAGCATCCCCCAAGTGAAATGAAGAGGAGGATGTGTTTTTAAATACACCTCAGTGTAAGACTAGCTTTCTCTTTGCTGACAATTTGTGTGACTGAGGGGTGTTCAGTGCTCTGACATGTCTTTGTGGCTATAGAAAGCAGAAACTCATTTGTGCTTTGTTTATTCTTGCACTGAAAGCAGCAGTTCCTGTGCATTCACAAGACTCCAGGACTTGAGGCTTTAAATAATAACCCCAGATATTATGAGACTCTTAATAAACTTGAAACCACTGAAATAATAATAAAGAAATGAAAAAAATATGACAGGGAAACTAATTGGGTAGTGGGGAGGAGGGGCTCTTTTTGAGCATACCCTTCGCATTTTCCCAAATCATGAATCACAGAATAAACATTTGCTCTCTACAGTGCATGCCACCGAGACCAATGAGGACCTATCTTAGGCTAATATAAATTGCCCAAATTCCAGTAAGACATTAACAGTAGATATGAGCCTGCCCTGCTTTACGCTGCAACCTCACCGGAGATCAAGCAGCCGTGGTCAGCCCAGAGCCAAACCAAGCAAGCCAGCGCAACTCAAGGGCAGGGTGTATTTACCCAGGCTTGGTGTTAACTGCTAAGACCATTATGTGTGTTTTTACCGCAGATAGGAGCTGGCTTGCACATCAGTGATTCAAGACAAGCAGGGTGAGGACACCGAAATAATCCTAACTAAAGACGGTGTTCAGCACAAAAGATGCAGATCAGGGTAGGAAAGGTGCCAGCCTGCCTCCCTCCTGAGGGATAGGATGCTTTTGAAAGCCCTACTCAGAACCCACCTGCATCCATGCAGGGGAAAATACCTCTGAAAGCCTCCCCCACAGACACAGTCATGATGGGCACCACCGAGTAGCTGAAAATAGAGGGAATTAATGAGAGCAGCTGCGGGGGCCATGGTGGGAACATGTGTGTGAGAGGAAATACGTGTAAGCCCACAGCCCAGGATGGCGTGAGCAGGAGCATTACCATGTCTCCTTGTCAAAACTACTGGGGAGAGAAATGTCAGTGTGCTAAGAGCAGGGGATCACCTCCCTGAGCCCTGCCCTGCCCTGTCCTGCCCTGCCCTGCCCTGCCCTGCCCTGCCTTGCCTGGTAGCTCTGGGAGGGAGGCGGACTGTGAGGGAAAGAAGGAGGTGCAGGCTTCCCTATCCAATGCAGTTGCTTTATGAAATGTGGGATCTTGGGGAAAGGTGCATGGGCGGATGCGCACTCCGCTTTTCAAAACTCAGTGGTCGTGTGCACCTTGAAGCCACACACTCAAATGCCAAAATATTTTAAGTTCCCTCGGTACAGCAAGAGAATAAAAAAATAAATGGAGGAGGACTCCTGCCGGGGAGCACACATGGGAAGGCCAGTGTACCCACTGCTGCCTGCTCCACTGGGTCTCCCTCTGCTCTCTCATAAACGTCCTCCCCACTTGCCATATGTCACACACTCCCTCCCCAAACCAGCCGACACAATTACACTGGGCCTCGGTGAGGCCAGGGAACAGCATCACTTTCCCGGCAGTCCTGTACTGTTGTCGATGGCTGGGGAGATAACTGACCCCCAGCTACTTCTGTCACATCCAACAGAGAACAGGAGCAGGGACGAGTCTGGTTGCTCAGGGTGGGAATGGACAGACAGGCGGAAACACAAAGGTAGCAGGAATGGTGTGGCATGAAAAATATTTAAACGTTTGTGATACTGCAGAAGCTGTCCCCTATGCTGTAATGATGCTACTTCAGTATAGGCTAGTGCCATAAAAATGAGTGAAGACATTTGGCGTTGCTGGTAGGGTGGCAAGCACTAACCTAAGCAGCCCCTCCAGTACGGTTCAGGCACCCAGTTCCACAGCTAGGGTCTGGTGTCCTACAATATAAATTCATCTGCAAAGTGTCTACACCAATCTAGGCGAATTTACATCAGGAGAGGGTCCTACAGCAGGTGTACACTTTGTATTAGGGCTTTGCAGTGAGAGAGAAGGTGCAGGAAGGGGGAGATGGGTGGCTCACACACACCTTACCTGCAAAAACAGCCTCATGGGGAGCAGGGGCTGGCGAGCATGTAAGCCACGGGGCAGGCCCTGAGCAAGTCCAGCGACGCCTGCAAAGACGTGTTAAAAGCAGCTTGGTTTCCAAGCCTGGGCATACCCCTGTGGATTTCCTGCAAGGAAGGATAGCAACTAGTGAGCCCGTAGCTGCCCATTAGTGCGACCTCCAGGCTTCACGGTTCTCACAGCTGGCCACCTGCCCCTCAGCACTTCAGGGGACCGTGACTGAGCTTGACACCACCTTCATGGTGCCATTAAGTGGGTGTCTGCCACCACGGCACACGTGCCGGCCGGCTCCAGGGAGTTACCTCTGGTGCTGGATGCAGCATAGGTGCCTTGCTCATCCTAGGCCGATGTTCCCGGCACGGCTGGGGAGCAAGCAGAGGTTTATCACCTCCAGTCAGGGAGGACAGCTGCTCAGGCCTGCCCGGGGTAGCTTTGCAGAGCATCGTGCTCAGCCACGTAGGTGTGTGCTCCTTGATGCGTGCAAGTCAGACTGATAAGAGCCAGGGAGAACTGCAAGGGATTACATTTTACATGCAGTTAATACAAATAAAACAGGTCATCTTTGGGCAAATTGCAAACAAGGCTCATCTTTCTCTACCCGGAGAGTTACTGCCAACACTGAGAAACTGCCCTAACAAAGAGCTCCTATGAGACAGTGGAGGGATGTGATGGAAACCCCACCATTTGAGATGTGATTGACTGGACAAAACATTGAAAATATGATGGCTCCAAGGCTGCCAGAAAAATACATCAGAGCTGATCTCATCTATGACAAGTGTATTATGTACTTATGGATGGATCTATACAAAACCCCACATCTGACCCAGGGTCACAGGCATGAAACAGTGGGAGTCACTGTAAACACACTTATAATTATTTGGGAATTTCTTCCCTCCCTTCCATTCATTAAAGAAAATTATTTTGTTTCTCTTTCCACTTCTTCACTCACGAAGAACTTGAACCACAGCCTATCAAGGTTTGCAGGACTTTGTGGGTTTTGCATCAGACTTTAAAATTCAAACCACTCACTGGCAGGAACCAGCTCTGCCAAGATGCAGTGAAAATGTAATCCTTATCCTTGGGAGCTGCTTCTATCTCTTATTGGTGTGCAACCAATAAGCAACAATAACAGTGATGTTTCTGACAGTCCTTGTAGCCTCACAGGCACGTCTTATGCCGGGTGCCTGTTACACATTGCCGTCCCAGTCCTGTTGCTTCATGTGCAATTAGACTCGATCTTGGGAAGATGCACCCAGGGTTTTTGCTGATCACTGTTCTGTGCAGAGGCTGTACAATTTGAAGAGGATGTTGTGCGAAGGTCCAGAGGAGTTTTTCGATTGCTCCCTGTCCCAGTTGCAACCGATTCCCAGGGCAGGGATTGGCCCTGCTGGGAAAAAGGGCTCATACAGCCCAGTTAGCCTCACTGGTGCACTGGCACATGTTGGTAACTAGAAAATAAGTAATGCTCAGAATTTGTTTAATCCAGTGTGTTTTAACCTGCTTGGGTGTCAGTTCTGGGGTCTGGCCATGGATGCTCCCAACCCTCATGAGAACGGCACTTTTTCTGCAGGAAAAGTGGTGCTCTCAGGAGCAAGTGCCTTGGGCTGAGGGGACCTGTGAGAGGCAGGTGGGCTCCCACCAGCCTTCCCTTGGCCCCTTCACCTCTGCGCTCACAAAGGCAGGAATGTTGTTGTTCAACCCAATCTCTGGGCACCGTGGCCACTGGCGCTGAACCACCTTGACCTCGACTTTATGTCATTCATTTCTCCTCCGCTGGGAAATGGCTCTCTGAGGCTTCAGACCTCTGATGCTGCTTACTCAGGCTGTGATGCTGGTATCAGAGCTGGCAGCAGCTCAAGAAGGGACTACAATATTTTATTGTGAGAGTGCTGTTCTGCTGAACCCTGCCCCAGAGGCCAGAAGGATGGGTGGATAGGGAAGAGGTAGGTGGACCTGGTACTCTGCCTCTCTGTGGCACAGGGGGCTCCCACCCCAGCGGGTGTTGCAGCCGAAGCACCAGTGTCCAACAAGAAGGGAACTTTGCTTGCACTTCACAAGTGGCTGCATGAGGGAAACGCATCACTATGGAGCAGGGAGAAGATGTTTTCCTTGGCTTGGCTGGGAAGGGCAGGAGTCAGGAGTGGGAAGAAACCCTCCTGACAGGCATGAAGGTAGACAGGGGAGGGAGAAGGTAGGAAAAGCAGGAAAGTTCAAGCAGGAAGGCAACATCAGCAGGCAAGCAGCATAACGGAGGGCACCTGTTGGAAGAGGTCCAGAAAAGTTGCTAGTTACTCAGTGAGTCAAGAATGTGTTGAGTCAAAGTGTATTAGGAGATAAATCTGGTGGGCAGAGATGGGGGTACCCGTATCTATCTTGCCCTCAGAAACACTTTAGATAGTGTCTCACAGTGATTGCCCTGACAGGCCAAGAAACTCCCTGCAAATTGCTATATGATCCCCAGGACAGCAGTGCCCGCAGCCAGGACTGATTTGTCAGGGTGTGGACAGTGAATGGCCATAACAGGAGCCATGGAATTCCCCCCTAATTCAAGAGGGGAGGTTTTTCCCAGGAGGGTCCTGGCAAGCCCCTCAAGCCACCCCATAGCACACCACTGAGGCTGGCTCAGTCCACAGCTGCCCATCCTTCACTTGATCTCCTTGAGGACAGAGCCCTCAGCTTTTGTGGGTGTTTCTTCAGCCCTGACCAGATAAAACCCAAGGTGCACATGAGATGAAGCTGTGACACCCATTGTTGGGAGCAAAGTGGCTGCATCCATGAGAAGGAGGAAGGCTGGGGCTGTAACAGCTCACCCCATGAGCAAACACCACACTGAAGGATCGGGGTGTCCAAGGATCAGGGTGTCCAAGGTTTCCCAAGGATTTACGGCTCAGCCATAAAACTGTGCTTTGGGGCGAAAGTCGGCAGTGTGGGAACAAAGTTGTGTCATTATTGTTCATCTGCAGATTTGCCTTAGCCGTTTCTCAACCCTCATCCTGCTAAAGGAGACTGCGTGTGCTCTCAGCTGGGGTGATTGCATTTGAGCACTTCATGGCCAAAAACCCCACGCATGCAAGAAGAGGTGGAGAAGGAGCTGGTACAGGATCAGCATTACGGAGCCCTTGTGTGCCCAGAGGACTGCTCCACACTGAAAGAAAACAATAAGTAACAGTGACTGACAGCAGTAGCAGCGTGCCCTGCTGCAGCAGGCTCTGCAGAGGATGCCAGAAGGATTTGCAGGGTGCAGGCTCTTGCAGGCAGGACAGTGTTTTGGGGTGCCCAGGTGGTGCCCAGCTCCACGCTCTGCGGGCAGGCGCTACCGCCTGCCACCGTGGCAAATTAATGCCTCCCCTCACCTCCCTCCCTGCTTCCCACCCGCCCCTCACACCACCTCGGTGGCCGCCGGGGAGGGGGCCCAGGGGGCACACCCAGTGGTGTGGGGACGCAGGTGCCCGTCACCTGCTCCCAGCACCAGCTGGGGGAGAGGAGGATGGGGTGAGCTGCCTCACCCCCCTCATCCCCTTCCCCTGCCTGCCTGTGGGAGAGCCTGGGCCCGGCAAAAGGGGAAATGTGTTTCTAAAAACCACAGCCATTTGCAAGGCGAATCAGGTGGAGTCCTTGAAATCGCTTTTTTTAAAAAAAAAATCGATAAAAGGAAACTGTGCTGCGCCACAGCCCAGGTGGGAAGCAGCAGGGGAGCCGCCTTGGGGTCAGTAAACCGTGGTGGCAGGCGATGAACCGACATGCTGAGGCCATGTGGTGGACACCACTGCAGCGGTTCATACCCTCTGCCACCCCGGCCACATCTGCAGGGCCCCCACCTCCCCAAAAGCTGCCTCACTTCAGCTCATGCCGGTCTGAAGGCACCTGAGCTGAGGCAAGCAAGGGCTTCCCATAACTGTGAGCCATGGCAGGTTTCGAAACCAAAACCTCTCCAGTGCCTCCCTGCCCCCCCCATCTCTCCCTTTCCAACTTCAAGCTCCTTTTTCTTTCGGATATAAACCCGTGCTGAAATCGAGTTAAGGGAGGCCTGGGCTTTTCCTTTTAAACAGATGAAGTGGGGGGTGTTGCGGGGGAGGGGTTGCTATAATTGGATCACTTACTGTGTGACTAATCACAGCCGCCGGTAACCACAGTGACTGTGGTTTTAACCTTACTTGGTCATTTGCAAACCACTCGGATGACCCAGACATCTGCAGCAGGGCAGGCGGCCGGGGTGTGGGGAGGGGGACACGCACCCCTGCACCCCCTCACCGGATGGGACTTCGGCACTAGTCCTTTCCCTGCCTCTGTGCGGGAGGCCTCCCAGACAGGTGCCGGGAGGTTGGGACCTCAGAGCAGGCAGGACCAGGGGCTTGCGGCAGGGACGGGCTTCAGCCAACAATCTGGCTCCAGATATATAACTGGGGGGTTCCCCAGATGCACCATTCAGGCTTGGCCCATCAGACAAACCCACGTATCTCCACACCTCCGAGTCTGGATGTGACTGATGGCACCTGCGCTCGCTGGGAAGGTGGCATCTGACAACCTGCACCTCAATCTATTTCTGGCAAGGGTGCGACGACTAGATTACAGACAATAGAGCAGATTAAGTTTTTATTCTTATTTATTTGAGTAAGAACAATCCTTAAAAGCCATTATTAACGTCCTTACCTTTAATCAGCCAATTGCTGGGAGTCCTGGTAGCCCTGCTTTTACCATGTGAGCCGGTGAACCTGAATGTGGTTCAGGGCAGCAGCGCCTGGGCTGCCACCGCTGCTCATCAGGAAGCTGAGGTAGGGTGAGGTGTGTGTCAGGGCATTCTCCTTTCTCTGTAATAAATTCAGGGCGGCAAGGTGAGGCTGGGGATCCCCCACCTGCCCCATGCAAACACAGTCAACCGGGAGAGCCGGGTGGCTGCTGCTCTCACTCGTTTTGAGCCAGCATTCAATTTCTCAAAAGCAGGACGGAAGGAAGCAACAAATGGGAAGGAAACGGGCCTGCTTGTGAAATCCAAAACCGGATCGGTAAGAAAAACATCATAAATTATGGATCCCCTGGAGCCGCCGGCAGCCTGTCACTGTGCATGATCTGTCTCCATTGTACTTTTCTGTGTGGGTGAAACTGTTGTAAACTAACACAGGGCAAGCTTTTTCTGCCGAGGATCACTGCCCGCTGCTGGAAGAGTCCTCTGCCTTCCAGCACAAACAGCCCATTGCGAACCAAATGTTTCGTGTAACCGATAGCGGCCCCAGTGGACAGGCAAGCCCTTGAAGAGGGTGAAGGGGAATGAGGGTTTCAGCTGATCCTGCTCACTGGAGCTTAGCACCGGTGGACGCGCCAGCTGCAAGGACGGGGACGGGCAGCCTGGGCCAGCACAAGGCCGCCCATTGTTCCCCAACACGCTGCTGGGAAAGACAACCGGATTAGGGGAGTTGAGCAGCAGTGCTGCAGCGTGGGACACCCGTGCTGGGGAGGCAAGGGGGCTGCTCCCGGCACTCAGCCCCCAGGTCCCAGGGGCTGTGCTGGGGGTGGCTGGGGAGCACCCACGGTACGGCCGGCCCGGAGCAGCAGGGGTTAAGGGGAGTGGGGAGGGGGAATTTCGGCCCCCCAGCAGCACCAGCCTGCCTCGGATGCCAGATGCAGGCGGGCAGGGGGAGGAGGGGAGCGAGAGCAGAGAACGAACTCAAGGTCAAACGGCGAGGGGAGGGGGAGGAAGAGGAGGTGGCAGGGAGGGGAGGAAGGGTGTCCCCCATGCGGGCGGAGAATCGCTCTTTATCCACCCTCCTTCCCCCCTTCCCACACACCAACCACAGAGGCAGTCTCTCATCAGGATATTTATGAACACACGCACAAATGGGAGGCTGAGAGGAGGCAAAAAAAAAAAAGAAAACAAACCCACCACCAACCACCCAACCCTCTTCTGCTCATTCTCTTTCTTCAAAGAGCAGATGTGCTGTGGCCTGCAAACCGAGAAGGACACTCCCTTGCTGTTAGCTAATTTAGGCTGACATGCTAGGTTTTTGCGGTTTGAAACGAAAAGTTTAGTAATCAGCCACTAACATTAACCAACACACCTCTCACACAACCGCCCGCACTAGGCTCGGGCATCGTTCGACGTTACAGGGGAGAAAAAAAAAAAAAAAAAAAAAAAAAAAAAAGATTTGTTTTTTTCTCTTGCGGGAAAAAAAAAAAAAAAAGGCAAAAGGCTCGGCAGCACCGAGGAGCCAGATAGTGCCGCGGCGCCTGGCTGCGGCAGCACCGGCGAGCCCCCGGCTGCAGGAGCCAAGCCAGCAGCCCGCTTTCACAGGAGCCCAAAAAGTAAATGAACAGCAGCGGCGGCGAGGAAAAGGCTGTCGCATCGCCCTGGTGCACGCCAAACACACGCCACCCCCATGGATTGGAGGAAATAAGTCTTTCTAGAGGGTTTATATAATTTTAAGGGGTCTTGTTTCTCCTTTTAAGCCACTTTCCTGCTTATTTTCTCTATTTCTGGCCACGGTTCAGCAGCTCATCAGAAGGTGGTCTAGCCCCTCATTGCAGATTCAAATGCATTTCTGTGCCAAATTGACCTGCTGTTATCCCCCCTTTCAGCTACTGTAACCAACACCGCACAAACAATGAATTATGAGATTAGAGTTACAGAAAAATGGCCTCATTCTGCAGATGTTGTGTCTGGAACCGGCTGCTGCGTGCCCTCGTGTTTGTTGTGTCATCCTTCTCGCTCCCCCTCCTCCTCCTCCTCACAGCCCCACCTTCGCCGGGTGGCGATGCGTGCCAGGGACCCTGTTATGCGAAGGGTTAATTAGCAGCTTCCAACCCTGCCCCCCCAAAAAATAAAAGGAAGGAAAAAGAGGGGCAATGGGTGAGAGAGAAAAACAACACTGATAGGAGAATAGCCATTGTATAGACAGAAAAGCAGATAATTGATCTGGAATAAAAAAGGCAATAGCAGAATTATTTTAAGATATATTGGAGTTTCACGCGGGAACTGCACGGTGGGGACAGTGTGATGCTGCGGAGGCCAGAGAGGGTATGGGGTTTCTTTGTTGTGTGTGTGCTGGGAGAGGCGGGGGGGTGTGTGTGCATGTGTGTGAGTGTGCACACATGTGTGCATGTGCTGGAGCCAGCACAGCACTGTCAGCTGCTCGGCACCACAGCAGCTGGTACCTGCGGACTGAAGGCCCCTGCATGCAGGATGCAGCACCGCAGCCTTGAAAATACATTTCCGAACTGAGGAGCATCAGGGTGTTGTGGGGTTTTTCTTCCACAGTCGATCCAAATTTTCAGGTTGAAGAGTGGTGCTTTAAAGCATGTTTGGGGATGAGAAAATATAATAAAATAAAACAAGCCCCTAAAACTCTTGGTGCTGCTGAGAGTTTTCCTGTTGACTTCAGCTGGGTAAGGAATTTACCCAGGAAGCCAGTGACTGATGTGGATCGAGCCTGGTGGATACACCTCATCATTCTTCTCTTTCCTGCTATGCACGGTTTACACAGCTCAATAATTATATCTTACGTGCAATTTTTAATGCACATTAGGGAATGATGAATGGAAATAAAGGCTTTCTGCATGCTGAAGGGCCAAGGCTGTGCTCTTGGTTAGTGGTGGGACAGTTTTTTCCAAGGGAGTAATTGATTTGGAAAAAAAATGCAAGTGTAGGTCAATTGAAACCACTTGCCAAGTTCATCATGGTTTTGGAGAACGGTTTTGACAATTAAAAAAAAAGTACTCCAGCATTTCATCTGGGGTTTTCAAATGAAAGCATCTACAATTTTCAAAATGAAAATAGTTCTGTGTTTTAAAATTATGTTTAACTTTGGAAATTATTTATATTTAAGGACTTTAAAAAGTAAAACAAAATGAAATAGTCTTCTTTGGAGTTAAATTAATCTTTAATTATTTCCTGTGTTGCTGAGCATTTTTTCCAGTTCACTGAAACCTTTTTTTTGTTGTTGCTGAATTTATGTGAGAGGGAGAGCTGGGTGTCCCTAGTCTGCCTGGCTCTCTCCCCTGGCACAGAAGGAGGTGTAATTGCTGGGGAAGGTAATTGCCCACGCGGTGACAATAACTCTCTGTTCATCGGGATGCAACCAGGGATCCCTACAAAACCACAGGTTGGGTGCCATGGAAGTGGGACAAGTACGGTGCTGGCCAGGAGAGGGAGGAGGGCCACCAAACCTCTTCCTCCTCCTTCACTTGGTACCCAGCCTGAGGGACCCAGCCCACATGGGACCCCCCCTCTGCCTCTCAAGGAAAAGCCTGGAAGTCATCTTGCACTGGAAAGCCGTGAGTTTCTGCATCCAAGAGCAGATGGCTCCTTGTCCCAAAGTGGGGCAGTCCCATGTCCTCCAAGGAAGACACAAGTGTCTCTCTGAATTGCCTCGGGTTGCATCCATCCTCCCACTGCCCCCCACGGGCACCCGCTCCAGCACGCTGTGGTGCTGCCATGTGCCTTTTTAGTAACTGGGACTGCCGTGACGCTCCAGAGGACGAGAAAGCACAAGGCAGGAATAGGAGGGCGGCTGCAAGAAGAAGCCCCATGGAGATGCTGCATCTGCTCCATCTTTTTCTTTTTTGCTAGTATTTTAATCTCACAGCTAAAATGAACAGCAAGTTGCAGAATTTGGCTTGATCTTTTGTGTTTTTTGCAAATTCTCAACCTACCATCTCATCCTGTCGTGCTTCAGGCAATGTTTATTTTTTCCAGGTTTTGCTTGACACCAGGCTGTGCAGGCAGGAGCTATAGGTAGGAGGCTCCAATACATTAAAAATACTTAGTGTTCCTTGAGGAGAAACACATGTTTCTGAGATGCTTCAGTCCTGTTAGGCAGCAGGTTTAGGCTCCTTTTCTCCCTGTGTCTCTGGTCTCAACTTCTTAACAGCATCAGTTCCCTTTCCACCCTACATTTTTCCCCACTGTTATTACTTCCATTTTTTTAAGGCAGTCTCATATTGACATCCTTATCCCAGTCCTGTGCTGGTAAGGCAGGTGATAAACATTGGTTTCGCTATCAGCAAATTCAACTAATAATATGACAAAGCAACATTTGATAAACACCAGTTATTAAGACCCAACAGTGACAGAAAAGGACCTAAGACTCCAGCAGCCTGTGTTCCTTATCCTCTGTTTTGTTTCTTTGGCTGTATTCACAGCAAATGTCTTCTGCCGTGCTGTTGAGAGGTTTTGCATCCTCTAGTCCACTTGCCCTGGACATTTCAATAGCATTTACGCTTATGTATTTCGGTGGAGTTCATCATGCTCAGGGACACTCCAGGAGAAGAAGAGGGGGGAAAAACTTGGAAAGGTCCTCAGGAGCTGAATATGCGCATAGCTGTATGCTGGCTACTCCCCGGCCTATTAATCCAGTCTTACCATGTCTATACAGAAAGAATTACTTCAGTTTCCTTAGAATTTGGATTGTTCCACAGAGATCTGGGAGGTTGTGATATGGTTGAACAGAATCCGTTCAGTTTCGTTTGGAATATTCAGGTCAAACGGTTGCATCCGTAAGAATCAAAAAGGAGACTGGATTTCTGGTTGCATTTCTGCCTTTTTCCCTCCCCCACTCCTTTAAACAACAACGAGAAGCCACTCAGGAGGAAAGCTTGAGCAAGGAAACCCAGAATTAATTTGAGAAACTTACAGGGAATGAGAAAAAGGTCTAGTAATGGAAATTGCATTAACTTGAGTGCTCAATCCACTATTATCACAATCCCAGTGTTAAGAAGCCACCATTTGGTGCTACAGAGCTCTCAGCAATACCCGCTGATGGGTTGGGGGGGTCATTCCCAGCAAGGGGACAGTTGTGGTAGTGAGTGTTTCGGCTGGACGGTGCCAGGTCTGCCATGACATCTCCTCAATCCCATCCACTTGGCGCTGTAGCTGTCTCAGGGGGGCTGTGTTTTTCTTCATGTTGGTGATACATGAGCATCTAGGTACCTGACAGCATCCATCACTTGATTTTAAATTATTTTTTTTCTCTATTTGCATTTGAGTTAGAGCTTTAACCTTTGCAGCAACATCTTTTTTAACCCTTTTCAGAATCACCCCATGGCTCACACATGGCAGCTCTGCTATTTGGTATTGTCTCTCACTGTTGCTACCCATACACATTTTAGTCTCTCACTGCTCATATTGTCCTTATATAGATGCTGTACCAAACTCCTCCCCATCAACTACAGCAGTGAACACCTGTTCTCATATCATTAACTTTATGTGCTTAAATTCTTCACAAATATCACTCCTGGCCTATAGCACTGCTGCGTGTTGAACCCTGATGGATAATATATAAAATCTGCAAAATAGCTTCAAGGATGTAATACAGAGGATTCTCCACCCAGATTAACTTGCTGGTTCCCAACTGTCCCATCTGAATTTGTAATATATACGCTTGTCTGTTCAAGAATACATTTATTAAGCATCTGGGGGATAAAAGAAGCCCAGTTTATCTGTCCGTTATTCTTCCAGCTCAACTGGTGGTAAATCAACAGCCTTAATAAAGTGTTGCATTTTCCAAATGAACAAAAACCACTTCAGGACTCCTGGAGGGTAGCACAAGTATCTTTCTACAGCTCTGTACAGCCAGAATCAACTTCATCACCTTCAACTCTTCCATTTTTTTGTCACCTGGATGGCAATTTGCACAGAACACCTTGATGCATTGTAGCCTGGTGCTCGCTGTCCCTCATCTGATGTATCTGCTTCCTGTCAGTAGCAGTATCGCAGCAGATCCTGGGGCCATACCCCCCCTCCCTCCCTCCTTCTTTCTGAGCCATCCCCAGGAGATGCCTCGTGGGCTCTCCCCACGTGATGGGGAGCAGCTGCACTCCTGCTCTGCCCCCCCTCACTCCCCCCGCCTTGCAGCTGCAGCCCATCCTGGCTACAAAGGACGAGGAGCTAACTTTTTGTGGCATATGCTGTTACAGTCAGCTTTGCTGCATCTTTTGTCTGAATTTGTTGTCTTCGAAATAGCTGAAGCCCCTTTGCTGTCTCAGTATTCACTGAGCCTGAGCATTCGCCCAGCCGACACGTTAGTATTTTGTCTTCATAAGCACTCATGGCTCCTGTGAATGTGGTCAAGAGTTGTTAGGCCTGGGACGTCACAGCATCCTTTTCCCTTCTTTCACAGCATGGACAAACTGATGCTTCATGCTCAGAAAGCTGCCCTCAGCCAGCTGCCTACTTGCCTGTGGGGGCATCCCATTGCATCCCATCCCATCCCATCCCATCCCATCCCATCCCATCCCATCCCATCCCCACCCAGGTCATCACCTGGGGCTCGCACCTTCACCTTTGCAGCACTGGGGTCCCTACAGAACCACGTGATAATTAGTGATCAGAGGCCCTTCTCTTCCCAGCATCTTCCTAAGCTTTGCCTTCATTGTGTCACAAAGACACCCAGGTTAGCAACAGCAAACCCTGTTCCTCTTCTTCTCCTGACTGTGTAGCTTCCTGAAAGGTTTGGAAGACTTATTCAGGAATTATTTAGGAACAATAGACACGCCTTCTTCACAGCCTGGTGCACAAAAAAGTTTCTTCATGACATAAAGGTCACCTTTACAAACAGGGGTTATGCTGGCAGCCCTCCAGCACGTTCAATGACTTTTGTGCTTATGGTGATTTTGGGCATTTGGGTGTTGTGGCACTTACAAGGTGCCCTGAAAGCAGCATGGTGCCCGGGCTGGGCTTGTGTGGGGTTTTGGAAAGCTTCCACAGCCATAAAATTCACTGTGACTTCTGGTGAGAGTATCTGAAAATATGATCCCAAACCCTTCTATGCTCTCAAGTATTTTTAGAGTACATAGAAAAATATTCTCTTTTTCTAAATTTACACAGTATTCAAAATGCAACTGTTGCTCTTCTCAAATCTCTCTCTAAAGCCAAAGCGGGTGGGAGGGCTTCCTTATATCCACAGACAAATGTGGCTCGTGTAGGAACAGAGAGACTTTACAAAATAACACCAAAACACCTCATGTGGTGTTGTCACATATGAGAATACAAACACAGCTTTGGTGCAAAACTATTTTATGCCAGGGAGTCTGGAAGTAGCTGGTGTAGATAACTGAGTTTCAGAGGCAGTTAAGTATGTGCGCATTAGGTGAGAAGTCTTATGCTCAGGAGAGCATTATGGTGCAGCTTTATACAAGTTAGCAGCTGCAAAAATCATGAATGTGAATTTAAAAACAGGAATTGGAGGAAATGATGTTCTTTTCTTTAGCATGCATAGAGAAAATGAAACGTTTTTCACTCGAACTTGTCACACTGCGGCTTTTATTCCACATACTCTGTGCATGATACCAGTCTTATTAACCTCTGCCTCCTGCACTCACCCATCAAGTACAATAAAATGGCTCCTCTGATGTCCTTGGTCTGCAGGGAGTTTCCAGAAATGGCATCTGTGCTGACATTGAAATAATCTGCAGTCCGAGGCAAGTATGAAAGTTATTGACAAGGCTGCCTGGCAGCAGCAGCCAGCTCTATAAACTGCTTCATTCTTGTTTACGTAAAATCCTTTTCCTTCCTCTCTTTATTTGAGAACACAGTATGGCATACCATGATGCTGTCTAATAGTGGTCCCACACACACAAGGGCTGGCCGGGGACCGTGGCCTGATATTCGCAGTGGCACGGAGGAGTCACTACTCTGCACTCTGCTAGCAGAAGCTGCAGGCTTTTGCCACCGCTGAAAATCAGGTTTCTGCTCTTGCTCTCCTGGCACCGGTCCCACGGCAGGGTCACAGTGAGAGCAGATTATACCCACCGCGTGACAGGAGTCAATTCCTACTGACTCCAGGTAGCCACCACTGCCACCGTTTCAATAAGTGCGCCGGTAATTAAAAATTGGTCAAGGTCCAGCCACTTCCACCTGATATGTTGGGCAAAAGCATCTGGATGAGAGGGACGGAGGGGTCCCGAGGCACAGCTGGCTGCCCGCGCGGGGAGTCGCAGCCCTGTGGAGGCTCTGCACAGCTCAGACTTACTGGAGCCTGTCTCTTTCAGCAGACTGCAGGGCGGGAACAAACCCCCCAAAAAATGCACACTGGGGGCTGCGCCACAGCAGGACACAGCACTGAGCAGAGAGGAGCAGGACATGAGCAGGCAAGTAGGCAGCAGCACAAAGTCTTGGAGATGATTTTGGCTGTCCTTAGGTTGATACAACCCCTGGGAAGGACAGCTCCATCTTATAGTAACTCCCTGCACTTTTCAGTACAATAATAAATATGTATTTCTATAAAGACATCAGCATGAGACTTTTCTCTGATAGCACTTGTGGTCTGCTATGGCTGAGAAATAGACTATCACATTTAACCCCTGCAAACATCATTAACAAGCCATAGTACCTGGCCTCTCGACACACCACCGGCTGCTCCCCAGTTATCTCTTACAGAAAGGGGTGCAAAACCAGGACAGGGAGCAACTGTTGCCCAGATCCCATACAGCCACTTCCAGCCTGTCAAAAACCACAGCTCAGACACAACATTTTGAGATAAACCTGGCGCTCCGGCTTCAAGCCTTTGATCTTCAGCCAGTTTGCAAAGAAAGAAGGAAGAAAAAGGTTAATCACAAACAGTTGATGTAGAAGCTGCTGATCTGATATAAAAATGGCAGATTCCCCTGTAACCATGTACCTTGCGGTGCAAGAGCCTTCACCAGAAAGCAAGTACCTCCCCATTGCAGGGACTGGCTGCATGACAGGTATTTCCAGAGAGAAGAGCAGATTAGTTTTCCATCTAACCTGGGCATGGGCTCATTAGGGATACCAAGGAAGGGGCCACAAAATGAGCTCGCAGGTCTAGTGGGTGTTCATAATATGCGCTGCATGATTTTTCCAGCTAAACCACAATTTGAGTTTCTATCCTGAGGGTTACGCCCTGAGAAGTTAAATGGGATGATGAAAAGTTTATAAATACAGAATATATGCTTGTCTGCCTCAGCTTTCACCCCCTTTCCGTGTGGGCACGTATATCTCTCAGAATACACAGCAGCCTGGCCCTCGCCTGTTGTTTCCACCTGCTCTTGGCACGGCTCGGCTCAGCCAGCCCGGCCAAACCTGTCCCGTGTGGCGTGCCAGCGCTGTCATCTTCAGCTTGATGCCTTTCACCTGTGCAAACTGTTCCCCACACCTGTGCCACGGCCTCTTCTCTGTTATATCTTTCTGGAAAAAGGGTGGCAATTCGGGCTCAGTGGCCCCTACAAGGAAAGTGAGGGTTGCTCCCAGCCCCGACATGGCCCCTGGCTGCTGGTGGCTGCTGCTCTGCTGGCCCCTAAAACCCCACGCTCATCGCACAGGACTTTTGCCAAGGAGATTTTGGTACCACCACCACCCTGTCCCTCTGGCAGCACAGGAGGCTGAGGATATGGCAGAGGAGAGGGGGCAAAGCTGACGTCTGCTCAGTCTGGCACTCACTAAAAATCCTGCTAAGGAGAAGAGCTGGACTTTGCACCAGGCTCAGGCCTTTCCCAGCTCCATCTCTGTTTGCCACCGAAATCAGCAGCACAGGGTGAAACAAAGAGGGAGCAAGAGCAGCTGCGGGAAGCTTTTCCAGAGAATAAATATTTCTATTATTTCCCAGCCTGACTGGAAGCATTCATGGGCTGCAAGGAGGTGGTTACTCCCTCAACTGCTGTACTTATCTCAGCCGCTCTAGGTGGTGGTTCTAGCAAATGGCATGCTCGCAAGATAACAGAGGCTTTAAAGGGCTGCTGCCTTGCAGAGAAAGGGAGATGCTGACTCAGCTGCTGGAAAAATCAAGAAAAACATGGAAAAGGCACAAAAGTTTGTTCGCAGCCTAAAGAGGAGAAAATAAAGGAGGGATTCTGAGAATAGGAAGACGCTGAATTCAGGGTGCATCCGCTGGCGAGGCGATGGGGGAGGCCAGGCAGGCCAACAATGGAGCAAAACAAAACAACACAAAGGCAGGAAATGCAGAAGTTTGGGTTCACACAGAAGTTCAGGTTCACACAGAGTGGCCAGGGCAGCTGCGCGGCATAGGGTGCAGGTATAGGATCATGCCCAGCCGCAGGACCTGTGACATGGCTGCACCCACCCAGGGTTTTTGTGGCTCTGCCCCCCCCCAAAAGATGTATGGTGGGTGGGTGGGGTTTTTTTTAATAAGCATGTAACACCTAGTAACAGGGCTGTGGAGCTGAGCTGGTGGTGTGAATGACACAGCATGCAAAGTATCTACACAAAGATGGTTTTATGGTATGTTGGAGAAGCAGAGTATTTTTTCTAAGCCAAAAATGATTAAAAATCAAACTAGCAGATGTCCCCTGTGACTTCTGCTTGCTGAGGATTTGTTAACTCACTAGACAAGTTTTACAGTCCAGCTACTTCAGCTTTGACGAGATAACCAGACCCCTGTAAAACATGAAATCTATATTACTATGCATCTTCAGCACTCATATTTCTATCAGCATTAAGCACCAAAGCAGGAGCATATAAGCAGTCGATTTTCACTCACTACTGATTGTGGGGGTTTTTTTGATATAATGTTCATAGTGAACAATATTTACAGAGTGCTTTTAATATTCATTAACCAGAGGGTCTTCACGGGTTCATTTTAATTGCAGAAACCAGCGTCACTAGATGCCGAGTGAGGTGGTGGAGCAACAACTGTGGACATAAAGGACAAAACCACATGAAATTCCTCTTGATTAGCAGGTGTATTTAGACTCAGAGATAAAATGGTTCATGTAGACTTCAGAACAACATAGATGGGAACTCAATTCATCTGCATGACTCAGGGTCAAGTTTCAAATGACTGTCCTCTGCCCTTTGCCATGGTGGCATTGGTTCCCAGGGCCATGGGTTCATGAAGCCTTCCCATTCAGCAGAGGGGGAAGGACAGGATGGTCATTGGATGCCCTCAGCCTGCCGGGAACCATGCTTGCAGAGCAGCCTCAGCCTTGCCGCCACAGAGGTGGGGTACAGGTCTCACAGGCTGAGCAAGGAAGGCCTGGTTTCCATCGTGGGACTTCTCTCTATCCTTTCGGAGAGGCCGTTCCCCGTATTTCTGGGGTTGCGGGCAGCCCACAGCTGAGCCCCTTGCCCAGTTTTGCTGCTGCCAGAGCAGCTGAGCTCATTAGCATCCAAAGGAAATTAAACTGCAGCTCCCGGTCTGCTTTGGGTGAAAACTGGGAGACCATAGAGCCATGCAGAAGACACACAGATCCCTGTGCATCACAGACCCTCTCAGAGAAGCAGAAGGCTGTAACAGTTTTTGATGGGGTGGCACCATTTGCTGATACCTTGGCAAGAGGGAGATGCCTTGCTCCCGTCTGGCTTCTGTGCTGCTGCAGAAAGAGGGAGGGCAGAGCCTGTGGAGGAGACCCTCTCTCACCAGATCCAAGCAGCAGTGTGCAAACTCTTCTGGGCAGCCTGGGGGTCTTATCTAGTGCCTGTAAATCTCCACATAAATTTATAGCACTATATAAAAGTTTAAAAAGAAGGAAGAGGCTGCCACTCTGTAAGGAAAGGAAGTGGTGGGGAAAGGAGTAGGAACAGGCTTAATTTGTGCAGTAGCCTGGAAAGAGTCCATAGGGAGTTTAAAAAGCAATTGTATTTTGGATCCTGAAATTAAGCAGCAAGCCGCTCGCTGTTTGGCTGAGGGTGAAGTGGTCAAATGTCATGACACGTGAGGGAAAACAGCAGCTTTCCATCCCCTGTGGGAGCCCTGGAGTGAGGGGTTTGGATGGGGAGGGAGGATTACTGCACCGGAGGAATACAAAAAACAAACCAAAACAAACCAAAAAAAAAAAAAAACCAACACCAGGACAGGAAAGCATGGACGGAAATTTCAGCAGAAGGCCCAAGACTGTCACAGCAGCAACATACAGAGGCTCTAGTGTGGCTGGAGAAAGGAAGAGGATGCACGGGGTGGGGTGGGGGTGGGGGGGGAGTGGGGGTGGGGGGGGTGGGGAGGGGGAAGGAGGGCTGGGGATTATAAACCACTGTCAGCTTAATTTCATTTCCCAAGAAAATAAAAAAACTATTTGTAGGCACATGGATGAGAACAAGGAGATGAGATTCAGCCAAGGCGAGTTTGTCAAGAACATATTGCATCAAATCAAATTAATTTCCTTGTGTGGTAAAGTAATAGGCTTTGTGGATATACTTGAGGTTAGCAAGGCTTTTGACAGAGTCTTCCAAACATCCTCCTAAGAAAATTGGGGAAGCACACTCTAGCTCGAACTCCTGCAACGCAACTGAAAATCAGATTCAAACCTGTATGAAAGGATTTAGTTTACGGTTAAAAGTAGATTCTGTGAGGCCTCCCAGGACCTGGTGCAAACAGTGTTTAGTATGGAACAGATATCATGCCTTCACAGAGAGTCTTGAAATAATTTGAACAGTAATGTTACACATAAAAAAAGACTTTATTTGAAATGATGAAGTGGAGAAATGTTCATACAGTCTGATGAGAAGCAGCACAGTACTAGTTAGAAATAACACACAGAGGTATGATGGGTCAGGGGACCACTGAGGAGACCTCTGGGGGAACAGAGGATCACAAGCTGAGCACAAAATTACAGCAAACTATGGGAAAAGAGGAAAGCTGGGTAATGGGAGGTGTGAATGGGAAGAGCTGAAGCCCCAGATGAAGCAAGCTGTCCACATGGACTGTCCCAGGTCAAACAGGGTGGCCAGTGCCAGGATCTGCATTAAGAGTGACTGAAGGGAGTAGTCTCCTGCAAGGAAAGACTGGGCAAACCATGGGTCAGTCTGAAGACAAAAAGACTCAGGGGGAACACAATAACAGATTTCCAAGTTAGAAAACACTGCTACCAGGGAAAAGGGATCCTTTGGTTCTCCATGTTCACAGAGAATGGGAGTAACAGGAATAGGCAAAAACTACAGCAAGGAGAGTAAGCTAAAATGCGAGAGAAGCACAGCATGGTTTGTGGGATCTCCATCTCTCAAGAACTTTAAGAACAGGTTAAACAAATATGGCCAGAAGAGCCTGAAGGGTAGTTAGCCCTCTTTTAGGGCAATGGATTTGTTAGACGTCCAAAGGCCCCTGCCAGGCCAATGAGAGGCAAATATACTATATTGACATAGTAGTGAAATAAAATGCTTGAGCGCTAACCCTTCAGGAATAACTCAGAGCATACAGTCTAATAACTTAATAAGACAATTTAAGTTATTCTTTTTAGGACCTGCATGCTGTAAGACCAGAACCCAGAGTCAGGATGAGTTTAATACTACCTTCAATACAGTCTAGTTTTCACCCTGGGATTTTTTAAAAAGGGAAAAAGAAAGACCCAGAGAACTACAGGCCAGTCAGTCTCACCTCTGTGCCCAGCAAGATCATGGAGTGGATCCTCCTGGAAACTACACTAGGGCACATGGAAAATAATGAGGTGATTGGTGACAGCCAACATGGCTTCACTAGGGGCAAATCGTGCCTGACAAATTAGGTGGCCTTCTACAACAGGGTTACAGCCCTGGTGGATAAGGGAAAAGTAACTGATGTCACCTACCTGGACTTGTGCAAAGCTTTTGACACTCTGCTACATGACATCCTTGTCTCTAAACTGGAGACATGGATTTGGGGGACAGACCACTCAGTGGATAGGGAATTGGCTGGATGGTCACACTCAAAGAGTTCTGGTCAACATCTCAATGTCCAAGTGGAGAGCAGTGACAAGTGACATTCCTCAGGGGTCAGTATTGGGACCAGCACTGTTTAACATCTTTGTTGGCGATATGGACAGTGGGATTGAGTGCACCCTCAGCAAGTTCGCAGATGGCACCAAGCTGTGTGGTGCAGCTGATGTGCTGGAGGGAAGGGATGTGCCATCCAGAGGGACCTTGACAGGCTTGAGAGGTGGGCCTGTGCAAACCTCATGAAGTCCAACAAGGCAAAGTACAAGGTCCTGCACATGGGTTGAGGCAATCCCAAGCACGGATTCAGGCTGGCTGATGAGTGGATTGAGAGCAGCCCTGCGGAGAAGGACTTGGGGGTATTGGTGGATGGAAAACTGACTATGATCCAGCCTTGTGCACTCGCAGCCCAGAAAGCCAACCACATCCTGGGCTGCACCAAGAGAAGTGTGGCCAGCAGGTCAAGGGAGGTGATTCTCTCCCTCTACTCCACTCTCATGAGACCCCCACCTGCAGTGCTGTGTCCGGCTCTGGGGTCCCCAGTATAAGAGGGACATGGACCTGCTCCAGTGGGTCCAGAGGAGGCCACAAAGATGATCAGGGGGCTGGAGCACCTCTCCTGTGAGGACAGACTGAGAAAGTTGGGGTTGTTCAGCCTGGAGAAGAGAAGTCTCTGGGGAGACCCTATAGCGGCCTTCCAGTACTTACAGGGGGCCTTCAGGAAAGATGCGGAGGGACTCTTGATCTGGGAGTGTAGTCATAGGATGAAGGGTAATGGTTTTAAACTGGAAGAGGGTAGATTTAGGTTAGATATAAGGAAGAAATTCTTTACTGTGAGGATGGTGAGATGCTGAATAGGTTGCCCAGAGAGGTTGTGGCTGCCCCCTCCCTGGAAGTGTTCAAGGCCAGGCTGGATGGGGCTTTGAGCAACCTGGTCTAGTGGAAGGTGTCCCTGCCCATGGCAGGGGGATTGGAACTAGATGATCTTTAAGGTCCCTTCCAACTCAAACCATTCTATGATTCTATGATTCTAGCTCCCTCCACCATCAACGACAACTCTCAATAATAATGTTTATATCATCTATTTTTATTGGTTATTTCTCCACTACCTGATCAGTTGCTCTGTGAAATGCCTAAGACAGCCCAGCCTTTTAAAATTACACACAAACATGTAAGGGCTCCAACAGCTTTTCCCATACTCGTAGGCACCACTGCCTGCACTCAGGTCAACGTGTCTTGTTATCTTCATGTTTTGCTTTGCTGACATTTATGAATGCCACTGCTCAGTTAAAGAAAATTTTACTGGACTAGAGAAAGCAGGATATGGTGATGTTCCTTAATGGTATAACTTCTCCTTTCATTCATCACAGCCATAATTAATTTTATAGCATGGGTATAGGCTGAGATTTAAAGCCATCCTCTTGAAATGAATTAGCCCTTTTTCTCATCTTATTTGGAGTTCCCTATTGTGAATATACTCCAAGTGTAATAGAGAGGGAATTTATGAGAATGAAATCTCATCTGTGTCCTATTCCTTGCCCTCTCTCTGGTGATTTTATTATGCCAGGGTGCCTCTTCCCATTTGTTTAGAGGGCAGGCTGCATTCGTTATAATAAGTTCAACAGATTGCTTAACATACATCAATGCACAGCAGGAAGTGGAGAGAGGCCTTGAATGCATGACATCCAACAGTCAAAGCGTGCAGTTGGGGTGTGTGGGTGAGGAATGTTGTTGCACGTAGCATCTCAGCACCAAGGAAATCCTTAACGAAGGCTCATAGTGGTCCAAGACTCAAATCCCGCTAAGCTGCAGATCAGTCCTGAAGGAAAAGCTGGACACAGCAGCTTGTGGGCATGAAGCCTGACCTGACCCAGGGTTGGTACCCTGGCACCAGCACACCTCCCATCACTCCCAGACTGGCAGGCAACACAGCTGAAAACACAAAGATGGGATGGATCAACTGTTTTCTTCCAAAGAGGAGTCTGCTATTGCTGAATCTGGTGAGATTTAAAGCCATCTTTCTGAAATGAATTAGTCCCTTTCCTCATCTTATTTGGAGTTCCCTGTTGTGAATATAATCACAGCAGTGCGTGGAGAAAGCTGCTGACTTCTGGGAATGAGCATTAAGCTTTGAGGGAGCTCAGGAAAGCTGAACAGAAGCAGCAAAGGTTTTTGCAAAGCAATGCAATGCAATGATGATGCTCCAAGGCCCTGCTTGGGGACTCTGGTATTTGCAAGCAGCTAAAGCTCCCCAGGCCTTAGTAGAAAGGCTTGCACCTTTTGCTTGTGTCAGAAAACTCCAGTGCTGAAAAATTTCTCTGTTGAGGTTGAGGCAAAGGTTTTTCCATGTTGCCAGACTCTAGGCTTGTTGGTTTGCAAGGCAGTTCCCTCGTTAAACCAAGGGGTGACTATTCAGAAACTTAAAAAAGCCTGTGGCATCCATTGTTGACTCCAAGCCTTTCTTTTTTGTTGTTTAAAGTAAACACCTTGCACAGAAGAGCAGATCCTGGCAGTCACACAGTTATAATGGTTCTCTTGCAGGAGGACATACGGATGTAGCTGGAACCAGGGAGGAAACAACCACGGCCATTGGCAATGACCCTACCAGCGGCTGGGGTGGCTTCACAGGCTGATGCCCCATGACCACCATCGCCACTGCTGCTTTGAGGCTGGTACCCTGACAGATTGTAATGGCTTATTTTAATGGGTTGGGCTGCAAAGTATGGCAGCTCACAAAGCATGGAGGGCAACTGCATTTGCAGTTTAAACCATCCTGCTCTCTGTCCTGGGAAAATCTCCATCCATCCTAGCACTGAATTTTTATTATGAATTGACCGTTTAGGCAGTGTGCATGCAGATTTCACATGAGATGAAGAGGATATTTTGCTGATTTAATTTCAACTGAGTTGAAAATAAAAATTAGCATCAGTAACTTTTCACAGATTTTACCTTTGGAAAGCGGTTGCATTTGATTTTCCAGAAAACCAGGATGTAGCTAATTAAAACCGCACATATCATCCTAATATCATATCCTCACTACTGAACTTCTAACCTGACATAAATACATTGCATACTGTAACCTGTTTCTCCTGATTATTAACCTTGAACATGGCAACCTATAAATCATCAGTGAAACAGCTGGTGCTCAACATTGCCCCAAAGGTGTATGATTACGATCATTTTATATATATCTTGGTATGCAGACATGAAAAATTCATTGAAGAGCTTGGTATTGTAAGACTTATTGTAATGAATTTTCTTAAAAACATAGATCATGCTTAAAATAGGTGTCTGCTCATTATAATGTAGCCATTTATATCTTCCTGAATTACTTGTGCATTGCTTGGCTGATTTCTTAGAGTCAAATGTGATTCCTAAACAAATTCAGAGTGGTCAGTTTGCCTGTACTTCAGAGCAAGAATTTCATTTTTAGCTTTATGCCTTTATTTCTATGGGGGCCAGGACTCAAATGTGCAAAAATATCAAAAGGATTACCAGTTTTTCCCAGGTGGAGATTCCTCTGCAACACTTGGTGTTACATGCATTGCTACTGGGATTTCAGTAGCTGCCGTTAGCATGTTAGCTGTGGGGATGATAGCTGTAGATTCACGTGAAGTTCGGTGCCAGAAAACACAAGAATCGTGCAACTGTAAACCAGTAATAAAACCAAAGGGAATAAACATACCATAAAACAGGACATAAAAACAGAACTTGAAAATGAGCTTGTAAAAACCACCAAGTCTGCTGGCCAGGACCTCAAGGAACATGGAGAGTTAGTCCAGAGGGAGTAGGTCACCTGGTGACATTTTGGTCTTCAGGATGGCATTCTCACCTTTTCCACCCTCCCAACAGCCAAGTACATATATACAGCCTGTGCCAGACAGAAACATGCTCCATGATTTAAAGCTATCCAGCTCTGATCTAGTGAGCATTCAGAAGCCTCTGCCACATGTTCCCATCCTACACACATTTTGCAGGGAGGGTCTAACTGCTCATGTCCAAGGTTGAGTGGTTGTTGGCAGGTGAAGGGAATTATGAGGAAAGGGCCCTGTATTTTGCTACTGATTCATACCAGCAATTTATCATCTTGCAGACAAAGTCATTCTTTTTCAATAGGTTATGAGAGAATTTTGTCACCTCTTGCTCCCCTCCCTCCTGAGGCTCCTCTGTCAGAAACCCTACCTAGGATGGGATTTGGGGAGAGCCAGCCCTTTCCATGCATTTTCCCCAGGATAACAGAATTGATGGGGGAAGATCTCCATTGCTTGCCATAGTCTCCATTAACAAAACACACCAATACAAGGAGGGCTTCATCAAGGACTCCTTTACTGCACTGGTCACATACCCCTTCAGTCTTCACTTTGCGCTGGAGGGGCATCACTGGTACCTTGAACCAGGAAAGGAAATCACAGCATTCCCACAGAAATCCCCATGTTCCTCCCAGAAATCCTGGTTCTGATTTTCCCCGTAACAATTTTTTTTTTTTGCTGCAAGCAGCAGACACACAGACATTTGCGTGCAACTCTATTGCACATTGGTCATCAGAGAGATCAGTGCAGATTTAATTTGCTTTTGCCTGCTCACAGCATGTTCTCCCTTACCTATCAGAAAGAGTGAAGACAAACATAAAAACCAGCTCCACAATCGCTTGCAGATTATTTCTGTAGTGCAAACAGTAAAGGTTCAGCAAGAAAACCTGATATCACCGCACGCAAACGTTGCTTGGGTCACCACAGGCACGAGGCCCAAGAAGAGATCTAAAAAGCTACCTCTCCATGAGGAATAAATGAAGCGCATGGCAGAGAAGCATAATTTGTTTCAATTTAGTTAAGATCCTCTTGGCACGCCAACTTGCAACTGCTTTAGGAAGACTTCATTAAATAGTGTGCAAGAAAGCCCACTCATCCTTTAGCTTGTATACAATGAAATCTACTGATGAAAACGGTTTTGCAAACCCTATTCCAAATCCAGGTTAAAAACATCCACCTCTGAAATGTAGTTGTAGTCAAATGCTACACATTCTCAAGTGCTGTTACTGTATAGTGTGATCCCTGCTAGCCATCAGCAGAGAAGCCGATCCAGATTCGTTAGAGGCTGTTACATAGGAAGGGTGCCAAGAAGAGCTGACGAACATGAGGTATTTAGCAGCACGTACTGAAAACAGGCTGAAAGATCTTTTGGAGCTTGCCTCTTGTGACTTCTTGAAAATTGCTTTTTTCCTTTGGATTAAATATATAGTAGGTAAGAAATTATGGCAGCTCTTCATGTGGCAAGGGAAACTAACAGGGCAATGAAAAAGCTTGCTCAAGTGAAACACTGGGTGTTTAAAGCCAGCAGATGCCTTTTTCTTTTCCCAAATGCTCCTTTTTAGTGCAGTTGTACAGCGCCAATGACACAAGGTGCTCCTTGGTAGGAATTGGTACTTGGAAAGCTGGACTTAAAGCCCTTTTGAAACTACCAATTTCTGCTAAAAGACCAGTGGACACTGGAAACATCAGCTAACCACTTCTTGCTAACTAACAGAAAGCAGACAAGGCCAGAAGAAACCCAGGAATATTATCTTCTCTCTGCCTGTCCCCAATGTATCCACAAGCTCCCTTATTGAGGCAGCTGTAAATAAAGCCAAGGAAGAACTAGAGGAGGGCTTTTCAGCACTCCCACATGACCAGGAGAAAGGAAAGCTGTTGCTTGGAGTATACTAAAGCTTCAGCAATCTACCATCTTAATTTCAGATTTGCCCCATCAACAGAGCAATGTGTAGAGCAGAAGCCTTTTGAGGAGAACACGAAGCTGTAATGACGCGAATCCTGCCACTTAAAACCAGTGTCTGAACATGCAACTTTGGCAACTGCATTAGTCAAGTGAAGTGGCTCCACCATCAGATCTGGGTATGGTCGCAGGAGTATTAAAGAAACATGAACAACAAACTCTCCTCCTGAAGAACTCAGTGTACCGATTTATGTTCACACTTCTGTGATCTACTACACAGTCCAAACAGCAAGTGGCCTCAAGGTTGAGCGGTAGCAAGTTGCACAGTGGAAGCCGTAGCCATAGCCCTGCCCTCAAAACGGGACTCAATGGAACAACGAGAAGCAAGACCCAAAGCTTGGCACACAGTTTTAAGTGGAAGCAGGAGGCAGCATAGAGAAGCTGACAGATTTGGTATCTCACAGTGGGGTAGCAGGTTCTCCACCGTACAGTGGCAGCAATTGACTGAGGGGGGCTGTATTACGACAGCCCGAGATGTAATGAAGATTGTCATGTTCAAGGATGAGCTGAAGTCTCTTACCCAGGCAGTCCTAATCAGGGTGGTTTGAGTACCGCATGATTGTTGCTAACATTAGCCTCACAACATCTCTGTGAAGAAGGCAAGTGTCATTCTCCATTCTGAAGATTGGAAACTGCAATTAAAGCAACTGCCTCAGGGAAGCAGACAGAATTAGAAATTGAATCTGGAGTCCTGGTCTGCTGATTCACCCACAGGCTCACCCTTCAAACTTGTGAGTAGGCAACTTAAAACAGTCAAAGAGCACCTTTTACCTGCGACCAAGAGACACGCTCCCTCAGACTCCAGTGATAGCTCCAGCCTAATCAAACGGGCACAAAAGAGCAAATGCTGCTTGCAAAACAAAGCGCATACCCCACTGGTCACTAGCGTGCTACAAGCTGGAATCAATGTGATGCTTGTGACAGCTGAGAACAAATTCAGCTATGTTTGACAACTTCCAGAAAATATTGGCAGAGGACAGGGAGTCTGCACTGCCCAGCAGCACCTTTGTGAATTGATTAGCCATATAGCAGATGGCAAGCCTGCTGCAGACTGAGACAGCAGAAGATGGCCAGTCTGGTTGAGAACTTGAAGATGACTGGGAAGAAAAAGCATGTCCTTACAGTGACAGCCCAAAATGATATTTTGGAAATGTCAGATGCATGGCAGATGAGGAACAGGACTGATTTTGAAATTTTCTTCAACTATTTATTACGAGCACCTGTCCAGCTTATAGAACAAAATTATACAGCTTAGTTTAAACCTTTCACTTCCACATCCTTCCTTCACAAAAACCCTTGAAGAAAACATGGAAAAACATTTATTCTTTTAAAATACTCTTCTAAACAGGACTTATATAAGTCATTCAGGAATCAACTGATATGTTTGAGAGAACTTACATGCTTTCTCTGAAAGTGGGCATGCCTTAGAAGTTTGATTTCAGGAAAACGTATTCTGGACAAAGAGCAAAGGCTTTGCTTCCCCCCTCCTGCCACATATTTTTGGGAGGGGTTTGGCATATGTTTGGGGAAAATTCATATTTTTAATGGTTTTAGGAAATGCCTTAGGCTATTCAGAGTCTGCACAGCTGCTCATCAGTAGCCAGCCATGGCTGAAGGAGCAGAAACTATGGATCGGAGAAATATGCCATCTTTGTCTGGTGCAGAACAATACTGCTGCAGTGAAATACAATGGCCGTCTCTTATTTTGTACTGGCCCTTAGAAAAAAAAAAAAAGGGGGGGGGGGGGGGAGTAAAGGAAAGGATCGTGGTTTCCTTGCAGGGCCTCTGAGCAGAGGGAGCGACATTAGCTCTGCGCTCACAGATATGCAAATCCTTCCCCAGGCCCAACAATAGCAGAAGCCCTGTGGGAGGAGACCGATAGCGCAGACCAGGCGGCTGCTGCTCCCAACTCCTACGCCTGCAAAGCTCACAGGTTCCCGGGACTTCCCAAAAACTGGAAGGTCAAAGCATCGTCCAAGAAGAGCTGCAAAAGCTCTGGTGTCAGAGCTGACTGCTCATCGCCCGCATAGCACACCATTAGTAAACGTTTTAAACCTTACAGTTTGCCTGCCATTCGGTTTACAGATGCAACTGCCCAAAAGATTGATGAATCCATGGTCCAACGTCTCTATGTTGTCCCTTAGGTTAATAAGCCTCATGTATAAAAAGTTGGAAATAAAAGAAAAAAGGAGCTTCTGCGGTGAGCCCCCAATTAACAATGCTTGCATCTACATACTCCAAGCAAACTTTCTAAAATGGATGGTTTGGGTTTTTAACATAGACTACAATTATCAGGATTTAATGAAGTCTCTGACTTGCAGCTATTACTGCTATCTAAATTTTTTAAGCAAAGACTGAGGGAGTACAAATAACAGATTGGAAACTACCAGCAATGAGCTACTGCAACATAAATAGCTGACAGCAATCTATAAAAGTTGGAAAACCAAAACCATTCAGTGATGTGGATTTATCCCCCTTTAGAAAATATATTTTTGCACTATAGTCCATGTTATCCTAAATATTTGCTATTACGCATCAAATCTGTCACCTAAAACTGCAGGCAGACTGAGCTGGGACATTCACCTTACATTGAAAAGGAGGTTTTTGATTGCTTCCCCAACTTTGATCACAGCAACTGTCAATCCTTAAAATTTTGTTTCCTTCACGTGTTTTCCTCAGAACAGCTGACTCAAGCTAGTGATTAGAATGGATGTCTGGAACATTGTTTATGTAAGAAGCCAACTTCAGGTCTCTCCAAGGCATCATTACTTGAAGCCAAAGAGGGGTACAACAGGTTATTTACACAGCACATACAGCAAACCCTGCTGCCAGCACTCTCTCCCAGTGAGTGGAGTCAGAAAACATTCACAGGCTGGCACCTTTCAGGCCCCCATGGAAGAGTTTGGAGGCAGCAGGACTGAGAGCCCTCAGATGCCCCAACGTTACCAGACCTCAAGCCTGATGTTAAGGATACAGAGGTAGCTGAAATGTGCGGTGCAGAGCATCAGGAGTCCTAAATGTCTGCGCTATGAAATGCAATGGGAAGACTTAATACCAGAAATACAATCTATTACGCACCGCCCCTCAATGAGAAAGGGCTCATTTTGCTCTTTGCTGTACTCAGTGGCAAAGGTCTTCAACAGAAGTGTGTTATTCCAATAAGCAGTATACTTTGACATTTGACACTGATACGAAACAAGAGACTGAAGCTGAGAGAAGATACCTGGGACTAGTTTAGGGATTCGTCCTATTTCATCAGTGACAGTTCACAACACTCATACTTGAACTGGTTCTCCTTTATAGTTCAGTTCTTAAAAAATATGTCTTTTAAAAGCCTGAGCAGATTTGTTGCTTTGTTGTTTCCCTGGCACCATGCACACAGAAAAGGCTGTGTGAGCATGCAGACTATTGCTATATTTTGACACAGGAACTTTCTTCTTGAAAGCAACAAATGAAGTCATTTGTATTCCTTGATAACCCCATTAACATTTCCATGACCATTAGGAAGTCCAGCAAAAAATGGTTGGTGGCAAAAAAAAAAAAAGCTTCTCGTCAAGATGGACGTAAAGGGTCCTCCAGCAGTGAATCAAGTGCAGAATAGTATCTGATCTAAGCATCTTACTCACATAAGCTTTTATTCATTCAGACACACTTTTAAACTCCTTAAGAATCTTTGCAATAATTAACATGTAAAAACTCTGTGTCAAATCAAAGAAAAACCTTCATATTTTCATGTAATACATTTCTCGGACATTAGATGGCAATCCCCCCACTCCATTTTTCATACCAGGGGCCCATATCCCTTCCAGAAATCAAATGTCACCTTCTTTTCAACAGGTGAGTGGTCTGCTTGGCTTGTAGGAAGCAAGGCTGTTCAGAAAGCACAGAGTATAGAGGCTCCTCCATTACCATGGCATTCATTCTGTTGCAACACTACTTTCATTTTTTCTTTGATTAGGAAAGGTAGATGAGTAATACTGTTATGGAGGAATGCTTGTAATAAGGGTGAGATTCACTTTGTTGCTTGGACACCCTACACCATAACTTGGATGCTTCCGTGCCAAAAACCTGTAGGCAAAAATAGGTGGTTACCAGAATTTCCTCAATTTTGACAGAGGAAGGGTGTTAGAAAAAAGGGGGTTAGGATGGCATTTAACAATATAATTTGTAGCCTTGCCAATTAAAAAGGGCCCTCCCAAGGGATATCATTAGTCTGTGTAAATCTTTGCTGGGAATTATAAAACTGAATTAAAAAAAAAAAAGCTATTTGGTACCAGTATGTGGAATACATACACAGGAAGCACCTACCGACTCTTACAGTGGGAATTCTATAGGTAGAAGAGAAAATAAGACATGAGGCATTTAAACAACTTAAATAACAGCTCAAATTCAGAGTAGGTAACACACCTCATCAAGTCAGTGTACCTTAGCTTTCAACCTCTCACTTTTTGTTGTGGCCTACATGTGATGTTTCAGAAAGAAGCAGAAATAACACTCCTCGTCAACCATTCAGTGATGTACATGGCAGGGGGAATCCTTCCTGACCTTCATTAACTCCGTATGATCTATTTAAGTGGTAGTACAAGACATCCTGACATCTATTCATTTCAGCAGTGTGTGCCTGTGATTCATTCACACAGAATTCACTTCCTAGGCCTTCATTTTGCATCTACTTTCATCATTCATGAAACATTCTTTTCAGGCCAAGTTCACCCCGTTTCATACATCCCCCTCAGGACCGAATTTTGGCCTCGCAATACTTGTCCATTTGAGCTCTGGTGCAAATTCACAGTGGACTTGAGAGCAAGGTTTGCAACTCTTCAGCATTCCAAAGGCACAGATAATATTAGTCCTAAGACGGGGGTCCACCCACAGCTGGCTACTCAAATAGCTAATTTTTCATGTACTCCACTGAAAATCTAACCTTTCATCCTCACTCTCGAGATGGTTGTGTATGCGTGTGTCAAGGTGACAACACTGTGAAAACAGAAGTTCTCAAATGGCACATTATCTCGAATATCAAAAGGTCACAAAAGGGTACAAATCGGTAGCTCTCCAGAAGAGACACTGGTTTTTATGAAAAGTGGGTCAGTTTTAGTTTCATGTAGGTTGTTTGACACAGTGGTTTCTGGCATCACAAGCTCTGGTCTACAGGATACCACAGAGCCTTTGTATCCCTTGCTGTCACTACAGCATTGTGTTTTTCTACCCATTAACCAAGGATAAATGACCTAGATATTGTGCCTATTAAAGCCTCATTTTTCTTTTGCCCTTTTGTTCTTTAGTGTACCACATTATCACATGCTGAACACATTTTAAAGTATTCTCAGCCTCTCATGGCTCTTTGAAGGAGTAAAGTAGGGTTTTTAGTGTGCATTTCTGTAGAGTTACTTAAGAGTGGAAAATATGAAGGTAATTCAAGGTTTTTCTTCCTGCCTAGTCCCTTGAAGATGATCAGTCCAGCATTTAAAGCCACTAATCTATAAAGAATATAGCAGAAAAATGCTGTGAAAAAGCCACAATGCAAATACAGAAAGTGAACATCAGTTCTGACGTCCCTAAACACTACATTCTATAATTACATCTCTGCATATCATGGGTCACTTTTATTAAAAGCATCATTACTACAGTTGGCAGCAATTTACATCTTATCTTACATGATAGCAGTTTCCAAAGAAAAAAAATAAAAAGACATCACAACAAAGAAAAACAATACATTTACAAAGTCATGTCTGTAAACTTCAAGGCTAGTTTAGAGTTGAGGTAATGCTGTTTAGCTTTGTGGCTAAAGTAACAAAGTCCTTTAATTTAAAAAAAGGTACCTGATTTTTTTCTTTTTGTTTATACCAGTGCATTACAAGATCACGAGACGATTAAACTGTAGCTTTATCCTGTAAGAACCTTCTCCGCGGGTTAATTTCCAAAAGGTACTCTTCACATTCAACAGCTGCCTTATTATTGCTGTGTCTCAAGACAGAGACATTCACACTATCATGAAGATTGTCAGAAAGAGAGTGTGTGTGTGGGTGTGTGCGCGCATGTGAGCGGGTGAACTCCCATACAGTCAAAATGAAGCGCGAGTACGATATGTATGGTAAATTTCATCTTGACCTTCACAGCAAAAAAAAAATAAAAATAAAAAATTAAATATATAACTTCATCCTTCCTTTAAGCAGCACTTCCTTCTATTAGTGCCACTTGATTACAAATTGCTGCTTAATTCATAATACCAATGGTACCAAAAGAAAAAAAAAGCAGAGCATTATGTCAATTTCCTTAAAAAGACATGATCACCTCTCAAATTTCATCTCTCCTAGGGATAATAAATAATGCACTGCACAATACTTAATGACCAAGATACCTTTTGACACATCTGTATAACATGACTTGAACTTTTTTTTTTTTGCTACACTATGTTACAGAACAGCTTATAAAAACTAAGTATGGACATTAACTGTGAGTGTAAACAGTAGGACTACCACTTGTCAAAAGTTTAAAACACTTTAACTGTAACTGGTACTGGTTATTCATCATTTTCATTGTTTTCTATTTCTTCCCCCCCATCAAGTGAGTCTAATTCTTCACCCTGTGCTATTTCATCTTCTAAAACGGAGGAATCTGCAGTTTTATCAAGGCTCTCCTCTGCATCACTGCCTTCGAGATTTTCTTCATCTTTAAAGGCAGTTCCTTCAGTTTTGTCAGTAGCCTTCTCTTCGTTGGAGCCCACTGCGTTCTGAAGTCCTGCTAGTGCTGGGAAACCGGGCAGAGTCAATCCTCCCAGTCCTGGAGGTAGAAACATAGATGGATAGAAGAGGCCAGGAGCCATGGTAGACAGCAGGAAAGGATTGAAGGCCAGAGGGTTTGTGGGCAATCCAGTGTTGGTGGTGGTGGTAGTGGTGGCAGTGGCGGTAGTCGCCGCAGTAGCAGCACTGACAGATCCATTCGCAGAGTCAGTAGCAGAAACAGTGTCTGTGCTTTTCTCAGAGTCTTTGTTCTCCTCTTCATTCTCATTTTTCTTCTCTTCAGCTTTTGAAGCGCCATCCTCAGTCTCTCCTTGACCGGAAGCAGTAGTGGCATTTCCAGTAGTAGCCGTTATCGGGTTATTCAACAATCCGCTTAGTCCAAACATATTGGGCAATCCTGCCATCCCTGGCAACATCAGAGGCAACATGGCAGCTGGATTTTTAGCATCCCCCCCAGCAGCAGCAGCTGTTGCTAGCCCTGGTGGGAAGCCCATGAGGCCTGCGAGCTGGAGAGACTGCAGGTTCTGTAGGTTCTGGAGGCTTGTGAGGTCCATTCCAGCAAACAGACTGTTCATTAGTAGTGGGTTGATTCCCGAAGTTGATGCTACAGCAGCAGCTGCTGCAGCTGCTTTGGCAATTTCACTTTTTGGCCTTCTTCCTCTTCTGCTTGCTCCTTCCTCCCTCACAACAGGTCCAGTGAGAAGACGGTCAAACATGGACTCCGGAACAAAACCCTGAAAAGGGGATGTGAAAAACCAAGCTTTATTCTCAATCAGTTTTTATAGCTTTCAGCAGTTAACTGATGACGATGGGAGAAACAGAAGGGATTTCAGCATACTCCGTAAGTGGTTTGTTTTTCAACCCTGGCAAATTGTGACTAGCTAGCTACTAAAGTGAATGGCAGTGGAACATATAAGAAAAACTGAAGAAAGCAGTGTCACAGACTTTTTTACATTTAAACACAACAGTAAAACAACACACACAAACTCTGTAGCTTCATCAAAAAAACCACCACCTGATAATACTGCAGTTACAAGTTTATACCTTTGTACTTCACAATGAACTTTGGTATAGAATATTTTATTAAAATGAGTACTTGCAGAATTGTACCCTTTATTTTCAAAGAACTATTGTAAAATAAAAGGCAAAAAACCTAATCCTTTGACAGTGCCTGTTACCAAGATGATGAATTTTATTTCTCTTACGAATATGACAAGTATCTTCTTAATAGTTCCTAATGTATGAATACCTGTGTTTATTAAGGATTGTTGCTTTTAAGAAAGAAATAATGCAAAACAAGTGCTGAAGTCTGCCTTACTGCAGTTGATTTTTCGAGTGTACTTCAAACCCCTTCTGCAGCAGCCTCCTATCACCATCCTCCCCGAGCTGGGTAACTCCCACCCAGACACTACAATTTCCTCAGCTTAAAAGCAGCTACAAGATAAAAACTTAATAATTAATTTACACAGCCTTCAGCTTTCCCGTGCTATAATCTACAGTGAAGCATGGAATGAGAGTTTCACTTACAGACTGTTTAACAATGTCAGTCCAATCTGGAGCAACAGCAAATTCAGGATTTTCTTCCAGCCATCTTGGCAAGTCCTTCATTGGAGGGGCCATAGCTCCACCCATCTAATGCAAAAGACAAGGTTAATACTTTAAAAAAAACCCAAACAAACCGACCAAAACCAAACAACTATTTATATGGACATTTTCTATCTGTGCACTTTCATCTCTGAAGGAGGGCAGTAAAGACTTCCTGTTCAGACTGTGGAAGACTACATAGAAACCAGCTAATGATCCCAGAATTGAGAAGATCCTGTTTTAAAAAAACATAGTAAAATGCTGCAGCTTAGGCAGGGCTACTAATGAAATTCGTATCTGATTGAAGGAAACAATGGGCTATACAGATACAAAAAGTAGGAGTTATTTACTCAAGTGATTAATATGAACATATCAGAAGAGCAAAGAAGGAATTACAGGAACTGTGTGGTACATTCCAGTAAGAATAACTGCCAGCACCAAATTATTAAACTTTTAAAAAGAAAGCTTGGAGTAGAAAACCTGCTTTACGCATTTAAAGACATTATTAAAGACCTCCAGCAAACTAACTTAATTTTTACCTTCTTTCCATTTCGTTTATTTACAACAGGTACCCTTTCTTCTCCTGTCAAGGTGTTTATATCCAGTTTATTAGGGTTTCGACATCTGTGTCGTTTTTGTTTCGGCTTCTGAAATGGGGAAAACAGCACATCTGCACTCTTCTGGAAAGAAGAGATATGTATTGCTTTTTAGTTCTTCATTTTCTTGACAAAGATCACTAATCATGGAACTCCTCATAACAATTTTAAGAAGGGACCAATTACGCTCAGATTATCTCAGAAAAATCTTTTTTTCTTATCAGATGAATAAATTCTGCAGAGCTTAACACAATCACTGTTTTAACACATTGTTATATACTAATATTAAGAAAGGAAAAGCAACCCATAAACCCTAGTGCCACTTGGGTTTTTAAATATTATAGTAAGTGTGGCTGAAAACATCTACAGAAAACCAACAGTTACAAAATCCAATGACTATGCCCAATGTGAGGAAATTCACTTTGACTTCTGTAAAACTAACTTCTGTATTAATATAATACAACAATGCTTTTAGAATCACATACTTACTGGTACATAACTTGGCATATCTACAGCGTAAGTAGGATGCAGCTTAAGCCATTCAAATAAATCCTTGTTCTTAGGAGCATCCTCTCCCACCAGCCTGGTCCCATCCTCTAGATTGATTACAGGGATGCGAGTGTCTGGGTCCAGTTGACCAGGAGATGGAATGTTCCTTGCTGGTAGGGCTTCCATATCTTCTTCAAAAGCTTTGGTCACTTCTGCATCCTCCTGAGAACATTAATATCTGTATTAATTCTCACTTCAAGGGAACAGTTACTTGGGAGAAATAATTTCAGAGACTAAAGCTAAATGCTCAAGGAGATTTTGCATATGCAAGAGTTAATGGGGTTTAAATATTCATAGTATGTAAAGCAATACTGTTGCATTAGGGAATTTTGTAAGTTTAGCATCCTTGAACATTAAAGAACATAACAGCTAAAGACAGAGCTGTTTTTGCGCATTTCCAGTTAACGGCCCCCAACACCTTCCCACTTCTACACAGTAAGACATACTTAAGCTTCAAAACGTATGTTGTTATAAATACATTATATGTTGTTTAAAAAAAAAGTCTTTTTGAAGGAGTAAAAACTTGATGTGAACAACATTTTGTTTGGTTCAAAAGTAACAGCTCTAAACACAAAGCAAAAGCTGGTTGGGTAAAAACTGTACGTTACTATTAGGGAGAGTGTAACAACACTTTAAACTCACATTCAGAAAGTACTAGACACAGAAGAACAAATATGAGACAAAAAGGTTGCTGTCTTACTACAGTCAATGATGTCCGTTTGTTGCTCATAAATAACAGATCAAGCCCTTCTACATTTTTCCTCCTTCCTCTCCTCCTCTTCATGGGTGGTTCTCCATCTATTAAAGAGCCGTTTAGTAGATGCCTTGTGGGTGTGCGTGAAAGACCTGCTTGCAGCAGCTCCATTTGAGTTTTAAAGGCATCAGACACGGGTGTGGAGACAGTAGGCAAGATAAACTTTGAAGTAACAGATGAAAAATTTGAGGTAGAACTTGTTGCCTCTCGTGAGGCCTTTGATAAATCTACAACCTTTTCTTGTCCATTTTCTGAGACCACCTGAGACTCACGTAACTGGGCAACCATTTCCATAAGATTTCTCCTTTTGGCAGCTCGCTCAGCCTCAATTTCAATCTTTCTTCGTCTCCTCCTCCTCTGACGTGGAACTGATAAATTGAGTGCATCTTCCTAATGAAAAACAAGCATTTCCAAACATCAGCAAAGCTCTGTTCGCTATGCTGAATTTAAAACAAAAGTCCAAACATGTAACTCTGAAAACAAAGCCTTCATTTTATTCAAAGAAATACTTTCATATTTTTCCCATTTTATTTAAATAATTCTTTTTTCCTATTATGCAAAAGAAGGGCATGCAAGATAAAATGTTTCAGGTAAGAAAGAGAAAGATGAAGCCTTGCCTTTGATAACTGAGGAGAAGCGGTGATATCTTCACTGCCACTGACGCTGGCTTGACCAACCATAGAGAGCTCTGCAAAGCTCCTTTTTTGTAGAGGGCTGTCCACAGCTGTTGGAGTATACCCAGGTATGAGCCCCTGGAAATCAAACATCTGGCGCCTATTTACTGGCCACTTCCCTTTCAGCACTGCTTCACAGATGTTGTCTAATCGGTTGATCATTACTCGGTCCTGCAGAAAGGAAAAGTACGTAATGAACCTTCAGTGTGAAAGTCGCCTTTTAAACTCAAATGAGTATAATGACACAGTCCAGCTTCCAAAACTGAAGAAATACATTCAAAACAAACTATTCCTGCAGGTCAGGATAAACTGATCACCTTACAAGAAGCTAATACACAGACAACTTTGTAGAATAAACCATCACTAGAATTTAAAAGCTGCATTTGTATTGGGGGGAAGGAGAAAGACAGACCAAGTTTTCTGTACCAACTGACAAATTTAACAGAAACTCACTATTGTTTTACACTGCAAAACTTCAGTAGTTCGCAAAATCAACAGTTAGGAAGGGAAAATAAAAACATCTGCAATCAGTATCTTAAAGCTGCAGTTCTTGAGATCCAAGAGGCTGGATCTGCAATTCTGTCCTAGGAAGTGGATCCTCATTAGCGTCACTATTAATAAAGTTCAACATTATGAAATGGGCACCAACCTAGGGACATCTAATGAATGTCAATTTTCATTCCACGCCCATTATCACTTCAAATTTCACTGAAGCGTGCACGCTAAAAATCTCTAATTATGTTTATTAGTCTACTTATGCTGAACCTATACTGATGAAGGATTTTTTGGTTTACTTTTACACTATGACTGGAATTTTAGTCCACGTTTCCAAAATACATGCTGAAAACAAAGATGATGACTATCATTTGATTTTTTTTCTGTTTCAGTATTCAAACACATTCTACGCTAGCCTGCCTGAAGTAGTAGAAACTTCAGAACTATGAGAAATACTGCCGGTTAGGGAATATGAGCATCAGTTAGCTTCCTGAACAGCAAAACAGTGCAAAAGCCACTAGCAAATCTCAGCAGCTGCAACAGACTGCTTGCTTTCCCCAGGAATAAGCCTATTAAGAGCAAGGTCCCCCCGCCCTGCCCCCCCGTCCCAAACCAGATGGCCCTGTTATGGTGATTAGTAAGCTTAAGACTATTACTACTTTATTCCTCTCTCTCCCCTTACTGCAAAAGAGTGTACTAAATTATGTATGGATTTATTATGAGGTTACGGTTTTGTATTTTTAAAAACATTTCATATCAGATATTTTGTTAACAATGCAGAAAATTAAGACATAGCTTTATCCTATCTCAAACTGCTGCTTATGTCTGCAGGATACCTTAATACAATTACATCTGTCAACATTACATAATGGCTTAGATCATGTAGGTCACCAATACTCTTCTCAACAATATCCTCACCCCAAAATGAAAAGGTGATCTTACAAAATGTCTGCTCTCAACACTGCAGATTGCTCTGCAAACAAAATCCGTAATTCAAAATTGTGAGCTTGGTTCCATCAACAGAGGTGCGAGAGGTGTGATTCTGCTGACATACAGTTATGGAGCCTATGAGGAACTCATGTCTGTCAGTAGTTTGTTGTTTTACTAAATGACACTATTTACAGCAAAGCAATTCATTTAATTTCCTCTGCTGATTTATATGAAATTGAAGAATAAAATGCTACTCCACAAATCATTCACAGAAAAAAGTCCTTTGCCCACTAGAAGTGCAGAATCATATAAAGCTCACTGCTGTTTTGCAAACAGACTTCCCATATTTTATTTGTATTGAAAAAGACACGTGCCATTCCACCCCTAACCAACCTTAGGCCAGAATGAGAAGGCAAATGTTCTCTCATGAAGCAGCTGAACCACAGAGGGATCCCCATCTTCCATGTAGAATCCATCGCGTGTTTCATCCCTTGCGGTACTCATAGAGGCATTGCTTTCTTCATCAAAATTCTTACCCTGAGAAACTGCTCCTGCTGAATAACAACCATGACCAGGCATTAACTACAAAAGTTCCCAACCTCCCAATGTCAACCTAACTAGATAGGTTAAGACAACTAGGCTTGACACAACATTTCCAACTTGGGCTTTTGTTCAGCAATTACTACAGCAGAGCCTTAGCCTTCTGCATTTGGCACAGAGACTATGCTTATTGGCTCAGTAAGCTCTGTTGGAAATCATCCCTTGTGGGGGAATACCCCGCTGATGCTGGACAGTTTTTATGAAAGCTTATCTAGCCACCTGATACATGGAAGGACAGAGGAACTGCTACATGTAGCCCATCCCAAGCTCTGTAACGGCTTCTGTGTGCCACTTACCAGCTGGCAGAAGTTACAACAGCTGTGGGGCTCATGCTAAGCACACAGAATTGATCTGACCAACGCGTTACCTTCAGGTTGGGAGGATTCTTCTGATTTATCATCATCATCCAGTTTCTCCTCTTCGTCTTCTTCCGAACCTTTCTCAGAAATAGATTTTGGATCTACATCTGTACTCATTTCTATGTCTTTCAATTCACATTTAACAGAGCCAGGCTCAGCCTCAGCATCACAGTCCGGTTTAGTGTCCTTATCTGCAATATCTGTCTCCTCTTTGATATCAGACTTTTCTTTGGCTGCTGGATTTTCAGACCCTTCAGCTTTAGATTCGGTTTGTTCTGTAGTCTTTTCTTCTTGTACTGGTGTGGATGGGACAATAGGTGGTGTTTGACTGCAGCCAGCACCCAGAGGGTTTACAGAAGAGACAGTATTTGCATTACCTGTCCCTCTGTTTTGAGCAAAGTTTTTGTGAGCCTCAAGAAAAGAGAGTTCAGGATCATTCAGAATGTGATAATCTGTCCTACTGACTCCATGTTTAGCAGCACCAATCAGTAAGTCTTTGTCATGTTTACCGCACTCCCACCACTCTGGCAGGTCCAAGCTTGGCTGACAAAGTTTTAGCCTCTCCCCCAACTGCGGGTGATGGAGAACCTGTTCACGGATTTTCCGCAACAGTTCTATGCGATATAAAGTTCTAGAAGCACGCTCTTCTGTGATCGGCTCAATCATAGTGGAAAGATCAGGCGGTTCTGCAATAACACCAATTTGTATTTTTTAACATCGATTAAATGTACACCCATTTTGAAATCATTACAGCTGGACGTGAAGTTTCAACAGTCCCACTGTCTCATAGCAGTCATGTTGATTTCTACAGTCAGTTAAAACTTACCATCATCCGGTTTGACTGGCATTCGGCACACTCGTCTACACATATTCACGAAGCCATTAAAATACTTTTCCAAGCTTTCATCGGACTTTTTATCAAGCCTGGCAAACGCTCTGAATTGATTCCAGTCAAATTGATGTTTTACAGGATCGAAAATAATTCCAAAAGTAGACACCACACGATAAAAATCAGCTTCTTCTCTTCTTGTCCATCTAGTCAAGGAAGAAGCAAGGTAAGTGAGGCCACTGAACAAACCAAGAGTCCACACATAGTTTGGATGCCCCAAAACCCCCTTAGTTTATTCTTTCAAAACAGAAGAGCGGTACTGGTGATATACAAGCTCAAATGAGAGTTAAAGAAAGATATCACTAAGAAACTCACTTTTGTCGTTTTTCAGTTATTATAGCTTCCCTTTCTGCTTCTAGTGCCCTCACTTCTTCCCGAGGCCGACGTCTCCTGCGGTCAGTCTTCATTAGTGCCTCTTGCCTCATTTGTTGCCTTTTATAGCTGCGCTGATAGGCAGTAATGAGGCGACGCAGACGGGTAGTCAGGGTTGAAGTGTTGGGCCAGTAGAGTTGGCCCAACTCAGCATTGCTTTCACTGTGCTTGTCTAGAGAACAGAGAAGTATGAGTGCACTACAAAAACACCACTAAACATTTCGGAGTTTCTATGGCTATAACTGGAGTCCTGTCTTATCAGATAAGAACATATGCCTCATTAATATTGGTGCATAAACAAATTAAAAACAGAGTAACTACATTGGTAGGAGATAAAAAAATAGAACCAAACCATCCAAATCCAAGAAATCAGAAATGCTTGTGAAGCATTTAGATAACCATCAAGCATTATTATTCAATATTATGAATGCAAACATACTATGAATACTCTAAGTATTTAAATTAATGCAATGCATCTTTAAATATATTACTAGGAAGACCATTCTGCCTCTGAGGAAACACCTACGCTTATGATTTCCCACTTTATTATTCTCACTTAAACTTGGCAATTTTCCTCCATACTGAGGAAACAACATATCTATAACTTCCAAGATTATCTCGGCAAACACATCAACGGCTGCATTATGAAACATCCGGTCTTTATCATCACAATTTCTACTATGTAATTAGAAACCCAGAAAGCCATAATGTGGATTATTCAAAGACAGTAAATAATTGTTTTGAAAGATGTGAAGCATGAAAAGATTTGGCAGTAAAAAGTTTACTGTGGTGTTTTCTCAAAACACCACCTATCCCCTCGTGCTAATACAAATAGTCCACCTTTCACTAAATTGTCCCTTTTTGCCTTTTTGATTTCTTTGCTATAGTCTTACTTGGGTGTATTTCTATGGACTCTTCTTTGTCTTCCGGAGGTGAGTTTGCAAATTCCTTGGGGAGAAGACAGAAGTTATTTTAGTTTTCAGTTTTGACCATGTTATCATTTCAGGAGAAAAGTATGTCATCTCTCAAACACAGCAGCAAACAATCTTTGTAAGGTGTGTTTATCTGGTAGGTCTCAAACTTAAGAGCTGCACATTAAGATAAACATGGAGAATCAGTTATATATATTTGTAATTATAGAAAGTTGGAAGTTCTTACATCAATTTCATCCTTGAAAGGAGTTCTGGTTGGCTTATATTCTGGATCTTCATCCTCTCTGTCAAATTCACCACTATAAAATATTTAAAAGAAATGTTCTCAAGAAATATATCATTTCTGAGAGGGTGCTGATTTTCTGGACAAGAGCTAAAAAGCTACAAAAGCCATCAGCATGGTGTACCAAGTTACACATTTATATTTCATGCTCAACTGTGTAAACAATTCTATGTACTTTTTACATCATATGATCACTTCAGATCCTGAGGCGAGATGTAAGCAAAATATGACATATGAACTCATGCCAACATATACAATGCTGATAAAGTTTATTAATTTTTTCATGTCCTCCTTACCCATCACCGCCATCTGCTAACATGTCTGTCCCTCTCTGTTCAGCAGCTATGGCCTTTGCATCAGGCATGCCAACCCGTTCCAGAAAGCACAGCGCTGGATCAGCTCTCATAGAATTGTACTTCTCATAACCTGCATGCAGAGCGGAAGGCAATTTTTTTTTAAAAGCTATGACCAGCTGCGAATAGAATAGGTTTAGGCAGTAGAAGTACAATTTTCTGGACTCATTTATTTATTTTTAAATAAAACAAAGGAGCTGCCACCCTGCTGGAAACAACTTTTTCATTCCTGTAATGAAATTTTTTCATACTGATGAATTCCATCAGCACAAAAACATTTTCACATCAATAAATATTAAGAAATAGTAAGATACTGAAGAAAGCATTCCATTTAACATCTTTATAAGGTAAAGTAAAAATTTTTCACACATGGAAAACTTCTTTAAGTTTCCTATATGACTTTCAAAGTGGTTCTCCACATTCAACACTCCCTACTGGAAACATGCAGATGCAAATGGAAACACACAGACACACACACACATGCATTTTCTGTAGCTTCAGCCCCGCTGGAAGCCTCAGTGTAGGCTGCAAAAATGCTGTATACACGGGTTATCCGTAAGGCCAACGAACCTGTCTTACTAGGTTTAAGATGATGCATGTCAGTAAAATGACACTGTTCCCTCTATGGTTTTCAAACTGCTGTTTGCTTTTTTACTGCCCAAGTTGACTAGATGGAAAATGGCAGATCCCAACAGTGCACTGCAGGAAAATGATTTTTAGACTAAGACTTGCCTCAGCTGAGCCCACAAAACAGAGCTGCTGTACATAGGCAGAACAGCACAATTCAATTAGGATTTGTACTACAACACACTGCTCCTAACTGCTGTAGAGCCTCAAGCCAAACTGTAATCATGAAAGGTTTTATAAGCCATCATTCTCCCCTTTAGTCAGGCTGGGCTGCTGAGAATACCTCTGCGACCTCCAGAGAATTGGGATTATAATCAGGAATCGCTCACTGTATATATCATGCCAGCTCTGCATCCCCAGCCTTTCAAAGTTAACAAGGCTGCATCCCACTCAAGGGAGCCGGGAGTTCTCAACACTGACATTTGTGAAATATTGCTTGGAACAAAGCCCAGGAGGCACTTGTACAGATTAATAGCAGAGGTTAAGCCCACCGTCCACTTTGACACTGGTTGGCAGAGTTAGCAAGTGAAGCAGTGCTGGAAGCAAAGTTTATGGAGATCTATCTTACTATTTGGCTATTATTTAAACAAATATGGTTTTGTTTTATTTACAGCCAAGAAAGTAATGTTTTCTTCTCAAATGTTCTGCAAACATTTAAAAACAGCATCTGATATTTACAGCTCATATTAGGTTTTTAATGCAGGCAAGAAAAAAAGGGAGATACAAGCCAACAGTTCTTTGGAACAATACTTGTTAATATTATGACTGAACAGTCCTACACACAGAAAGCTTTACAACTGAGTTTTGTTCAGAGTGAGACATCACTTACCGTGTTTGAATACTCCAATTAAAAGGGATTTATCTGCCTCTTTATCCCACCAGTCTGCAGGAACTTCGGCATGGAATGGCTCAGGTATCCATACATCTACTTCACTGTGAAGACAGCATTATATACATTCTCAAAGGTATTACTGGACAAAGATTTTTTTTTTTTTTTTTTTTTTAAAAAGTGGTTCACACTGTTCTGTAAATACAAATTTTGAGGGGGAAAAAGCCCACCAAAACCCAACACAGAAATTGAAATTCCTTCAAAAATAATTAGGGTTGTTAAACAAAACAAAACAAACCCAAAAAAACAAACCACAACAAAAAACCCCAACATTAGGCTATTATGGGAATGGAATGCCAATGTTTATCCAAATATGGTTCATTTAAGGTCTATTTAAAAAAAATTTTAAAATTGAGATAGAATAATCCTTCAGTATTAGCAGAACCGAGAATCCGCTTCTGTCATTTCCCACATTGTTTCCTCCCCCAAGAAAATTACCCACTGCGCTTGATAAAATAATAAGGCTGCTTGAGAACAGACATTTAAGAGATAAAGTGTGACAACCTTTAAACGCTGCATTATTATAGTATTTGTACTTTATAAAAGCCAGCATCATAAAGCAAGAAATAAACCTGCACTTGCACTAACCTTGAGTCAGCACCCTCTAAGATCTTGTCTGCTTGGTCCCCTATAACTTCTTGTCGTAGATAGTAGAGCATGCGGACACGCAGCAGGACCCTGGAGAGGAAGGCAGAGGGGGGAAAAAGTTCTTAACTTCAGGACTGTTTGCCAACAGTGGCTTTTGGCAGCTGCTGCTGTTCATCCATCATCCTGCCAAGGCTGATTAGCCATGCTGTATGGTAGGCTTGAAGCGTGACAGATGGTGGCACATAATCACCTCTGTGTGGTGCTTTCTGCTGGCTTCCAACAGGCCTGCCTGGCAACCGCTTACACTGCACAGAGAGGGACCCAGCTCAGCCCGGCCCCGGCGCATTTCATTTAGTTCTACCTAGTGCAGCTTGTGAAGTTTAGACACGTACTCTACCACTGCCTCTGAAGTATTGAAGCAAGTTTGTAAACAACTGAGCAGATGGCTTTCAGTAACTGTTCTGCTTCATTATCTCATAAAATTTCCTCAGCTGCTGCCTTAATACCATTTTTGGAAGCACATCAGAAGTTGTAGGAATAAACGAGATATAAAATCTGGTTTTACTACCTTACAATAAACCCTCAATATGGAATGTCAGGTTTTTCAGATTATACAACTTTTTGCTTCCGAGAATGGGGGGAAAAAATAATCCCCCATTTCCCTTGGGAGATATTAACTATTTTTACTCTTTATAGTTCAAACTGCTATTTAATTTTACCTGTGCACAACCTAACTGCTACAAGGAAGTGAAAAAATCTTCATTTCCCATGTTTATTTTTCCCCATTTCTGCAATACTACAGTCGGTTTTGGAAGTACCGTCAGGTGTTGTGGTCACACTTGAAGCTGGCGGGAGACAGAATGGCAGACTGGCTTTTCAAGGAGACTAGGAAAGAGGTCATCTCTGTAGAAAAAGTATCTACCTGAAAATAATCCTGCACTCTTATGTTTACCCAATTCAGGGCACCCCCTGCTGCCTAGTTCACGAAGTAAAATCAGTAACAGCTAAAATGGAGATTACTCAACCTGCCCTCTCACTGTACCCAAATCCATCACAGCAACTGTTGAATTGCTGCTGCTCCTGGAACAGCAAGGGTGACCAGGGAGGCAGTAATCTGATCACCCACTTGCATGAAAAATTTAGACCACCACCAGTTTTGAGAGCTCCTCATTAGAGATCTGATGCAACCGGAGCAATACCCGTTTTTACACGTGTTATTCAAGCAAACCTCGGAAGAGCAGGGATTTGAATGAAGGTCATGTCTGCAATTCAAAACATGTCAGACATGCTTCTTTTTGTATGCATGATAACTGGGACCAGTAAGGTGTCCCTGCTCCCTGTGTGGCTATGTAAATAAGCTGTTGAGGGTCTCTATCATCTTAGTATTAAGCAATAACAGCTGTTACATCAAAGCCAAAGAAGAGGAGCAGGGAAAAAAACCCAACATCAACCAAAAACCAGAGGCTCTTTGCACCTTTCAGGAGTCCTATCCATTAAAACAGCACACATGTTACATAAGGACAGGACACCAGTTCTTATAAAGCCAATTGCTATTGCTACCTTTTGAAGGAAATTGCTCTGATTATTTAATTGGCTTTCACCTCTGTTTGATTTTACCTGGGCTAAACATGTTGCTTCTACAATTCACTTAGTCCTGGTGGATCTAGGAAGTGAAGAGAAAAGATAGCAACTGAAAACATTCTTGCACATTTATCAGTCTTCCCGATCCTTGTAATTGTTCTGCTGTATTATTACAGAAACAAATTTTAAAAATGAATCTAAGTCTGATCTGCAAACTGATATAACAAGTAATAAGGACATGTTACCTGGGAGATTAAAATAATGTTACAGGAAAGAATTTAATTACTTTAAGAGCAAGTGAAATGTAATAACAGATCTGAGTAACAGTTTAGGAAAAAATCAAAAAGCAGTTTATTTGGAAGTGCACTTGCTAACATAATTCTATAAGTATCTATTTTCATCAGCTGAGAACTAAGCTTGGTTAGCATCTGGAAACGAGCTAATAAACCCCTTAAATGCCTTTCTTCCTTCACATCACACCCCCTATTGACAGGCCACAGGTACTTTTCAAATCAATAATTTCTTTGCAATAAACAGTATTAGTAAGGCACAATATATATTAAAAACACAAAAGCAGTGACAACCTTTCAGTAACACTGCATTACATCTGTACGGTATATGCACAACGAAGAGTATAAATTTAAAAACGAAACAAACCAAAACCCTCCAAACCCAAAAAGCAAACAACCCACCCCCCAATCCCAAAACAAGATATTTTTGGGACAAGGGTTAGGTTGTGTCTATAATGGAGAATACAGTAAGCAAAACTGAGATGGAGAACCAGGACACCATCAAAGGAAGCTGACACAAAAATAACTAAGATACTGCAAAAAAAAAGCTAAAAGAAACTAAGAGACTCTTAAGAGACATTCATGCAACAATAAAACATCCAAACCAAAATACAATTATCTTTATCCCCGAAGGCTTTCAGTTTAGTCACATGTTTAGAATTTCAAAAATCAAATCAGGGCACTGATTGAAGTAAGAGAGCTCACTGCAAAATTTTATCTCAAACAAAGAAGAAAAGAAGAAATATTCTGTGTAATGTGGAGAGCAAGAGAGGAAGCGAGAAAAAGAACGAAGAGAAGAGAAGAGAAACGCCCACATATAGATGAACTACTACATGAAACTCTGGAAACCAAGAACTGGATATTTGAGTTTAACATCTAATGAACTTTAAGGACATCAGCCTGAAAGACCCCACAAGAAGGGTAAGAAACAAATAGCTTTTGTTTAAAGATAGCCAGTTGTCAAGAGAAATAGACTTAGTGTAGGGATATAGTCTTTCCTTTATATGGTAAATAGAATAACCTCATCTGATTCCATTCTTATTTAGTAAGTAGAAAACAATTTTCTTCAGAACTGTTTTAATTGCTGATCAGAAGAGCTTACAGAAGTAGCCAGATATCTGTTAAGATGATTATCCCCAAATTAAAAAGTAATAATGGCCTTTACATCCTACTAAATGGCCCTGTGTTCTATTAAAAATATCCAAAAGAAGTTGTGGACTTCTCAAAAGCATGTAGTAAAAAAAACTCTAAATGGAATAATTATTAATACTTACTTATTACAGTGATGTTTGAGATGTTTTCTATAGCTGTCTTCTTGAAATAGTACATCTGGATTACAGGTTGTGAGCCAATCGGCATCTTGCAGCATTGGCTGTGAACTCTGGGCTTTTACTTTCTTGCCTTTCCTCCCTCTGGGCACTGGCGCCGACAGACCTACATAAAGCCCCAATATTTCTTATACAATCTGAATAAAAAAGCTCTTACCCCAAACTGCATTACAATCACACATTTAAAGCTAAGTATTGCTGCTATATTAATTCCTTTGTGGGCAGCACAACCACCAAAAACTGAACACCAACATAATTCAGTACAGACGACTGCAAATAATGAAATCAACCAAAACTTTCATGCAAATTTAGGTGTGAAGATTTCAAAAATTCAGAGCGCTAGCCAGAAAATGGTGTTACATAAATATTTCTTGTAAAAACTCTCATGAATCTGAATGGCCATAAGGAAACAAGCTTTCTGATTTATGGCAATTTGAAAGAGATTAACTTCAGCAGTAGGTGCCACTTAAAAATTATGCTGGAATATTTGTTCAAAACTGATTTAAGGGAGAAAGCACTGCATCCTACAAAGCGTCTGAGGGAGATTTCCCTTTTAAGTATGGACCAAGTCAAAGCCCACCTTACTCATAAAATCTGACAAGATCCTACGACATGTCAGAATGGCTATAGTTTAAACTAAATACATAGCATGACTGAAGCAATTCTTTCCTATTTAGTAGCATCATTATTTTATTGTGATAGACATACCGGAATGATTAACCAGAGCTCGAGTTTGCCCATCTGCAGTTGGAGTGATCAGATCCCAGATGAAACTTTTGATATTTTCATCCCCTTTGTAATGATTAAGACAATATACTAGGATAGTCCGGCAGATGGTTTCCACATCTTGTTCTGTTAGCTGACGTTTATAGCGCCCATGTGAGAGGATGTCAGTCCATCGACCCCAGCTATAAGAAAAATATGTTCAATACCACAGCCAGGGCACTGGTATTTTAATTTGTGACTTTCAGTTTAACTCCTGGTACCAAGCAAGTTGGGACCTCCTGTGTTAGCACTAATGCATTTTGCATTTGCAGGTTACGTCAGGGAATCCAACTTCCAGCACCAAAGAGTTAAGAATGTTTATTTTACAGGACAGGCAATAAGTTCACTGCTCGTAAAGCTGCAACTGAACTACACTCAAAATAATAAAGTACATATGTTTAATGGTCCCAGTAAGCTACAAATAGGAAATTCAACCAGTTCCTACAATCATGGAATTTGGGGAATCATTCTTATTTTGATCTTGAAGTCCACTACTAGCAATTTTTGTATGCAATTTCCTTAAATAAAGACAGTCATTTTGAAGCCCACCATGTCAGCGGTCAAATATAGCTACTTGCTTGCAAAGAGATAAAATTCATATGGGGAAATCCAACGGGGAAAAGTATAAAGTATCAAATAGCTGAATTTGGTGCCAAAATACCAGAATCTATGTTGAAAACCTCTAGATTGACTGTTGATTTCACAAGAACATTGTTCTTTTCAAATACACTTTGTTATTCCCCACCACACTTAGAAAAAAGAGATTAAACATCGGTAACTCAGGAATTTTTTACGTTATGAGAAACAAATATTCCGTCATCACAAAACTACATATCTTACCAGTGAGCTCATAGCCATCTGTGAGACACTCAAGATACTTTAAGCTAAATAACACATATATAAGCAACTTACATATAGCAACTTAATATCTCACTGGCATGTATACAGCTTAATGAGGTAAAGGTTACACAGTAAGAGATTATGTGAACGTATCCAAGAGAAGGGTGAGTTATTTACCATATATGTCATTTCTGTATTTTCAGTTCTTTAGCCACAATCAGTATATTTAATCTGTATATCCTTACCCATAAACCAACAAGTTCTTCTCCACCCTGAAACATTCACTTCTTGCATAACCCTGTGATTTGTCCTGAGGCCTACGGGGCTTTGTGCTAGGCTTTTCTTCAGAATCACTTTCCAGATCTGAAAACTCCATCAGTTCATCCTCTTTGACTGCACTGTAGAGTCTGGTTTGCTTTCTTACTCTTGGTGTATCAATAACTAGGTTATTCTAAAATGAAAGTGAAAATACAGAAATTTAGGAGGGGGAAAAAAATCTTCAATTTAATTGTACTAGGAACTATCACAAAGCTCTTACCCTTCCATTTAAAGCATCAATATCCAGCTCAGCTTTCTTTGCCCACTTCTGCCAAAAATTAGGGTCATCCAAGGAAATGTCTGTCCTGTTCCCAGATGCAACAAAACTAGCCTAGTAAATGTGAAAACACATGCATTGGTTTCTTAACTGCATGCTACAAATAACATCTGTTTTCACTGATAAATACAATACTTAGGACTTATAAAGTGGTAGTTTCAAGGAAAAAAGTAAGCCTGGAAACTATCATGACTGGAAATACAGTTATCCTAACCCTTGTGAAGAAAATACCTGAGGCAAATACATTGAAATACTAAACTGACACAAGAAGGTTACTTAACACTACTTCTACCTATCCTGGTCACATTTTATTAATTTTCCTCTGAATGTCAATGCACACCTTTGCAAACGTTGAGCCTTTTCCTTCAGATTCAATAGTAATTGTGTGTGTTCGTCTTAAGAGAATCTGATCAATATCTTCTTCACAAAATTTAGACCCTTCATCTTCCTCATCCATCAGAGCACCATATGCCCCCTTTCGAAGAAGATCTTCTATTTCTTTCTTAGAAAGCTGTTGCACCTGTAACATGTAAAAAAGGGGTTTGGGTTTTTTCTGACATCAGCCAGTGTGTACATCTGATGGCATAATCAGACTGACTGTTCTCTTATTTAGCATTTTAAGAACTGAAACTCTAAGATAATGTGGTATCGGTCAATTAAACATTCATGCTGAAGTCACCTTTAAAAGAATATGAATAACTAAATTCTTAGGGTGAAGTTATACTAGTGGTTTAAACGATTTAGTAATTCATTGTCACGGAATCCCTTTACTTTAGCTCTGATGACTGCTAAACTCCTCCTGGGAGCAGATTTAACTTACTAACCGAACAAAAAGCTAAAGCAAAAAAAGTCCAAAACAAAAAGGCTACAGCAGAAAAAGCTGACTAGAACTCCAAAAAGTGCCAAGATCAACATAATGTAAAGGGTGGAATGATGAGAATGGATGAGGATTGAGGGAACATGACTCCACCTGCCCCCTTTTGGCAATAAGTGAGCCATTAGATAGGCTAAGCCAGTTCACATAGCCTTGCCCTTAATTAACCCTACTTTAACATACATGCTGTACTCCATCTGAAAACCACCATTGTCCAGTTAAAACACAAACAAGTAAGAAAACTGTTACACATGCATAGCATTTGTTGATCATACAATTTAATATATTAATTCTCACCCCATTTGTAGCGTTTTCTCTTCCGCTCATAGACTGTAGCACAGCCTTATCAAGGCCAAGCTTCAAGCTAGCTTTGTCAAACATTTCCCTTTCATAAGAATTCCTTGTTATTAACCTGTAAATTTTCACCGATTTGCTCTGTCCTATTCTGTGACATCGTGCTTGAGCCTGATGGAACCAAGACACATACTCAGTTATAGGTGACAAAAGGAAGAAAAAAATTTGAAATAATCAGTACAGAGAACTTACTTTAAAAATTACTGCTTTCAATATAAATAATAATCTTCATGCTTTTAGGAGAGGGACAGTGGATAATTTTTCTTACAGCTGAATAAAATTTCACAGCAAAAAGTCAAAGAAAAATTTTCAATAAAATCATCTCTTGTAATATTACCTGGAGGTCATTTTGGGGGTTCCAGTCTGAATCAAAAATGATGCAGGTATCAGCAGCAGTAAGATTAATGCCCAAACCTCCTGCCCTTGTACACAGCAGGAAAACAAACCTATCAGAATCAGGTCTTGAAAACCTGTCAATAGCTGCCTGACGCAAGTTGCCTCTTACTCGGCCATCAATTCGTTCATATGGGTACCTGAAATAAAGATGCATTATAAGGAGAACTGTACTGCAATGACATTGTTTCTTTGCAAGAATACGCAATTTAAAAGAGGGAAAACATGCTACTATAGGGTCAAAAGAGCTACAACAAACTGAGTGGCTGTTCCTGTGTCCACTAACTTCATCAGTGGAAGACATACTACTTTGTCTTCTGCTTTGTGCCTTTTGGTAAAGAACAGACTTTCACTTCTAGGAATGAAATAAAAATTCAGGCTTAAGCTAAAAAACTCTAGAGACACCAAAACATTTAACTGAGTAGCAAACTAAGAGGTTTAAAGCTCTCGATGTGAGGTCACTTTGTATCTACCTGAAAGAAAAATCTCAGTCCTTGCAACTTATAGGTATGCTTTTCCCTACTAGTCAGATCACTACAGAAAATACTGTAAAGTGTTTGCATTTCATCCCTTTTCAATATGGATTACTCACAGGTTAAATACTGTGGCCACTGCGGAAAGCACAGTTTATTTAGAATTGTATTATATTGTTGCTCTCACCGTCTTTGAATGAGGTAGTCTTCCAGTATGTCCAAGCAGCGCACCATCTGGGAAAAGATAAGCACCCTGTGGCCACCAGCCTTCAGTTTTGGCAGCAGCTTGTCAATCAGTACTAGCTTGCCAGCAGCCTGGATCATTGCCTGGAGCTGAAAATCTGGAGAGTCGGCATTGTGTGTTTCTTTAAACTCTTCCAAAATTTTCTCTTCAGCACCTGCAAAGATTGGACAGCAATGCATGAACACTGCAAAGGGTTTTATTAATAAACAATGAGCTTGCCTTCAATACCCTATAGAAACTGCAGGAATGTTTTAAGCGTTATGTGAATAAACATTTATAAAAAATATTAAGCTTAAATTTAAAGCAAACATGTACACAAATACAGCATAAATGAAAAGCAACCGAGCATTCTTTTTTTTTTCCCTCTTTTAAATAGGAATAGACCCTTTCCTAAATAAATTCATACAACTATTTGATGCACACAAATTAATGAAAAATTAAGAAAAACGATGAAAAACTAAACCATATTCCAACTGATCAAAAGAATTTTCTGTCCTTTTTTAAATGCAACATGAGAGAAAAAATATCTTGTTTCCACAGGAAAACACAAGGAATACAAATCACATTTAAAGTCTGTGCCTCCAAAACCAAAACCAGGCTTGAACACGTGCATGACCTGGACATGCTCCTTCCATTATTAATTATAGAATCGAAATCCAAACAATGAAAAAACTAATTTCAGGGAAAATAAGCAGCTGTGAAACTACTATTTTACCTTCTATTTAGCTTTCTTTTCTCCCTGAATGTATTTTTTTGTTGAGTCTGATGAAGCTATCCAATGTATATATTCTTTCCAGAATTAGTGAAGAGTTCTTTCTTGCCACTCCTTTTGCCTATGAATGATATGCACAGCAGCAAATATTTCCTTGTACTGCTCATTACCTGAAGACTACAGACCAAGTTCAAGCTTTCTCTTCAACCTCTCCTATGCTTTTCTTCAATTTTTTTATGTCACTTCTACAAACAGTGGGCTATTCCAAGAATTATCAGATTACTACTCTTGGCTATGTAAAAGGTTAGGAATCTTCTTTCTAAGCTTATTTCACATCCAAATAAACTCTTCTTTGGAGTTGTCTTCTTCAGTCCCTCTGTTTTTTGTTTATTTTTTAAACAAAGCGTAGTTTATAAAGTATTTCTGATTTGTATAATATTCAGCTTCAATACTGCTTTTGAACAACAGAAGGAAAGGTGGGAGGGTGGGGGGAGGGGGCGAAGAACAGCTTACTGCCAGGCTTCCGCTGAGCATCTCGCTCATATCCCAGTTCTAAGTAGATGCCTGTAAACAAACATGCAAACGCACCCTCCCCGTGTGATCGCTGGTTCAGTGCCTACTGTAATGTGGTGTCTTAACTAGATACTACCCTAAGCCGGCTGTCTGACAGCTTTGCATTACCCAATACACTTCCACTACTACCTTTTACAGAACTTAATGGACTCAAGATATGACCACACTTGAAGGTAGTTTTACATTCCTGAATTTTCCTTATCTGGATTCCCTACTCCAAGCATTACTGATCCTAATGGTTTGCACATAAGAAAAATAAACCTATGTCAAATTAGTACAGTCAGATACTCCTTCAAGTTCCCTTCAACTTCCCAGTTTGTAAAATGGGCAGAATTTTGGGTAGTAAATCTCAGATTCTGTACTGAACTTAGGCAATTTCAGGATATAATAGGCTGGCAAGTAGTTCATATAACAGTAACTTCACTGATCTTTCTTGGTTACATCATTTATTTCTTACTCAACTGTGATATCCAAATTTAAGTTTCACTACTATGAAGTAAACCAATATGCAAACTCAGCACCTGCAAAAGCAAACCACCTAAGCCGAGTGCACCACAATAAACCCACAAACAGGTCTCATGAATGGCGACTTTTCAGGATCAGAGTTTGGTCTCAGCAAGACCCACTTCCATAACAGACCATGACCTCCAAAAATCTGCTCTTTCAATAAACCTATCCTAGCTAAACCCTGTAAAAGGCTGCCCCATCTTTTTCATTTCTGCTTCAATTGAAACTAAGTGATGTACACTGAGTAGCCTGTTACTTGAAAGTTACTTGATGTAGTTACCTGTAGGTCTGTAACACTAGTTCCTATCCTAGTTGATTTTTAGTAGGAGATGAAAGGAAGGTATTTGAATGTGTGCTTGGTCCATGAAGGAAACTGCCACTTCCACTCCTAGTTAGGAGAGGCTTCCAGGGCTCAAGAAGAGATAAGGAACAGAGTAAGAAACCTTTCCAATGTTCAACACTGTAGAACATATAAATATAGAGGCACTCTGCACTGCTGGCTCTTAGAGACAGAGGAATAATGTATAAACACTTAAGGATGGTTACTAGGGAGAAAACAAGGAGTCCAGCTCTAAGAAAAATGACAGACAATGCTTTGCCCAACTTGGTTGGAGAATACATAAAATGCAGTCCCTCCCTCTAGAAGTCTACTCAAAGACAGTCTCAGCAGACCACCACTCTCCCCTCCACACAACAGATCTACCAATCAAGAAACAAACAAAAAAAACCACTCCACGTTCAACTCCTACCATACCACTTCCATCATATAACCTTCGATGGTTCTTAACTGAAGATTATCTAGGAGACTTGCTTGCAACTTTTATGCAAAACAAAAGATGCAGTGTTCTACTGGGATATTCAAATACACAGGCAGTACTGCTTGCCACAAAACCTGTAAACCTAAAAGAAAACAAGAAGGATTCAGAGACACCTTTATAAAAGCAGTTAAGTCTCGAGAACTGGCTACTGCAACAAATCATTCATCAGGAGAACACCACGCAACACCGCACATACTAGCACTGCGAGACCTCTTGGTAGAGCTACAATAACCTTGTGCCATCACGCTAAGTACAAAGATGTTAATTACCAATCAACAAAACAAAATCTCAGGCTTAGTAAACTACAGGACAAAAGAGCATTTTCTGTCCTAGAACTACAAAGGACATATTCATTTAGTTCCATCCTCCACAGTAATAATAGCCAGGATTTATTTATTTTTCCCCTCAAATCTGAAGGCTTGACCCATCTGTCATGTTGCTGCATGACACCAAGCAAGCCCAAATGTTCAAAAGTCACAAAAATGTTGTAAAGGCAAAAGTGCTCTAGAGAAAACCCCACCTCCCTTTATTAAGGTTAAACTACAGTCATCAAAAACCACTTGAAATTTTCTATATTGCCACCTGGACTTCAGGAGTCTCTATCAGACACTAAACGATACAACACTTGTAAGGAAAAGAATCGCTGCTGTAGGCAACACTGCAAGTACTACTCATGAACTCTATCTGACAAAACAAAGTAGCACCAAAACATTCACTTTGTTTCTTTTAGCAAACATGAAATATGGGAAAAATAATGGCAATGTTAAAACTAGCTGAAAACCGAGATATGTAAAAAGCATCAAGTTCAGAAGCTCATAACCTGAACATCCTGAACTCTTTTCTGTTAAACTCATTTATAAAATGGGTTAGTGTAAAACAAAGAACCAACAAGCAAACAAGAAAATCCTACCAGAACCACAAAGCTACTTTACTGCATGTTCTTCTGAGTTTAGAAACGGAGCAGCTCACCAGCATGGTTGGGTTGAAGTACTCTGGAGTAACCCTATATCAAATCTTTGGAACGATTATTTGTGCATGAAATATAATTAGATGTCATTTTGTCAATGACATTTTTCCCCAAGTTAAACAAAAAGAAAAACACGTAAGGACTGCAATATGGAAGTCATACAGTAAAAAACTGAAATCACATATGGTTCTGGAACTAAACCGTCTTTCACCATGAAGCTTATACCAGCATTAAACCAACTATATCATAAATCATATACAGTAAGGAAGAGGAGTTGGGAAACAAGAAACTAGTAGAATGCAACCCTGTATAGAGGCTTGTGTTACATCCTCAAAAGAGAAGATTTGGTTTGACCAACCCATACAGTTTAGCATACTTCAGACAGCTATAGCCGGGTCATCATATAGCACCTGCCATAGATGATCCTGATCTAAAACCAATAGCATCACAGAAGAGTATTCATCAAGTCTAATATGACATTCAAACAAATCTGACTAGCTAAATCAGAAAACCGAACCAACAACACGTGGCCATAAAAGCATGCCTGATCATAATTTCTTACTCTATAACTTTTATTCAGAAATTTTAAGCCATTATCTGGCAGTTCCTTATTTTCTTTCCACAGAGCATTAACTGTAAGTCTGAAGAAAAAATTGCCATATTTATGCCAGTATCCAACAATCCACGTGATAACTTAAGTCTTGTTTGTCAGAAGTAAAGGAAGGAAAACTTGGTAATACCAACACTCTGTCAGGTCTAGGAAGCCTTGGAAAAAAGCGGCACAGAAGTCTTCAAAAGCAATGCTGTCCTGACTAGCAGACATCCATACCTAAGAGAACCTAAAAGGTTATCTCACTTTTCTACTTAAAATTAATGAATAAATAGAAAGTCATACTAGGATAGAATTTCTAATTTACTGAACTTCCTTACACCCATTTTTCAAATGAGGAGAAAAATAGGAGGCCTACCATTAATAAGGTACGGATGATTGCAGCATTTTCTTAGTTCCATCATAGTGTTTAAAAGATTAGGTACATTTGCCTGACCTCCACCCTTGGAAAGAAATGTGAAATTCTTTTCAAGAATAGCACGATAGTATTTCTTCTGAATATTTGTCAGCTCAACTTCAATGATGGTTTCCTCTTTGGGGGCCAGGTTCTTTTCTACATCCTCTTTGAGACGTCTCAGCATCATCGGCTTCAAAATAGCTTGGAGTTTTTGCACCTAAGAAACATATGTTTAATAAATAACTGAATTGAAACTCTAAGGATTCAAATACTTATTTTTCAGTTTCCTTAATTCTAAAATCCCTGTTACCTATCTCAGATCACAAGTAGAGAGCATTTGTAAAAAAAAAAAAATCTTCTTTCCTCAATGACCTAGAGACCGAGTTTTCCATGTTAAGTCAGTGAGATATACACTTCTAAAGTAATTTTTTTAGTGTGCATCACTTCTGTTTAGTGAATGTTATTAAACACTTAACTTAGAACTATCCTTCTAGACAAGGACAGCACTGCACACCAGTCATGCAAACTAATCCTAAGTAAGTGCAGCTATATAAGCATATCTGATGGTAAAAATCAAGATTCACAGTTAACTTCTAACCACTAAACAACAGTGATTAATGCTACTTTTTCCCTCCATATATCTGCTTCTAATGCTTTTCTTATTTCCTTAGTTTTGACATCCAATGAAGTAGAAAACTATTTAGGTCTGGTCTCAAAACGAAAACATTTTATTTCTGTAAATTTTTAACACACTGATCATTTTTAGTGTCTCAAGGTTCTGCAGCATATACTTTAAGACATGGCCTAGATGGCAGGGAAGGGGGGGAAAACATCAATTTTAAAAAAAACCCATTTGCTAAATTTTGGCAAGGTTTTGTAAAGTCCCCTTACACAAAAAACTCAAGAATATTCCATATACAAAAAGACTGACATTTAGGTTGTTTTAGGCTGCCTCTCATCAAAGTACAAATGAGCTCAGTGTTGAAAAGCTGATAATTTACCCTGAAATTGTTCAACATCTCCTGATGCAGAACTGTATAGCAGAAACATGAACAAAAGACACTTTCTCCTGAATTTACATTATTCTCTTAATAATAAAGCAACTTCAAGAGAAAGAAGATAAATTATTACAGAGGGATGAACAAAAAAATAAATGGAACAGGATTGCAAGGAATGAAGGAGAAAACCTAATTCACTAACACATAATCTCTCCATCACTTGAAAGATAAATCACATTTCAAAACGTCTAATGGTGTGTTGGCAGAGAAGGCACTTCTTCCAAAACTTGTTGGCCCAAGCAAGCCGGGCTCCAATTCTGCTCATGGATGATGGCATTATTTTAATAATATTTCCATGTATGGCTTAAAAAATTTCTAGCTCTGCTCTGCTGACATTTTAAGCTGGCCAGACAAAAGCTATGTTGAGAGTTAGGATATATTAACTCCAGCTCAAACACTGTATTAACAGGACTACATGGCTTCTGGATCAGAGCTGGCTCACTTCCAATCAGGTCAGAGTCCAGCCTGACTGGCATGCAACCGCCTGCACAATCTGTGGAAAGATATCCTATGATTCCCCCAGGACATGCTATGATTTTTCCAAGAGGTAAGGCGCTGGGGGAGAGCTGTTTTCTAATTTAGACTACTACCTATGAAAGAGTTGCTCTTAAAGAAAGTTAACAAATTCAAGCACTCAAAAGATAGAAATGCCAGAAATTGAATTTTCAGACAAAACCAACATGAAGTTGCACGCAAAAATGCATGCAATCATGAAGTTAGATTATCATAGGGTGCAAAGGGCCAAATTAAGGTGTATAAATTAAGATGTCATGCTTCAGTTAACTCCTAATGTTAAGGCGATTTGACTGTTACCTACTGACTTTTTAAAACATTTTGATACATACAAGAAGAGTAAGTTTTATATATGATCATCAGAAGCTTTCACATTTTAGATCTAAAACATGCTGCTCCGAGAGTCTTTCATTTTACATTGATTTAGCATTTCTTTTATTGGACAGCTTGAGAAATCTGTTTCCAAGTCAGTCAAAAAGATCTCCCTCCATTTGGTGGCCTCTTGCTAAACTAGGTTTCAGATATGTTCCTCTTTGCACAGAAGTCACTGATAAAACTCTCAGATGTTAACTGCACAGAAGTTACAGAGGACAGTCCCCTCACTCTGATACTGATGCTTAAGGAAAAATGTCAACTGACAAGTTAATTCTCTTAGAGCGAACAAGCAATTCAAGAAGTATTTTCATCTAGCAACTGTTACAAGACACTCCACCCCCATTTTTAAACATCACATTTTAACAAGGGAAAACTTTCCCCATTTTTGCATGACCAATGGACAAAGGATTAAAAAAAACATTGATAAGGCAAAATGACTTTTGGTCAAAAGCAAAAAACTCAACAAACAAAAAACCAGGGATAAAACTACGTAAATAAATACTGCTTGTAAAAACAAGTAATGAAGTTCAGATATAATAAAATGGATAAATTCGCAGTATCTAAATAGAAAAGTAAGTGTGCAGGAGAAGTTTACCTGTTCTTCAGTTTTCAGATCACCAAATTCTTGCATGAATGTGGTTTCTGATGGGAAGCGACCTGGTTCCAAGAAGTGAAGCAAGCTAAATAGCTCTTCTACAGTATTTTGCAAAGGGGTTCCAGTAAGCAGCACTTTATGTTCCTGAAAGGTTAAGAAACAGTTGCCTAGGAATCCATCTAAATTCATTTTCCATGGAGAAATACATAAACCCCTCTCTTTTTTCCCCTATATTTATCTCTCATCTTTGCTTCCTCTCCCCTCCCCCAACTACATATAGATAGCTCTTTTCAAGACTTTTCTAACTAGTATTCTGGGCTTCCAGAAAAATACTTCACTACTTAAGCACCTTCAAAAGTCCTCCGCATACAAGAAGAGATTTTACTAACCCACAATGTTCCAACTCTTTCACAAATACAATGAACTTTAAATGGCAAAGTAACAGCTGAACTTATCCTACCCCTTCAAGTATAAATACACCGATTTACTACACCTCCAATAGATCTCAGTACATGAATCTCTTCAGGGTAGGTGTCAGTTTCTAACACAGGGAACCTGAAGCAGAGTCCTACTTTCCATCTACACACAACAGAGCATGAGACTGGCAAAGACAAGAGGAAAAGCTGCATACTGCTTTAGAGGAGGAGCCCCGAGAGATTAAACAATGTCAAACATGAATTTAGTAGTAGAACAAGAACTGAAGTGAGAAGTCCTGTATCTCCATCTGTAGCTTACAGGCATCAGCTTGACCTTCCTCTAATAGCAACCATAATAAGGAAAATAAATTGTATACAGCATTTTTACAAACTTTCATTCGTTAAGCCTCAAGGTTCCTTCAAGAAAAGTACTGTTTAACAAACAGGGAAAAAGAAACTAGAAGTAACCTATAGGCCACCAGTGCTTGTGTAAGCTAATGTTTATGCCTCTTATCAGAAATAAGAGGCTTTACGTTCCAGGTATTAACTCAGCATGACTGCATTCCTCTCACATTTTTAAAGAATCTTCAGTCCCCTCCCCCCCCCAAAATTATTTTGCCTTTTAAACAGTAAGTGTCTTTAAAAACGATAATCTTATTTTTCTCTGTGTGCTTAATGCATGTATTTTGTGCACGTAACATAACATGTATTTATGTAACCATCAGAAACCAACTCACTTTTCCCTTCCTGCCAGTCTGAAAGAAGCTCCTTAGAGCCACACAACAAAGTAACATTAGAGCTGACATTAACGCAGAGCAGTTTAACTCTCACACCTGTATTTGGCCACCTGACACATTATACCTTTAAAGAAAGGTCTATGTGAAGAAGTGACTATGGAGTAAGTCACATGAAAAGGCAGAAAGGGAAGAACAAATTTATCTTGGTTCTCTTAACAGAATCCACATAATTCTTGGTCTAAATCAATGAAGAGACTTCTAAAACATCAGCACTCCAAAATTCAAGGTATGAATGTGGTTCCAGGTATTTTAAAGCCCTTCTGAGCTGCATTCCCTCATTCTTCTTAGCACTTGATGCTTTTACTTGAGAAGGAAAACCTTCTGTGTTATTTTTTGATGAAACCACAAATCAGGAATAATAAAAATACAGAAGACACAAATGTAAGAGATGTACACACTGACCAGGTCCATCATCTTGAGTCCTTCCAAAAGCTTACAGTTCCTGTTTTTCAGCCTGTGGGCCTCATCAATGACCACGCAACGCCATGGAATGTTACGCAGCTCCGGGCAGTCAGTCAAGATCATTTCAAATGTTGTGATAATGGCATGGAACTTGTACGACCCCTTTATCACACGACCCTAAAAAGAACATCAAAAGTTAGAGTAAATTCCCTGGCAAAGAAACAAAGTACATTTGTTTCATCTTCAAAATTAATGCTTTAAAAATACAGCACAGTACAATGGGCAAGATATTTTAAGTAAAAGAAGTTATTATTGCTGACTATCAATGAAGGAATACAAATGTCTAAGTTTACTATTGGTTTCATGCTAGCTATGTTTTTAAACCTGTAAAAAGGCCCACAGAATCACTGCATCTTCATTACAAAGATGTTATATGAGTATTTCAGTCATAATTCATAGGGATAATACTAATGCCTTCAATCATTAGTGTATTGCTGCAATATTCAAATAAGGTTTACAGACTTTGTCAAGAGAATTTTGTTTTTTTCTTTTAAATCAAAGGTATGTGATGCTCCTCCCAAATAATCCAAAAGTACATTAAGGCTTCATTTTTATGACTATTAGGATATTTTGCTCCCACTAAACAGTAAATTTTTCCTGGCAGACATCAAGTAACAAAAACACCTACAATTCTAGTGAACAGCTTTGAAAAGCAGCAAATCTCTGAACTCTTATATGGAGAATGTCTATCTCTGCATACACTTCCTTGATATTTTTGTAAATTTGTGTTAAGGAAAGTTCAATAGGACAATTTACTTGATGTCTGGCACCATATTCACTATTTTTTTGGTTAGTTTAGGGTCTTCTTTTCAGGGCTGATACTAAGACTCTGTTTCAAAAAAACCACTGAATAAACTTTACTTAAGATCATGAAATAAACACCTTTCTGACATTATGCTATATTTCCTCCCAATGTTGTGCAAATTAAAATGTAACTTGGTATCTCCAGTGGCACTGGGTCTGTGCAGGAACACTCTCTCTCTAAGGATGGGCCTCACACAAGTTCAAGGCCAGTCTACGTTTTCAAAGAAGGACTATGTTGTGGGTTGTATACTGAATAAATTTCAAAAGAAACAGGTATTTTACAGTAAGGTGATCATTTTTTCCTTCAAACATGTGCAAGTCTGAATCCTTTTATAAGTGACCTGCATATAATCCTCTACAGACTGTGGGGATCAGAACTGGCTACTGACTCAATAAAATAATTGGAAACCTGATATCCTGAACTCAGCATTAAATCTGCCTATGTACATCAAGAGTATTTCAGAGGAAGTAACGACCTGCTCAACAGTGCTTTCTCGCGGCATAGTCCAGAAACATTTATCAGAGAGAAAAGGAGTTACCTAACAAACAGCAGATGAAGATACTCTCTAAGTGGGCAGTTTAGAAAGCCAGCAAACTGAAATGCTGTAACCTTTTCATGAGCCAGATAAAACTGTGAAAATACAAAAATGCAGCCCAGGAGATTCTTTCAAAGGAAAACACTTCCTTGAGCAACCTCATGACTACAGCAAGCAGCGCTCTTCAAAAATGATCACTACATAAAGCAGCACATCCAGGTGAAGCAAAAATCGTAAGAGGGACCCTTCATTATGTATTTAAAGCTGTCTAAATCTCACATTAAAATATGCATAGTGGTCTTGCCACAAGAGTTCACATTATTTGAAAGACAGTCAAATGCTGCACTGAAGAACACGGGAGTAAAACAAGCAGAAAGTTCCAAGAGCTCTCAAAAAGATTTAGAAGGAAAATGATGTTGTTTAACAGTTTCAGGCCTCCAACACCTGGGGAAGTATGGGAAAGAATCCCTAAGTAATCCCATTAATTTCACATTTGAGAAATTTAAATGTAGAAACTATCAGGGAAGTGACCTATAGCATTGTCACAGGTGAATTCTTAGGCAACTAGGAATCAATTTATCCTGTTTCAGTGTGGCATCCAAAAGAAGTTCCCTGATGTTGGAACCACAGGAATTTCATTTCCATTTACTCAGAGAAGTTCTTCCATTTGAGTAAATAAATCTTCCTAATAGGTAGCAGCTTCCTGTTCTGTTTGGGAAATTCTTCTGGAAGTAACTCATACAACAGAGGTAGTCACAACAATTAGACATGAATTGTTTTGGTGTATTACAAACTGAGAAGATCAACTGGATGTGTGTAAGAAGTGGACTTCTAAAAAGATACACTTTGCACCAAAGGAAACTGTGAAACATTATTATCACAGAATCATCTAGGTTGGAAAAGACCTTGAAGATCACCTAGTCCAACCATTAACCTAACATTGACAGTTCCCAACTACACCCTATCCCTCAGTGCTATGTCGACCCTACTCTTAAACACCTCCAGGGATGGGGACTCCACCACCTCCCTGGGCAGCCCATTCCAATGCCTAACAACCCGTTCTGTAAAGAAATGCTTCCTAATATCTAGTCTAAACCTTCCCTGGCACAACTTGAGGCCATTACCTCTTGTTCTATCACTTGTTACTTGGTTAAAGAGACTCATCCCCAGCTCTCTGCAACCTCCTTTCAGGTAGTTGTAGAGGGCGATGAGGTCTCCCCTCAGCCTCCTCTTCTCCAGACTAAACAACCCCAGTTCCCTCAGCCGCTCCTCGTACGACATGTGCTCCAGACCCTATATCGGTCTTTTCCCCCCAACCTCAGCCTCCACTTTGTGGAACAAGAGAACAGATGCAAGGAATGTGCATGTTAACCAATTACAGCTGGAAGGCATCTGGAAAACTAAGTCGCAGTCAGTTTGTAAAATGCAATTTGATGTCATCCTCGGTGAAAGAGAGTCCCTATTGCTGAAATACTGCATTAAACTGCTGCACGCTAACCATTCTTTGCAGAAATCTGAGGTAATCCTATGCTGATGATATGTTCATAGCTCAGTAGCTTCTCAGCAAGGAAGAAAACCATGCAGACAAGAAAATACTCTTAAGTCAACACCCACTGAGCCCAAAAGGAATGAACCAGATAAGACAGGAAAAGTCCTGAACATCAATAGCATTATTATGAGTTAAAACCAACCAAGGACAAGGTACTCTGTTTCTATGCGTGAGTCAGGTGGTTTCTCTTTTTAGTCCTCATTATACTATGAAGTAAATTTCCCTCACAAACAAGCCAACTCTTTTGCAGGGCTCTGTCTTTAATTTTATTTGGCATATATAGTTTTCCTGATCTTACAACAGAACTCTTTCTCAGAGGTACAATACACAGAAGAGCAACTGGTTTATTAGATATTCCAACCAGGGAAGGTCCCTAGAAGAATCTTTCAGTTATACTGCTCAAGAACACCACAACAGGCTTCCCTACATGACCCTCACAAGCAGTAAGGCAGGAAGGGATGTCTCTGTTAGCATGGTGTCCTTAATGCTGAAGTCACACCACTGAAGGAATGTATTTTGCTACTGACTGCTCTCTAGGTTTTCACAACAACTTGACTCTGGTTACTGGTGTTGACTCTGAAAATCACACTACTGCAGATGGGGTAGGTGCTTCTTACGTATGCTCTTATTATTGACCTTCAAAGCCATTCAGGCTTTCTTAATGTCTTTTTGAGAAACAACTCAGCTTGAGAGGCCTCTTTTCATGTTAAGACCTAAAAAGCCAGAGATGCTGATGTCTGGGTTGATGTGTTTGGCAAGGGGACTACAAATGGTACTGCCAAAGCCTGCCTTCTTTCTCTCCCTTATCATCCCCAACGTACACCCACTGACGGTACGGTACAGGATGCCAGACTGAACACTACATGAGGATTCTTTTTGTCACAACATGAAGAAATTTTTTTTCTTGTAATTCAGTTTCTATCATGAGTTTCACAGCTAACACAGCCTTACAAAGAATGGAACACAGAAGGTGATTTCATGACACATCTAAACTAGCTGCCACCAAAAGGACAAGTTCACTTCTCCTTTATCCCCAACCATGGCAATTGTCTGATTCACCTCTTAAGCCAGTTCAGGGAGCAAAGCTAGCAGAAAATGATTCATTTTTCTGTGCCATGAGGGCTTTGTTGTTATTCGCAATGGGGTCAAATGACTCCCGTAGTCATTACAAGAGGAGAGTTAAGAATATGGCAACAGGGGAACAAAACTTTCTGCAGCCTCTTGCTTTAGATCCTTTTAGTTGCCTTTAGATAATGAAACAATATTGCCAAAAAACCACTAAGAATCTGCACAGTAAGTGGCATTTTTCTGATGACATTTCTTCAGGTTCCATGCTATGTAATTGCTGCATCCTAAGGGGAAGAACATGTGGAGAACAAACACCACTTAAATAACAAACATACATGATTTTTAACACAAAAAAATACTTCAGTGGAAACAGTATTTGTATAAACCCAAATTTTTAAATTCAATACAAAATATCTACCTCTGATAAGAAATAATTTTTAAACCAGAAAAAGTACAAATCCATTCCAGTTCATTTATGTATTATGTGTCTAGGTAAGAGGCTAAATGTGATTATCATCATAAGGAATATAAGCCATTAGACCTCAGTATAGCAACTGTTATTCAAATCAATCTTCTTTTAACAACGGTGCATATGATTTTGATTTGAAAGTTTCTTTGATAAATTGCTGAGAAAATGGCTATTTCCTAGGCCAAACAGATGTAACTTCTATAAATTACTATGTGTTTTTCTACTATATTTAAGTACATGATTCTATTTCTGTTTGCCCTAATGGCATGTCAAGTTGTGCCACAGTCACAGAATCACAGAATCATCTAGGTTGGAAAGGACCTTGAAGATCATCTAGTCCAACCGTTAACGTAGCATTGGCAGTTTCCAACTATACCAGATCATCACCTTCAAAACAGTTTTTACTCAGATCTTTCCCTGTAAAACCGTATTTTCTATCTCACAACCACTCTCATAGCTTTGCTCTAAGGACTCCAGTTTTTCAACGCTCTTTTTGAGGACAGGAAGTGAGAACTAGGCAGAACTGGACTACCCACTACATTACTGACAAAGAGAAGAATGCTGTAACTTTTTAAAAAAGATTTCTTTCCTCCTACACACTTGCACTACACTAGCCCTTTTAACCACAGTCTCACAGTATGAACTCATGCTTAACTGGTCGTGTGTCATGACACAAAAGGATCTGCATTTGGCTTACAGCCTTCCCAGAACCGAGCTGTCCCTACTGTAAGAATTATCTCCATTCCCTGTCCACAGATAGCCCTATATTTAGTTATTCTGAGTATTGTTATCTTGGATCCAGTTTATTGAGTAATACAACTTACTCTGCATCCATGAACTGTCTTAATTATTTATCACTCTCCCCATCTTTGTGTCATTTGAAAACTTCCTCAGTAATGATTTTATGTTTTCTTTCAGGTCATTGATAAAAGTGTTATATAGCTCATGGACACGAACCAATCCCTGAAGAACTATGCTGGAAATGCAAATCATTTCTCATTTACAATTACATCGAGAAAGATCAGTTAGCCAGTTTTAAATCCACTTAAAGTGTGCCATATTGATTTCATACCATTCTAGTTTATTAATCAAAATATCCAGTGGCATAAAATCAAATGCTTTACAGAAAATCTAAATATATGAATTCACCACTATCACTTCTTTAACTCAGCTGAAAAGAATACTCCACAATACATCAAATCAGGTTGAACTTCCACTTTTTTTCTCTTAAGTGAGTACGAATCTGTTGTTTTGCAATAACATTCGATGTATGCACATTGTTTTTCCCCAATCCTGTTTGCTTACTGTGAGCAAAGCCATGCATTTAAGTATAGAAATCTGTTGCTCTTTACAGCTTCACCTTTCCAAATACTTTTCCATTTCTACTCCCAGTCTTTTCTGTACCTGCTCTCCTCCTCTCATAAGCACTATTCAACATGAGTGCAGTAACACAGATTCAAAATATATCTGACTTATAACATCTGACAAAGAAGCATCAAGTTTAATTTCTGCAAGCTAGTCTTTTCCTGGAACGGTCGGCAAAGATTGATTTTTAAGCTTAGTTCCAATTAAAGTAGTTTCTCCGTTAAGAATATTTTCTGCCAGCCCTCTCCAGGAACGCAAAATAATGAAAACCTTGTATGAAACAATGAAACTGAACAAGAGTCACACCATCTCCGTAACTCTTGGCCCCCCTCTATTTCCAGCTGATCTCTTGGCTACTATTAGAAGCACTCTCTTTATTAGAGCATATGCCTTCATTTCATTATTAGCTAAAATCTACTATATCACTACTAAAAACCTAATCAATGCTTAGATTAACAACAGTAAAGCATATACAAAAAAGAGAAAAGAAAAAGATCACCAAGAGCTTTTACCTGTGGATCTTTGAAATACATTTCATACAACTGAATGGTCCGCCGGCTTGCTTGACTCCCATGATACACAACCACATTCAACTCTGTCCAAGTGCGGAACTCCCTTTCCCAGTTGGGAATTGTGGACAACGGTGCAATAACCAAGAAAGGACCATGGATTCCTTTCAAATATATCTCATAGAGAAACGTAATGGACTGGATAGTCTTTCCCAACCCCATTTCATCTGCTAAAATGCAGTTTCGTCTGAAAACAAGAATAAAAACAGTCTGAATGTCTTATTCCTAACTTGCAACATAGGAAATCAATAAGGAGCTGAACTGAATAGAATAGAAATTTCTAGAATGGCAAGTTTACACTGAAAAGACATCATAATATTTTTGCATTTTAAACTTATGTTACAATTTGTGATGCAATAAGCATGGATATAGCCATTTTATGTACCTCTCAAGTTCCCATGGGGGAGGAAGGGGCAGCAGGGGTGAGCATGAACACACATATACACACAAAAGCATCTGACATGAGAATCTGTCTGAAATATTCATGTTTTAAATAACATTGTTATCCACCCAGAATTAGTTTGTATATGACTCCTGCAGCAAAAAACGAGACATGTAAATAATTCTAAAACCTCACTTCATAAGATTACTTTAAAAGGTTATTGTTTCAAATAGACTGTAAAAGCTTTTCCAAAGCAGGGTTCAGCAGTAAGCAATATTTTACGTACGTGTTGTACCAATTGAAAAGAAGCCAGTTTACTCCCTCCAACTGGTATTCCCTGAGTTTGTTATTGTTTTTATACTCCCTGGAACTCTCCGATTTCTTCCAGTCATCGGCAGGAGGTCGCTCCTGTTTCAAATACAGCAAATCCCATTAGTGGTTTCTGAAAGACCACATTACTTTACTATTTTCAAATAAAATCCTCTATACGGAGCCAATTCTTACCACACGCTCCATTTCTGGCTCCCTAGACATCAGTTTCTCAAATTCTTCGATCTTAGCTTGGTCGATGTCTTGCTTGAGCTCCCAAGTGCTGTCTTCATAAGGAAGCGAACACCATTTCACCAGATAATGTGTTACAGGCTTTGTCAAGACAAAAATGAAATTACATCACAATTTAAAAAGAATAAAAGTATAATCTTTTTTACAGGAGATCTGCAGGCTAGATACAATTCAAAAAGCTTTACCAGACCCAAATATCTGAATCAGCCAAAAGGATAAGCAAACTGCAGGCTGACACCTTGACAACCTAACGAAGTAAAATTAGAACACAGGGAATGCAGGCTTACCACCAAAACAAGCACAACATTACATTTGAAATCACTAAGGTTAAACTAAAATTTAGAAGTAAAACAACATTTGTTTTCCAACTTCTATAATTTCTATGCTTTCCCACATATTTAAACAGTCCAGTCTTTTTCTTGTCAGTGTCATCAGAAACTTCCCAGCAGGCAACCCAAACACCACCATTCACCAAGAGAGCAGTATGGTAACACTGACACCATCAGTGAAGCTTTCTATTTTCCCAGGACCAAAAAGGAGTCTCCTGGAACACAAAGTGATCTTGTTCTGCAGAACAACTATTAGAGAGTAAGAAAGTGAATTCAGGACCTCTTCTGCAACAGATAGTCTAAATAATGTCTAAACTATTACGACATTTAGCTAAGATTCTTGCAATTTTCATTTAAATTCTGTATTACCTGCAAGGGCATCATATTTCTACAGTATTAAGTGCCACCTTAGATCTGCATATCAGAGGAATTTTTGTTGTTGTGTTGGTTTGTATTTTTTTAGATATAGGTAACTTATAAGAAGTTTGGAACCCCTTTATTTCAGGCAAACTGCTATCTTAGGCAATGTTTTCATAGAATCATGGAATGGACTGTGTTGGAAGAAACCTTAAAGATCATCTAGTTTCACACCATGGACAGGGACACCTTCCACTAGATCAGGTTGCTTAAAGCCCCATCCAACCTGGCCTTGAACACTTCCAGTGATGGGGCATCCACAACCTCTCCAGGCAACTTGTTCTAGTGTCTCACCACCCTCACAGTAAAGAATTTCTTCCTTATATCTAATCTAAATCTACCCTCTTCCAGTTTAAAACTGTTACTCCTTGTCCTATCACTACATTCCCCGACAAAAAGTCCCTCCCCACCTTTCCTGTAGGCCCCCTTTAAGTACTGGAAGGCTGCTATGAGGTCTCCCTGGAGCCTTCTCTTCTCCAGGCTGAGCAACCCCAACTCTCTCAGCCTGTCCTCATAGGAGAGGTGCTCCAGCCCCCTGATCATCTTTGTGGCCTCCTCTGGACTCAATCGAGCAGGTCCATGTCCTTCTTATGCTGGGGACCCCAGAGCTGAACACAGTACTCCAGGTGGGGTTTCATGAGAGTGGAGTAGAGGGAGAGAATCCCCTCCCTCGACCTGCTGGCCACACTTCTCTTGGTGCAGCCCAGGATATGGTTGGCTTTCTGGGCTGCGAGTGCGCATGGCTGGATCATAGTCAGTTTTCCATCCACTAATACCCCCCAAGTCCTTCTCAAATACGTTCTCATCTTCTACATGCATATACGCTGGTAGCTTCTGAAGTGTTTAATACATTCACATTTCTAAAAATAAATTCTAAACACAATGTCTATATGCCTACAAATGCACTGGAAGTTTTGTTTACCTCTCCATTATCATCTGTGCTACGTGAAAAATCCATGATTCGATCAACTTCCACATAGTCTGGATTAAAAAGCTCATCATCAATCTGTTCAAGGAAAGAGGCAAAAATATAAAAGATATCTCTATTAGCCCTCCCTGAGAGGGAAAATTATTATATATTTCACCATGCAATAATATTTTGGGTCACGGTGACATAAGAATTTATATTTGGCAAACTTCAACATGTTAATTGAAATGCTACAATTCAGCAAGATCATTCCCCGTGAGGGAATCAGACTTCTCAGACTTTGTTAACTGGGCCTCTTAATTACTGTGTGAAACCTTTTACTGTGAGAGAATGTTTAAGAATATTTTAAATGAAGTGTGAAATTACAATTCACTAATGAGCAATCGAAAAGGCTTATGGCATGCAATGCACTTAGCATTCTTAAAAACTACAGCTTGCAATAAAGAAATTAGAGCCCTGTACACTAAGTGCGTTTGGATTATTTTAACTACAAGAATTGTCTAACTGCTTGACAAGAAAGATTCAAAGATTATTATTTTTTAAAAAAGAGAAAAAACACTGCATGCATACAGTTTTGCCAAAAGTCACAATTTGTTATGTTCTTTCTTACGCCTTCAACAACTTACAGGATTCTCTTGTGTACTAAAGTGTTGTTTCATCTTATACTTTTAAGATCCCTTCCAATAGAAAAGGCAGACAAAAGGACTAAAGACTATGTACATTTTGATAGCTTTTTCTAAAACAAGAACAAATTCCAAGTGTTTACAGTAACTTGTGGCCCACTTGAAAACAGATTTTAAAAACCAGTAATTTAAAAAAGCAGCAATTCCAAGCATCTTCACTCAGAACATATGTTAAATTTTACAATGCTGCTGCTTAATGACATGATATACTGTACTGACTGTTACTCCAAATTATGTCTTCATTAAGTTCTTTAAAAATTCAAACATCAGGAGTCTTGAGAGTTAATTTAATCTAGTTCCTTAGGCATTAGTATTACACAATGCAGCTAATTCTTTACAGGTGCCACCCTACTTTATAACCATCTCAAAGCATTTTGGATGCTCTGACATAGCGTTCATAGATGTTCTGTACTCTCCTAGAAGCACAACACATGAAGTCCTCCTCCCCCAAATTCCTGTAAATTTTATCAAAATATGTCGATCAGATGCACTTACTGAGAAACCCATACTGACTTTATGGAAGTTTTCAATTTGCAACAGGTTTTGTTTAGCTTGAACTGTATAGTAAAAATAAATAAAATACAGTAGCACATGAATCTGTTTTTTTTCTCAAAAGACAGCATTTTACTGAAGGGTAAGCTTTAAGAGATACAAATCAGCAGATCTGGTCTTTTATTGACAGGACCCCTGCCACAGTACTGCTTGTGGCTCTAAGTGAAATTAAATTGATGATAAAAAGCTTAGAATCCCTAGTGAGCAGCAGTCCATAACACAGAAAAATGTGATGCATTTTTCTGGCATAATCAGCTCCTGAGAAAAGAGACCTGGTACTGCTTCACTAAGAGTCATGCTTACAATGCAATCAACCAACCTCTCACTTTGAGAAAAAAAACTATAATAGAAAGTATAACGTCAGGATAGATCACTTGAGTTTCATAGACTTGCAAGACTTGGATCAAGCATGGTTATACTTTATACGCTACTGACATATCACACAGTTCAAAATCTTCTGCTTGTATACAGAATGAGAATTCTTAAGAATATTCCTTAAATACCTAAAAGAAAGAAAGAAAGAAACAAACAAATCGTACTTCTGAAAGGAATTTGTTCTGGCCCTGTTTTGCCTTAAACCGCTTAATCTTCTGCTGAATTCTCTTGTCTTTGTCCAGCTCTTCCACAGATGCCCACTGACAATGAAGGTAAGAACTAGAAGATGAAACAGAAAATCTTACTCAAAAACTATGCTTCCATTGCATATGTCTAGGTATCCCACCAGTACAGATAGATCCTTCCAGCACATTGTAGTGTCACGTTTGGAAAACTGGACATGATCATCTTTATCATATAAGTTATTAAGAAATCATCTTTACTGGAAGTAATTACACTTACTAACAGAAAAACTTATCAGTAAATAAGACAACTCCCACTCAAAATTTAACTACATACCCCATACATTTAGTGTTTGGCACAAAGCTAAGATTATTTTTATTGAGCACACTTAAAAACATAGACATTTGTCATAAATGTCACTATTTCACATCATATTCTAGCAAAGAGTAGGGTCGTTGGAAGTTAATAAAAATACGCAAACATTTCAAATACTAACATGCTTTACACTGGTATTTGCGAGAACAGCATTGTAGAGTTAAGTCACCTGAGTCAACTGAAGTTTTAATACTGATAGAAAGAAAAACCCTTGTAAATGCAGTTCCATGGTAGTAACTCATCTTTAAGAAAACACGAAGGAACAGCATCTCTGCTGAAATGCCTAGTCCCACTTTATAAATTTAGAGTCTGTCAAAAGTTACACTGCTAAGAAGTCTAAGACATGAAGAGTTAATACAAAAATTACATGCCAATGTAATAAAACTAAACAAAGAATAATTAAGCTATTAAACATCATGCAAAAATCAATACAGTGCAAAAGGTACAAAGGTGGCAGCATATTTAGTGAAGTCAACTATCTGCAGTTAGCTGCAAGAAACTCACTTTAAGTGCATTTCTCTCTCAGATGGAAAATTTGCTAAAATTAAACAAGATACGCTATTTTTCTAAAAGAAAAATGAGCTTATCCAGCTGTGAACTATCTTACTTTAAATACTGATTGCATTGCAGTTTCAGAGCCCAGAAGTGAAACAACATGCTGCTCTCACCACTATTACATGCCTCTTACGGAGAGGCAGCTATCTGCTGGAATACTGGAAGCCATCTCATTTGTTATCTTAAGACATTTTGTTGAACACCAGTCTTGTTTTTGAAACAACATTAACAGTTATTTTTGAGTAGTTTGCAGGCACGTTACTCTATGGTTGCAGTTAGATCTACACAGCTACATAGGTATGTGCTCATGAATCTGCTTGCATAATGAGCCTTAGATTAAAGTTTTTGATAGCAGAGCAATTTTACCTATGCATTTCGTTTTGGAGAGAACACAAATTAAGACAACAATATCAAACCCTTTACCACCAATGTAAGGTATTTCCCCATTTATTTACCACTGTTTGGGACTAAACATTAGAAATTTTAAAGCTAGACAGTAGCAGTTGTATCATTTACAAAACCAGTTTTTAAAAACTATTTGGAAATTATATGAACTTAAAGATAGTAATCAAACCTATAACTTTACTTACAAGTTTTTGTACTTTACATAGAATTCCTCTATTTCTACCTCCTCTCCATTCTCCATCTATAAGAAAAGAATTGTTGAAACGTGAATTAAACCACTAAACAGCCCAATTTAGTTAATTATTAAAACTAACCAAAATACAGAATACAGTCCCCACACAGAGAGACAAGTGGAGGTGTAGGAAAGTGTTAGTGGGGGAGGACATGGGTGAGGAGTTTCCTCCAGCAGCTTACCCAAGTACATACTGCACTGCTTACTACAACTTCCAAGACATGAATCATTTGAACTCCTCCCTAACCACATGCAGCTTCATTCACAACCTCACCCCAAATCTGGCTTTCTGCCAAACCCACAGTGTTAAGTAGAAGCCAAGTGTACCATTTTCTCAGGCAGCAGCCAATTAGCAACTGCACTCCTGAATGCCATATGTATTATTTTTGGCTGGCTCATAGCAACTTTACATTGTGGGTTTTGTAATGTTTTAAAAAAGAGTTTTAAAGGGGGTTTATTCCTCCATATAGTTAATAACTCCAAACAAGAAGCCATATAAAACTAAACCTTATACCTCTGCTAGAATTTTAGTGCATCAGTGTTCATGGCTTTAGTTTTACTCAATGGTGCAATTAAATTCACTCAGGCAAGATGTCTCACATACAGAGCAGCCAAATTAAATTAACACCCAAAAACTACATTTAAAGCAAGGTTAAAGTTGTGATATAAACCAGCAAAACCAAGGGCATTCAGTGCTAAGGGTTGAGACTACCCTTAACTCATCCCTAGTGCCGAAGTACTGCATAACATATGGCATGTAATACTGTGTTGAATTACTCCTGAACCCAGCCATAGGACAAACTAAGGACAGTGCACCAGGCACACGTTTAGAATTCAGTTTATGTCACAACATTAGTGGTTTGTGTTTACTAATGAACTTTGGAACAATTTTAAATAGAAGAGGATTTTTTGGTTTGCATACTTCATCAGGGACATCATCATCTGTAATAAATATTGTATGTAGTGCTAAACGGGCAAAACCGGTGACCCCTGTATAAGTCAACAACCTCCATCTTTTTTATGTATATATATATACACACACACACATTAAAAAAACATATATATACATATTAAAAAACAGAGGAAAATATATAGAGAGAAAAAGAGACACTACTCTAAAGTTAGAGGATGAATTGTCATTTTTCAAATTCTTGCTCAAAAGTTGCTGGCTAGACATTACTTCCATAGCAATGCAATGAAAGAACAGTAGCAGCTGCATTAAACTCTGTTCTAGCACAGTGAAGAAGAAATTAATGCATTCCTAATCCCTGATTTACATAGTACTCCTTCTCTTCCAGACTAGCAAGGGATTTCATCATTTTAGCATTTATATCACTCCAGTACAGTCTGCTTGAGTTCCTTTCTAGAGAGGACCAACACCAGCTTCCACCTAGTTCTCCCTGAAGAAATGAAAGAAGGTAAGGAATTCCTGGTGCTGCCTCTTGGTCTTCCTGAATCCTCTGCTGAAGACAAACTATTCCCTAATCCTAAACACAGAGAAGAAGCTTCTCTGTTACTTACAAAGATACTGTCAAAGGAAGGAATTTGAAGACCATTAAGATTTTTCTTTTTTATTAAACAAAGAATTTTAAAGGGAGCATTTCTCGAGAAGGTATTCATATTTAGAGGTCAAAACTGTATTACAAAAAAAGGAGATCCCATTATCTGACTCTATTCACCACCCCGAGGCAAAATCACTCCTTAAGAAGTCATCCCTAATTTTAAGACATTAACTTTTTTTTATTTTCTGAAATGTATTATGGCCAAGTCTCTTTGATTAGTCAGAATCCTTTGAGATACATCAATCTTACAGTGACAGCACAGTTAAGCACCTTTAAATAAAGGTTTCATATTAGCCAATTTAATTCCCCTCAACAGAATTTCAGTCAAGTACATTTTCTATCTACTGCCAACTTAATAACAATAATTTACAATGTAAATCTTGATAAGTCCTGTAACTCTCATGAGTAAAACATACTTCTGTGTTGTCTAATAGGTAATAACTGGTCTATGTTATTATATGTTCTATGAGCATGCATCAAAGATTCACCTAAATAAAAAGTACTTCAGAACAAAATTTCTTAACAATCTTACTCTGGCATTCATGCTTATGGCCAAAAAAAATTCTAATCAAGTTACAATCACCGGCACTCAAGTAGGGTTTAGCAATACCTCAGTTCAGGGTATAGGCGACAGAAGCTTATGCATTTGACGACACTGTCCAACCTCCACTACACATAAGTTTACATTAACCAGATAAAAAAGGTGAGATAGAACATTTATGCAAAATTCTTCCCAAACTGATTATGCAGACATCCTAAAATAGCACATGGCAGACTTGGGCAACACAGGACACTCCGAATTATCATTGCCCAGGTGTGACCATAATTGACAATCTGATCCACAGTCTCTGCAGATAATTGAAGAAATAAATGATCCCTTCCTTCAAGCAAATACTTAAGAGCACACAATCTTGCACTGCCATTGCCACAGAGGTGATACAGTAATACCTGCTAATGCAAAAGTTATTTGAGCAAGCCACTCAAGTGTAAAGAGAAGAACTTAAAAAAAAACAACAAAAAAACAAACCAAAAACCCGCAGAAATATCAACTGCTAGAAAAATAGCGGACAGAACACATTAATAACAGATGCAAAGCAACATATAAAGAATAATCACCTCAGCTGATACACAGCACTAGATTGTAAACTAATCAGTTTGTGGAAGAGACGCAGGCATCTGTACACAGTTCAATTACATCTAATTCTCACCATGTACTGGTAGGCAAAAAGAAATTCAGACGCGTAACACACAGGTATAGCATTCTACAAACTCCACATCTTTTTGTAGTATGTGCTGTTTGTGCTGAATAGCATATTTAGTTCTAGCCATTCCTTTTCAAAGTTAAGGAGCAGAAATTCAAAGGAAACTGAAGGTGGCCAAGAAAATAATTAGAAAAATGAAAGATTTCCACATACAAACTGAACATGTCAGGACCGTGATGGTTTAGAAAGAGAATGATACATGTACTTAACACTTTCTGCAAGAGGAAAGAGTATTCAACAGAATTCAAAATTCCACATTAAGAACAACATGGAAAAACATTGTCTTTTATACTTCAAATATGAACTAAAGTGATTTCTACCTTTTATTCTCTACATTTCAAAAATGGTTGCAAGTGCAGGGCTGCATCATATCTGGTAACTCCAAAACTAGGTTAGGGCTATTTTTGAGAAAACCGGCATAATTTTATGTAAGTATACTGCTCCAAAAGTGTATTCGTTATCTAATGTCCTTTACTTGAACGTAACGTCTTTGTTACAACCTAATCCACTGAAAGGTTTCCTAGTGAAGCCTTTCCTCATGTTTATTTTATGCATTGGTCCTGATCGCAGCAATTTTACTTTGATTAGTAATCCAACAACCAGGGTTTTGATGACGTTAGTAAGAGTGTAAAAGACCTTTAATAAAAGCACAGTTGGATACTTCAGATGTTAAATATTAACATCCTGAAATCCATTTTTTTTGGATTTTGGAGAGGAGGGTTGGGGAGAAGAGCAGGGAAAGAAGAGACACCCCTCAAACCTGCAAATACAATCCATAAAAAACATTAAAGAAAGAGCTCAAAATAGAGCTTGCCTCCAGCAGAGCTTGCAATCAAAGACATGTAGGCAGCAGACCAACCACTTCCCACAAACTGCAGCAAAAAACACACTCCCCATGAGTAATCACACCTTTGTTTGCAGGGGAGAGGAAGAAGAGAAGAATAATTGGTGAAAAACAGCTTCCAATGTAAAGACATTTATGAAAAGACCACATTCTCCTCTCCTGCCTAGTAGATCATCAGGACAACTAATTACCAAGTTTATATTACACGAAGTTTATCTGAAAAATAAGACTATGGTTTGAAATATGACATATAGCTCTAGACTTCAAAAAAAGCCCCAGAGGTTTTGTGCTGTGAAAGCTGCAGAAACAGGTCAAATTCAATCACAGCCAGTCATGACATTGTATGAATTTAGGTTTACAAAGCTGTTAATGATGTTATGACAGTAGTAATAAAATTTTTAAAACACCCTTCCGCCCCCCCAAAAAACCCCCACGCCACAACATGAAAATAATAAAAAAGAAAAATTTAATAAAGGCAACTTTCCCTCCTCCAATTTGAAAATTAACACTTTGAGGAAAAGAGGTAGTTCTGGTTAACTAAGATCAACGAGTACCATATCTATATCAATTGGACAGTTTTCTGTCCAACTGCAGTCCAAGTCAGAGAATTAGCTACACGAAAGAGCCTGTAAAATATAATAATGCCTTTTTTTGAACAAATTCTTTTCTACCTCTTACTCGAGTTTATTAGTTTGGAAGTGCAAAGGCCAATCAAGTTGTGAAGCAGATTAGAAGAATCTGTAAGCAAAATAAGAACATAACTAGCAAGCAGGGCAGAATTAAGAGAGAACCACACTTGACTAGAGTGCTTCTTTCTCCATCTTAGCATAGTGACAAGGAAGATATTAACCACCTCTATATGTTAACATTCTTGACCACATGTAAACTTGTTTTAGCTGCTAAGCACAACCACTATCAAAAGATGCAAAAACTATGGGCCTGGACTTTACTAGAAGGGGCAGAAACTGAGGATGCAGTAGAGTTATCTCACTCCTCAAACTCCCATGAAACACTGCTCTGAAGTGAAGAGCACCGTAGATTTCACCCAGGTACGTATATTTGCAAAAACCAAAATTCTCATCCAAAAAAATGCAAGAAAATAGTACAAGATTGAACAAATAATCTGTTTTATGTATGTCTACCCAAAAGCATGTTAAATACCATCTAAACATACTTTCAATGAACCTTCTCTATTCAATAAAACAGTTTTTGAATTTGGAATATTCAAGGTATCTTAAGAACTTAATGGGGTCTTCAGCAGAAATATGCTTAGCATGTTTAAATATATGGGGGGAGGGGTTTTGTTTGTTTTACCTTTTTCTTGACTGAACGGCTACTCATGATTTTCTCCACAACAGGACCTTCAGCATCAGCAGATTCCTACATCAGAAATACCATACAGGAGTTATGGGAGTGCATCTTTGTTGCCTAAAGACTTTCTTCATTAAAAGCTTCAAATAATTTTTTGGCAACAGGATTTTAATACACAGGAGGGCGTTTTACCCCTAGCATGAGAACTTAAAGAATTCAGATGGATTTAATACCACAATAAAGGATCGAAGGATACATGTTTCAGCCCATTTTTAAGAGCTAAAGCAACTCTAGCTATCTCAGTAAGGCTGACGTGCACAGATACACAGTTATATCCACCTGGGCAGTTCACCTCTCCCAGAACAATACACACTTTCAGCACCATACAGTCTAAACATAAGATGATGTGGCTGTGTCCACATGATAGGTATCAAAATTGCCTGAAATTCTCCGTTACATTACTTCACTATTGCAACTGTAAGACACAATTAACAATGGAGATCACATACAATATTTCACAGGGCTTAACAAACTGCCAAATGAAATACCAAAGAACATGCATATATTCTCCAATAGGCTGTCAGTTAAGTGAAGTAGTTCTTTGAAAAAGCACTACAAAACAATGACACTGTTACTACAGTCATTCCTACATTATTACCCCTCATCTTATTCAAACTATTTTATCCATCATTTACATTGCACAGAGAATAAAGTGTGCCCTGCTGGGTACTACAAGGCAGTAATTTCATAAAGGGGTTCTTACGGTGCCTAGCAGCAGGGGACAAGCTTGAGTGGTTTATTAAAGTCACAGAAGCCAGACCACTGAATTCAGAGAAGTAAATTCAAGACTCCTAGCAGTCCAGTTTGTTTCCTTTAGGTAGAGACCATTAATTTCAAAGAACTGTGTCAAACTGCCTATCATCAGCTTGTAAACAAAGTCATGAATTAATATATACTTTAAGAAGGTAAAAAGCTAATGCCTTCTGGCACACTGTGCCCATCACAGATGACTATCATTCAGGAAAAGGACCTATATTTGAACTCTGAATGCTGCAGTTACAGCCACCTTTCCAGTCTGTTCACATCTGACCTGTTGCTCTGACTGAGAAGTATTTGAAGGAGAGTCTCTTCCAGCAGCATCAGCATCATCAGCCTCCTCATCTGAAATCTTGAACTCCAGGTCTTCTGTATAACGCTTCCTCTTCACCTGCCTGCTGGAGCGTCGCTTCTAAATAGAAAGCATTGATATTTTTCATGAGAAACAAAACTGATATGTTTCAGAATAACTGAGAAAACTTCTTCCTATTTGTCAAATACCCTAGTGTGTAGCAAACACTATTATTTTTACAGCACCCTGATAGAAATAGTGGAATCAAGACACTACTGTTCTAAATGCCTGCCTGTTAGCTACTTTTAACGTCTGAAAACAAAACAACACAAACAAAAAAAACACTCCATGCTTGTTCTGAGTTGGAAAGTGGTATTTTATTTTGGTTTAGCATTACTAAAACCATGTTAGAAAATTAAAAAGCATAACTCAGAAAGCAACTAAAATAGAGAAGTTGCACCTCTCGATTCACATCTATGACAAACTTTGACAGATGGCCAATGCAGGAACCAAACACCACCTTTCAGCAGCGTGGCCCACTGTGTTGCTAAGCAGTGACAACACACTTTCTTGCTCTCCCCATCCACCCCGTTGTACCCAGATTATCTTGTAGGGGAAATACAATGAAATACGATTTCCTCACTCCACTGAGCCAGCACTGTTCAGAAAGACATCCTGCAGCACAGCATGGGAAAAGATCCTCTTAGTATAGAGGAGAATGAAGAACTTGAACCACCCCAAATTGAAAACATGGTTTCTGTGTCCCCATACCCTCATCTCCAGAATGAAAGCTTCAGAGAAACTGCAGAAAACAATCTGTAAAATACACAAGTATGCATTTGACAGAATTTGCAACTTGACACTCAGTGCCAGACACCATTTTCTGCAACAATAAAATTCAAATTCCCTGATAGTCTGCATGAGGGTATATATTTTGAAAAGCTGAGAGCATATGCTGTTGAAGGAAACTGTCAAGTGAGCATCAAGTATCTGGTATCAAGTATCAAGTATCAATGGACTAATGTATATATATTAAAAAAAAAGTTGAATATCAACTGTTAAAAAAAAAACTTCATGAATTGATATACTGCTTATTTTTACATCTTTCTCAGCTTAACACACATCTTCACCAGTACATGCAAATACTGATGTAGCTTGTTTAAGAGATCTATGCACCTGGGTCTCTCAATGTACATAGACAAAGTCAAATATTTACTTTTAGATAGCTAATCATACTTTTAAAAGCACAAATATCTGATGCACTTCACAAAATTAGACATTCTTTCTTTAACTGAAAATGAATTTTTTGAGCAAACATTAAGTTTACATCACTCTTTTAAATAACGGTGATGCGACTTCTACCTTTAACATGGTAACTTATGGGAGTTCCCATAAAACTTAACAATACTTTTATACTTGAAATTAGATACTACTTGGCAAATTTGCACTCTCATTTCCATAATCAACTGATGAGAGAATTATCAGTTTTCTTTTGGTTCAATAGGTAAGTCCTACCATTATTTTTGGTGCCAAAAATCTCTTCTTCCATTTCCCTAATAGAAAGGATGCCTACAATGCAATGGTAAGCCTCTACTTGATTTTTATTGACTTACTTAGCCTCCTGTTTCCTGTAACATCCACATGAAGCTTTGCAATTGTTATGCATTGTTGTCAGAAACTGTCCGTACATTCACTTGCATCAGATTATCTTTTACTCATTAACTAATTTATAGGTACAAAGGTAATAGGCTTGGATAATGGAATATAAAACATATGGTAACACACAAAAGTATTTTTCCTCTCTAAGGATAACAACGCATGGCTTTGTGCATTACTACATAATATTGTTACAGAAGACTCAGTATTCAACACAAAGAATGCAATGGTGTTTTAGACAACTGGATAATATCAATCTCAGTTGGGAAACGCGTAACAAGTTTATTAATTCTAGCTGTCCTAGCATATATGGTTGTAACCCTCCCTTAATTTATGAAAATAAGTCTGAGTGCAGTATAACACACACAGCAAGAGAAAGTATTAAGAAAATAAAAATCACCTCAACTACTTTATTACACTTAATTACGAAGTGATGCAAATGCCCTAACTCATTTCTACAAAAAGAAAAAAGTATTTAAAATGTAAAGTTTATCACCCAATTAAGTTTCATAAAGAGGAAGTTTTGTCCCACTAAACTGAAAACAAGCAAAACACGCATATATATGGAACTGTAGGCAGTATATAATCATCTGCAAATTAACCTGAAGAAACATCAGCTCCAAAAGTTTCTTCTACATCTTTTGTCAGGGTCATTAATCAGGCTAAGAGAGACTTGTGGCAGAGGACAGACAACTTATTCTTCAAACATCTGAGCAGTGTATCTCAACTTTTCTGATTCAGAGTACGTGGCTTGCATGAATCAGAAGTAACACTCTTTTTTTGTTGTTGTTTTTAACTAGAATATACTAGATCGCTCACATTTCCTTATACTCTGTATCCTTCTGGAAAATAGTAAGAAGGAAGGTATAATCCATGTTTGTGTTAGGACACCACTGTTTGCCAACCTTTTCACCAGGCAGCTTTGACCATTCTCAAGTGATCATCAGTCTTGACATCTCTCCTAGCTAGAAGCAACACATCCACAGCCTGATACACAACGGACAAATACAAACGATTTCAGAAACACCAGCATAAGCGTTTCTGAAAGTCCCATACTTTCTCCATCACAATTTGCCTCTACCCCTTCATGAGGGAATTCTTATTTTTAATGCCCACTCTGACCACTGCCAGCAGAAGTAAGCCAGGAGCTGACCACTTCTTAACGCGGCTAATGACAGAGAACACAAAAGTTATCATATATGCTATTTCTATTTCCAGATTATCTTTACATGAAATAAAAGTTTGGACAGAAAGTGACAGGTGTGTAGTGGTCAAAAGAAATTATCGATGTTAGCCAATGACTGGCAGTCCTGCAAAAAGGCACTTCATCCATTAAAACAGTGTAGTTAACAAGTCCCTGACATGCACATTTCTGACATCCTTTGTCATGTCTCATTCTTGATTTCGGGAGGTTTGTAAAGTCAATGCAAGCAGAAACGTGAGGCTTATAAGCAAGACCTCATAATGGTACATTAAGTCTGCAGAGCAGAAAATTCAGCACCATAATTGCAGCAGTGATAGAAAAGAACACATGAAAACTCAGCAGCACCGTACACGTATCTGCAGGTAACGGGACTGTAAAGCCAAATTATGATGAGGAATACTTGTTTTAGTAAAATATTCATCATGGTGATTTTCAGTTCTCACCTTCTTGGTATGTCATTCTAAATAACACAGAAAATATCTGAATACCTGCCATCGCTGAAACAAAGACTGTCAGAACTACCGTTTTATGCATCTAAATTGTGAAAGGTTACATTTAACTTGGAAAGATAGCACTACCTGAACCCCTGGGTCATCTTCATCTTCAGGATGAGGTGATGGTGGCGGAGTTTTTTCCAAATCTGAGTTTTCAGAACCTTCCTTTCCCTTGTTAACCTTTTTCTTCACAGCACTAGTTTCTGAATCTGGTTTCTTGTTACTGAAACAAAGGTATTTTTAATCAGTATTTGTACAAAAATGTAAGCAAAAGGTGCTTAACAAAATAGTTGATCTGTGAGATGCTTATTTTCAGTGACTTCATTATTTTCAACTGCCTTCCTTATTTAAGTATTTAAACATAACTGTAAAATCAATGATGCGTGTGCCATCACTATACATTTCCCATTCCTTAACAACGGACACCACGCTTCTTCCCTTCAAGATCTTAGACAGTGACGCTGAATATGTATTCAACAAGAAACTAAAAATGAGACTGGAAAGGAAGAGCTAGTCTCTTCAAAACCTGTACTTTCTGAAAGTGGTTTTTGGGCAACCTAACACATACGAAGAGAAACAGCATTAGGCGTGCACTTGTCTTGATATTAACTGTGCGGACCGGGTAAGCAGAACCAGAATTGTTACCAAAACAAAGGACTAAATGGGAAAATTCTTCATTTTCTTGTACCGTCCCTGCTATCTCCAAGCAGGAAAGGTGCTTTTGTGTCAACTCTGAGGGGACCTGTACAGCCTTAACGCATGCAACTGCAGCTTGTGTGGGGGAAAAACCACCCAGCTGGTATCTCAGCATCTACATGATTCTAGAAAGCAGTATCCACTGATGGTAGAGAAAAGTTTGGGGGATTGTTTCTCCCCCATGAAAATGCCCGTGACCTGAGGAGCTGGGACCACATCTCTCCAACTGTACTTGGAGACCTGGAAATGGGTGAGGACACACATATCAAAACCCAGCTTTAAATACATCATCACCAAATCATGTACTGTGACAATCTCCAGCATCATGGGGGTGAAAGTTTTAAATGACAGAAACCAAGAATCAGTGGCAAAAGTTAGTACTTTTAGGCACATTGAGCCTTTGAGTTTCACATGGGTTTTCTCTAGTCTTTCTTCCCCTCTGTGGTCAACTCCCCCAGGCCCGTTACTGATTTGATAGGCTGGTTATGGAAAGTTGCCGAGACATTTAAGAGCAGGGTTATGCACTGGTATCTGACAAACAGCGAGTACAGGTCACCAAATGTTACGTCACCTGCTTTTATACGACTTCTGCACCCTCAACATTTTAATTTCATACCCAGCACACTGCCTGTTTATTTTTCCTTCATAATCCCCGGCCTTGTAACTTCTCAAACAAACATCAGCTTTAAGCTTGTTCATCAGCGCGTTGGCCCACTGAAGGCGTACTTTGGAACCGTAATTTAAAATTCCCGGATAGGGTTGCATGTCACTTTGGGACCGGGACAACTCGGTTGTGGTATTATCCTCTTTTGCATTTTGTGTTTAAAGTAATGTTGACTTTAAAATAAAATTTACAAGTGAAAAGACCGGGAGTTTTGGAAATGGATTTGTACTATCGTGAAATTAGAGGGCGTGACACAGCCTTCCTCTCACAAAAACCCACCTCAGGCTGTGACAATTTAAAAAAAATAAAAATTTTTCTTAAAGCAGCGGGCTGGGGGTGTGCGGGGGGTGAATTTTGACACGGCGGAAGGAGCGCGGACACCAGCCGGGCCCCGGGGCGCGGCGGCGCAGGGGCGGGCGCGCGGGCCGCGCTCCCCTGGCCGCGTTTGTTTCCGCTCTAGCTGCCACCAATGGCACAAAGCCGCAGCTGAAGCGGGGCCCCCTCGCCTTTCATCCGCGCGCCGAGAGCGCTCGCGTCGCCCCGGCAACCCGCGGCCACGTGACCAGCACCTGCTCCGCTGGCTGGCGGCCACCGACTGCAGCCATCTGCTTCCCTCAATCAGCGCCCGGGCGCTCCCGGCACCTGCGCGGCCGCGGCCTGCGCCCCCCCCCGCCGCTCCGCACCCCCCCACACACACCCCCGCCGCCACCTTTTATCAAATCACCGCGAAACCGCTTCCCAAAGCACCCAAACTTTACGTATTTCTCGCATTTGTTTAAATCAAAGGTGAGCCTGTCAGGGGAGCTGGACAGCCGCCAGGTGAGGCGAGCTGACAGGCGGGCACTTTTCGCCCCTGACCCCTATAAATCAGAGCAAGGCGCTCAATTAAGTTCAGTAGTCGTTACCGTGCCCCGGGTGCACCGCCGCCTATGAATAACAGGCTTAAAGTCGGGAAGAATAGCGTGGCCTAGGTTTGATAAAATATCAATTTGCTGAAAGGCTGGGAAGCGCTAACGAGGGCCTGCCTGCCCCGGCGCAGCGGCCGCCGCGTGCTCCCCAGGGCTGGCCGCCCGGCGAGGCCCAGACAAAGACCCCGCCAGTGACTCCAGCGCTGGCGGCAGGTCCACACCAACAAGGGTTTCTTTCTAGCCTCCATCAGACCTTTCCCTGCTCGTAGCGCAGGGACTCCGAGCTAAGAGTATTTCATGACCTATATATACCCCCTGAGCCATGCCTTGGCGTACCGAGTCACTCTCAGTAACGGAGATGCGGTCGAAGCAATCCGGACACAGTTTCAAATCTCCCCCCTTGCCAGGCCAGGCCAGTTAAAAACAGACACAGGGAAGAGCCACCAACTTGGGGAGAACAAAGCCTGTGCGCAGCTCCACCAGGAATTTTAAGTTCTAAATTCAGCAGAATTGCTCTTTTTAAAAGCACAGCGACAGCTTCTTTCAAGGAAAGAAAGGAAGGTGAAGTACAAATAAACCAGAGAACAACAGCACCATCCCCTTGAGCGAGGCGACGCACTGCAGTGCATCCTGCACCCAGGAGCTTCCCCTGGCTGGTGGGAGCATCAGCTTCCTCAAACTGTCAGCAACTGTTATTCCTCTCCATCTTCCCACAAAGCCAGTGTGATTTGTTCCCAACAATTAAGCGTACCCACTTCTGACTCAGCCTTTCCACTTTCCAGCAGACCATACTCAGGCCACTCAGGAACGGTGTTAGCCTGGACCAGAATTACCTTTCCACATGGAAGTACAGGCAGGTAGAAACCTGTTCTCAGCGACTTTGCCATTACCATTAGGGTCTGTGCGTCAGTGCTTAACCCTGGATGCACATCTGATAGTACTTTCCAAATTTGGCAACAAGGAAGCAAACTGTAATATGCACATTTAGAAAACTCTCATATTTGTTTTCACACATGAATGAACGCAAAATTTGTCCCACTAAAGATAGTGTCCAGTCCCAAAACAAGAACTAGAAATCTGGGAGAAACTGAAGTAGTATTTGCCACACATGAAACACTGAAATATTTTAAAACTGTCAGGTAAAGCTAGTCCTTCTATTCAAGTGATACAAACAGAGATATTTCAGATTAGATGTCTTACAATCTAGCTGTCCAATACTACTTTCTGGTTTCATCCTCTTATCCCTGAGGCATGCATAGCACACTGAGCAAAGGGGATCAGTAAGAAGACAACCTGCAGAAGGTCAGACGAGCGAACAATGTGAAGGAAAATGGGCTGGAGAGGAAAACAGTAAGTAGGACAACTGAAACAAAAGCTTGAATTACATTTTGAGAACAAATATCCAAACTTTGACAAAGTGTTTTGTGTCAGTTAGTCAGGCAGCCACCTACAGAGCTAGGTCAAACTCCAGGAACTTACAGGGCCAAACCATATGGCTCAAAAATACCCCAAAAGCATGACATGCTTCGCAGGATTAAGAGGGGAAGTAATTAGCCCCTATGTTTACATTGTGCAACCACCTCACCTCATCTGGGTATCTGACAGATCTGTTTATTAGTGTAATTTATGATGGCTATCAGGATTTGGATGATGCTTATTTCTGTAAACATTTAAAATAAGTCAGACAGGCTACTGATCCCTATTCTGCTGTTTGGGAACACTGTCCTGTGACAAAGTCTTGACTAGAACCTGGCTTAGAAAAATGTTACACATCCACTGCAGAACATCAAAACCATAAAATCTCACCCTCTCGAAATGTTAGAGCTGTGAAACTTTCTGTACAGTCTTACCCGAGCAAAACAATTATTTTTTAAAGCCCCTAGTGTAATCAAAAACCTGTTGTTTTGGGTTTTTTTTAAATCAGTTTTTATAGGTCACAAAAGTAGGAAAAACAATAGGACAGCAAGGTTTTTTCCAGCCTGAAAACTCAGCCAAATTAAGTACGCTTTGGTAACAGCAAAGCCCATGAGGCTTGCCTGCAGCAAAGGCAAAGGTAAATATCTGGCAGCTGGGCTGGTTCAGAAGGGAGATGAGGACAGGTGTGACCAGGAACAGCCTCAGTGGATGCGTGCATGGAAATCTCGCACGATTTCCTGTTCTCTCCCACAGGCAGCCCCTTCCTGCCTTGCTCAGGATGATCCGAGCTTGGGAGTGGAAACTACCACCACCGCCTCGGGACCTCTCTTCCTGTCCTCCAGCTCCCCAGGGTGCTGCGTCCCGCTGCCCTCACCGCTCTGCCGCAGCAGCCTCTTCCTGCGGCCAGGAGCCATCTCCTTTCCGATACAACAAATCTGGCGTCTATCTGTGCGCCAAAAAAGGCCGTCTCCACCTCCCTCTAAAAGAGGTAGCTATGCTCACGCTTAGCACTCCCCTTACGAGCAGCAACCCACTCGCCCTACCCTGCATCCCAGGCTGCTGCTCTATGTGTGGGAAGGACGAAGAGTTTCCCCTGCCACAGGGAGGGGACGAGGCAGATAAGAGCAGCCCTGCAAAGCACAGCACACTGCTCTAAGGAGATGGGAGGAGGGACAAGCTCCTGCAAAGAGCTGCCATTTGGCCCCCGCAAATAGTTACTGCTTCTTCCACTGTAATCGGTGGCCACTCTCTAGAGTTTCATAGGAAGCAGCGGGAGAGATATCAGCTGTGCTGCAGCATGATCTCCTCAAACAGGTGGTCCACATCTCCTCCAGGGACAGGCACAGGGGGAACAGACATCTGAGCCATGACTTTGCAATTCAGTAGGACTACTTGCCTTTCCCTGTCCATCCACTTTTGGAAAAAATCTGCCTGCTTTGCGTGTGCCTGAAGCTGGCTCCATAACATTAAGAGCCCACATAATACTCAGCACCTGCATGATTTAGTGAAAATCCTTCATTTGTGATCCTAGGTATACCTACATTTTGCTTTCAAACCCGACTAGTTTGATTCACAATAGAGTTGTTTTGCAAATGTTTTTTTCCAGCCACCACTGTATTTGTCCTTCTGTATTGGCAGGATTGGGCCAATATCCATTACAAGTGTAATAGTACAGTATTAATGTGTGATCTTTCTTTCAAAAAATCACCAAATACGTAGTACAGCATACTAGCAGTCCACCTGGGTGTCATCTTTTTAAGATGCCATGGGACATGCAATTCAAACAAGCACGAAATTAATCCGTTTCTTCCATTCTCCAGTCTGACCATGAAGGTGCATTTCAGTGAGGCAGGCTACTCATTTTGTCACAATTTACACCAAAGATAGAAGAGATGTGAAGGATAAAGTTTCTGGGGGTTTTGTTGTTGTTTGTTTAATAAAAGGATTATACTGTTAGTCAAAATTGAGACTGAAATAACAGGGTTAATTTATGAGCTATATTAAATTACAAAATTGGTAAGATACTTAAATACTAGAGTCTTTTATCTGTGTATACTCTACTACAGCCTGTGTCAAAATTAATTATCAAGGACTTTTTATGCTCTATCCAAAGAACTGTTGCTCTTCAATAAATACATTTCCTATGTCTGACTTAATTTTCCTGAATTTTACAGGAGTGCAAAACTCTTCTATTAAAACTGATCATCTTATTCAGGAATGAAAACCAATAGTTCTGCACAGCATTTAGAAATCTAAAAATCACACTGCTATTTTCAATGCTTAGAAGCAAAATACTGAGCAATACAAGTAGTAGCAGTAAACATATGCCAGATACTAACTTTATCAAAATTCTTCTACATAATCATCCATAATCTGTATAAACTTGCATTAATCTCACTCATCTCAGCTACTGTCATATTTCCTTTCTGTGGTTAGTGCTGCTGAAATACTGTGGCTCAGATGATTAAAGGTTTGGACTGTTCATTTATTTAAAAAACTTGATTTAGTGATCTGTCACTGGACAGGTTCCCCAGTCTGTGATATTGCCAAAGTAAGCAAATTTCTTTCACTGATTTAAAAAATCTTTGGCAGCACAGCATCCCAACACAGTCTCAGCGTTCTTCAGAGAAGTTTGATACTGAAGCTGACAAGACCACAAAATGAGAACAACCTTGTTTTCAAGAGAGCATTTGGTAACAGAGACACAAGCCCATTACGGGAAAAGTAGGACTTTCTCCACACCCCTAAGTAAGCATAAGGAACAGCAAATGCTCTTAATACCGCTCCAGTCACATTTCTCTCACAGGTAAAACAACAGGGCTTAGTACTTAGTAGAATACTGCGAGTCATCTAGCCACCTAGGGACAAGCGTTACACAGGAAAGACGACAAAGACTCTCCTACAAATACAACTAAGAAAGCAGGGATTTGTTCCTTCAAATGAAACACTGCATGGCATGTCCCAAGATTTAGAGGAGACACGCAAAGAGATACCAGGATTGAGTGGAAGGGACAAGACCAGCTCTGAGGTCCAATATCCAGCACAGCCACAAGAGCCCACACATGTTTTTGAGGCAGACTCCTTCCAACCATTGCTTAATAAACAAAGCTTCATTGTAGTCAAGACCTTGTAAAACCGCACTAATTGAGAAGTCCTGCAGTAGAAGCTTATTTTACTTCTTGGTGGCAAAAAGTGCTGGGAGATGCTCAATACCATGCAATATGGCCTGGTCAGCCTTTAAACCTATGAGTATAGGGAAATGGAACAAAAAAGCTTATCTTAGCTGTTACAATAATTTAGTTTCAAGAACACATACTGGGAGATACACAACTTAAAGAGTTTTTCTAAGCTGTGAATTGCTATCTATGTAGACCCCATCCTTAAGACAGTCTGGAACACAGCTGAAGTAACTTCTGCAATAGGGACGGGCTGATCAGCTGTCATTTACTGAACAGTTAATGTAACCTGTTCAGGACAACATTTGATTTTACAAGCCAGTGCTTATAAATTCTTCAGGAAACACTGTCTCTACTAATACAGAAACTTCTCTTTCTTGCTAAAAGAACAAGTAACATCTTCTTGTCCATGCCTCATTTAGCCATATAGCTGTATCAAACCTAATAGTCAGTCTTGTAGAATATATGCAAAGCTGATTCATTAACTGCAATTTTTAAACCCTAATACAAATGGATTTTGCAAACTGATTTGGATTAACCAAGTCTGGCTGTGCTTCCATCTGGAAGTTATATTTTATAACGCTAGCCACATCTTGAAAAACAGATTCAGATGTTTGGAACAAATTCAGAACAGTTGTAAGAAATTCTAGGTACAAATGAAAAAAAAAAATTGAGCTTTAATGTCTTTTTCCTCTCACTTTTCTTTCAAGAAGGAATTTATAATCACTGTGTTTAGGGAGTTAAGGGGTAAGGAAAGAATCTGTGTTATTATCTATGATGTATTTACTCACATGTAACGGCAGTTTGTTCTTTCTCATACTACTCTATAGCATTTTAAGTCTATCCTGATAAAGGGACATGATGCTGAGTGAAAACAGTTAAGAAACAGGGTTGAAGCATCTGGTCTATCCACAAAGATTTTCTGCTAGGAAAATTGTCTTTACATGAAACAGCAAAATGAATATAATCCCTACAGTGAGGATACATCAATATCCATATAAAAATGCCTTTTTAACAGCAGCGCTTACAGCCCATGGGTTGTGTCAGAATAAAAGAGTGTCTGTAAGGGCAGTACAACTTTTAACAATGCTAAGTACCTAACTTACTACTGTATTTAGAGAAAAAACGTCATCAATCCTTTCTACTCTAAGCCTTCATCTCTGGATTTGGTCAAACCTACATTAATGTTGAAGCAATTTAGTTTCTTAATACAGAAACCACACATGAGGACAGATGAGCATTAGAAGAGAAAGAATTAGTTTTGAAATCTAACACATCCAGAAACTTTTATGCCTTGAAAAGAAAAATTAGCCTTCTGCCTTTCAAGCTCGTTTAAAATAACTGTGAAGCCATAAACAGGAAAGCCAAACAGGAGAAATGTGCCTAAGTGCCTCAAAAACATGATGTTGTAGATGGTAGAAGGCAAATGACAAAACAAGATTTCCTCTCCACCCACACCATTTAGCACAGATGCTCTAGAAATCCCACAAACACACTGTTTTTCTCTAATCGCATATAGAAGTTTTCTGACTTACCTAGCCTTTTTGCTGGTCTTGGGTTTTGGCGTGGTATTTTTTGCTTTCTTTTCCTTTGGCTCTTTAGGGGTCTTAGGGACTTTGGGGGTCTTGGGTTCCTTCTTTTCCTTGGGTTCTTTAGGATCCTTCGGTTCTTTTTTTGCCTTGGGCTTTTTCTTTTTCTTCTTCTCTTCTTGGGAGCAATCCACTGAGTTTCTGCTTAGATTCTGGCTGTCAAGTCCCCCAGGAAAGTCTTCCTTACCAAAACCTTTACTGGGACCTTCTGCAGCAATGTGATTGTTTTTCTTTTTCTTTTTCTTTTGCTGTGGCTGCGGCTCAATTGATGGCAGATAATCATCGCTTTTCACTAGCTGGGTATTCGGTCCACTAACCTGAGTCATATCCGGCACTGGTTTCTCTAAAAAGGGTTCCGATGGAGAATGCTGAGAGAGACAAACAGAAATAAAATTGTAGATTTGCAACTTTGATTTCTAAAACTTTGCTCTTTTGGAGCAAGAGGTTAGAGAGGGAAAAAATACTAAGCAGAAGATTAACCTAGTAACACATCTGAAACATTGTACAATAAAACAGTACCAAACAAAGCTTTCTGCAGCTAAAACAGTAGCAAAATAACCAGAAATTCTTCATATAGCAAGGGTAAAATTATTCTAAAGCTTGCATATGAAGTGGAAGTATAGAAAATAGTACAGTCTTCAACGTTTAGGTGCAAAAGCAAAGCAACTGTTATTGCAGATATTTCAAAATAGTTGTTAGCAGGATGAATAACGGTTACAAATTATTCAGTTGCACTAGAATTTGTCCTCTGGGAAAAAACTGTTAAAGTTTGTTTCTAGACATGCAAAGGAAAATAAAGTATATTCACAGGATGTATTTATAAAAAACTGATCAAGGCAATTCACACTGGTTCAGCTGTAACAGGAGGTATTTTCATCAGCAGGTGAAGGATTAAGCCACTTTAAAATGTAATACAATGTTACATTTTATGTCAAAGATCCACAGCTCCTTACTTGTAATTGAAACAGATTTGTTCCTGCTGCAGATTGGATAGAGAACTACCTTAAGTGTTTGTGAACCTGCAAAAACATCCTATTTCAAAGCCTGTATAGTGTATCAGGTTTACACCAAAGTACGTGAAAACCTATGTGTAATTACACAAATGTCAAGTGCCTGGACTAAACATATTGGATATATTTGCAACTCTTCTCCTCTTAATGGTTCTGTTCTACACAAAGATCCATGAGTCTGCAATGAAAAAATGTCGAAGCCCTACCAATGACACTGCAGCATACCAAAGCTCTAACTTGCTTCTCCTCACTGCCTGCCCGTGGTTATACATGCAGGATGACAGTGCTTTTCAAGAAAAGTAATAGCATGACACCGTATTGATGCATTTCTTGCAACTGCATATACAGTCAGATCCTTTTCCCCACACTCTTTCTCTTTGTTTCTCGTTTTCTCTTCCCTAAAAATGAAGCTGGGATGACTCTAGGTCAAGAGTTCCTTCCCCATTAGCTGTGGTCACAAAGTCTAGCCATTTGAGATGTTCAATCCATTGAACTGAGAGAAGAAAGGTTTATAAAAAAATGGAATTTTACTTCTAGGAAGAGCAGTGCCTGTGTAACTGTCTGTAATGTTATTCATGCTTTCTTTTCTCCACTTTTTATTCAAACTGCACTTACTTAGGAGTGGAAGCATGCAAACAAATGACTACAGACCCAACCCCTGAGCATAAGGAGAACTGATGGGCATACACAGACATATACTTTAGCCACCTGGATCTAAAAAAAACAATGCACTTCGGAAATAAAATTCTTAATATCATTATATGAGCAAGTGAATGCATGTGTATTTTTCCAAATATATTAATATAGTTTTCTGCATGTAAACAAACTGAACCAGTGCAGTACTAACTATTTGCAGCGCTTCTTCACAGCAGCAAAAAACCACCGTGCCCTGAGAATACACTCACATACTCAGAAGCTACCCAAGAAGCAGAAGGAGCAAGGCTGTCAAGAAGACGACAACACTTTATTGCTGTTTGGGAGAGGTTTGACTGGTTAAAAGCTAGACACTACAGTTCTTCATGCAAGAGTCTCCAAGGACAAGAGGGAAGGCCTGAGTGACGGACTGAAGATGTGGGTCTACTTGGCTTAACCAAGAACTTTCAGGGTGACTTCTGTATGTTTCTGTCCTCCACCTGTTTATTAAGATACTTTTTAGTGCAACAGGGTCTTATTTGCAGTGGAAACTCAGCTCTAATGCAAACCTGATGTATGACTGTATTACCACCACATCAATCAGCCCCACCTCAACGCAACCTCGTGTTAGGCATCCTGAAGCATGAACTGACACCTCTTCTAGAAATCTGTAGTCACCATAATGCTTACATATCTTCATTCAGGAAGACTGGGTATCTGTATAGAAAACACTGATCCCAGGAAGTCAAGTGTTGCCAACGAATTCTGCAGTCCAATTACGCATTACATAAAATAGATATTTTAAAATCTAATTGGTTTTGAATTTGGTTGACTGAATTGAATACCTTCTCAGATTTGTTCTTGACACAGAACAAAACTCTCTTCTCTGTACCTCAGACCATTACGTATTTGTAGTCTAACATTCATTTTTATGTAGGAAAATACAGGAATATTACACAGATCACCTCTAAGTATTTCTTATCCACAGGTATTCAGAAAAGTAATTTTAACCTACATTTTCCAAAGGTCGTCAATATATTTCTGTATTATCTGCCATTTCATATCACATGCATCCTGTGTTTTTCAGAGACCTCAGGTGCAAGTTTCATCAATGTCTTCACCAAGCTGTTCACTGTAGTGTCTCAGTTTTAGTGTCTCATTTAAAGAGACTCAGTTCTCTTTAAATACCGTTCACTTGCTGTGTCTAACATAAGAAAGCTAAGTTTTTCTTCCCATTACTTCTACTTTGTGTTTGGCACTACAGTATCTGTTTGCCATATTAAGAGAGACTTTTACAACTATCTAAAAGCTTATGTACAAGGCACAACTTTCTAGAACAAATCAGAACTGGTAGTTTTTTCTTCCTCTTAAGCATGTGAAACAGTCAAGCCGACAAATACTAAAAACCATAAGAAATCCAGTAATGCCATGTAAATTTAATTGTATAAAATTTTCAAGGTTGCACCTTCATTAGTGATATGACCGTGTCACTCAAATCAATATGAAGTTTGATACATGCTTGAGTATTCTCATTATCTTCTTAATCTAATTCAAAAAATGAATCCTCATCTTCTTTTTAAGACTTGTGGGTTGGGTTTTTTTGTTTGTTTGCTTGTTTGTTTTAGAAGTGTGAACAACTACTTTCAGCAGAGTCATAAGCAAATCTGAATGTAAGGTAGACAGCCTTCCAAGTCTCCACAACAGCAATGTCAGCCCTTCATGATTTGACATTTGTAGCTTTAATGTAAGGTCTGGCCAGAAGGTAAAGCACTGAGAATGGCAGATTGCTGCCACACTGTAGTACTCAGTAACTCGCTCTGGAAGATGTCATCTTATGAAAATTCAGATTCTTACTACCTCAAAAAGCTTATCCACAAGAGTCATTTACACGCTCTAAAGTAACTTAGACTATAAATTAGACTTAAACATTATGCATGAAACAAACATTAAAAATAAAACAACTTACTGCCTTTTATTTACAGTACCAAGTTACATGCATTACCAAGCATACAAATTAAAATACTTCGGCTTTGTTTCATATCATTCACAATCCCCAAAACATTAAGCTACAAAAAAGCAAACTCTCTCCTAATTAGGCTTTGGTTATATTTCCTGTTACTTGAAAATACATTATTTTTGCCACTTCCCCCTTTGCAGATTGGCATGTTTTGTAATTCACTTACATACAATCTTTTAAATTGTAGCACTCTTTCAAAGAAATGGGTGTGATTAACTTTATATTTCTAGGAAGTCTGTGCCTACAGTTTTGCAATATGCTAAAATGGTTTATCCCTAACTGACAACCCCACATTGCTCCCTAGTGTGAAGCTGTGTAGGAGCAGCACAAATCTAGTGAGAGTAAGAGAGTGGAAGCAGCTTGAAAGATGCATTTTCTTACCCCAAACCAGTGGCCTGCTCTTTCTTAAGAAGGGAGAAAAGGAAGAACAGGCCTTCACTAGTAAATATTAGATTAAGCCTACCACAAGGGAATTATTTCAAATAGTTCTACTTCTTTACATCTACAAAGGATTAACTCTAGTTACAGGGTCACAATTTCTAATGAAAGAACCCCATTTTCCATTTACAAAATTAAGAAAGTATGTATATTACAAGTTTTTACCAAAAGATTGAAAAATTTATCTCAGAAATCGCTTCTGATGCTTTTGGTAATAACAATGCCATAATTTAGTATGTTGGTACAGAATTTAATCTTCGACAGGAAAGAAAGCGGTGAAGATTAGACACAAATAGATATTCGTCCTATTTGATATTGCAGCAGAATTATTTTTAGTATTATTTGAAATAAGGTGAAAAAGGTGCTCAAAAATATTGGTGTGTTTACTAGACCCACATCTCTTTAAATCTTTTAGAGAAAAGCTGTTTTTGTAAACATTTAACAAAGAACAGATGGCCTGTTTTAATCATGCGAAAAAACCTGGAGCTCACATTAATACTCCTACCAGCGACTACTGGGCTAGTCACCTCCCTAACCAGCAGCATGGTACAGCCTTCAGTAATACCATTTAATTTTACAATGGACATTTCCTCATCAATTCCCACTGCCTGACAGTTAATCAATGCTATTAACATGCAATATCACAATGCAGGACACTCCTAAAGATTGCAGCTAATTAGAGCAAAACAGAGATTCTTCAGGAACTCCGAGGAGTTAAAATAATTTGCAACTCAACAGGTTACCCAGGATGATAATATGCTTTTGCATTATCAGTAAAAGCCAACAATATTCAAAGCAAATAATAAATGAAAACACTACTTCAGGAAATTGTTTCTGGAGTGCAAAAATCTCACTTGTCTGGAATTCAAACTTTGTTGTAAACTTCCACATATGTATCACAAAAATTTTAAAAATTAAAAATGAAGCTGCCTGCGTTTCACAGTGGCTTACACATTTAGAGCTAAGCTCATTCTCCGCAGACCAAAGCACAGATAAAAGTCTCAAACCAGGCCTGCTATGTAAAGTAGCAAGATGGACAGGATGCAGGATTAATCCAGCGAGGGTTAGTGGCAGAGAGGGAGGTTAAGGAGGAGAATCTTTCTGTTGCTTGAACAAGGATTGGAACCACAATCAACTGTACTTAAGCACTGAAAGTAGCTGAGTGTCACTTCCCTAGCAGAGCAGCAACTTGAGCCAATATTGAGCTTTAAGAAGTATGAAGCGAGAGCAGCAAAGTATGCAACATGACTCAGCTAACTTTGGGAAATTTAAACATCAGCACCAAACAACAACAACAAAGCAGCTTTTTACCAGGCCTGCTTTCATTTCCCTCACCAGTATTTCCAGACTCCCTTGTCTTTTCTGTATTTTCAAAAAGATCTACTGTAACCACACTTTTAATTTTCTTGAACTTTGGTTTATTAACTAAGTTGTGTAACAGTAGAGCAAGTGCTCAGTCAGTTCCCACTGGCTCCAAAATAAAAATGTCTCCAATATATCTATACAATGGATAACTTCATGATAAGTAAATCATTACTGAATATTCTCCTTTGCAACAACTGCAGTCCCGTTAAATTATCACCTTCACCTTGGAAAAGTTAAAACAGCAACTGGCGACCAAAGAAAGTTCTTTTAAAACAGAAGACAGACTACAGCATCACTTCTGGAAGCAGTTCTACCTAGTGACACAGAGATCACTGTTTTGAATTTGTATCCTTCTCGATAGCACAGTTCCCAAGGTGTTAAAAGCCACTACATGCAGAAATTGCTCCATGATTCTTCCTTTCAAAGGTTAATGAAAGGATTCATCATCCCTCTGGATTATTCAGAACAAACTCATCTTGACTATCCTCCAAACAAACCATTTGTAAAGTTTCCGCATCATGTCTCATTGCTCAATGTCTCAATCATGTCTCAATCATGACGTTGCTTTGTCCCTGCTATTCTCAACTTGCCCCATCAATACTTTCAGCATTAGGCCTGTCTTGGTGCTCCCTCCATCTGAAGCATGCTTCATACTTGTTCAGACACTGTTCATCTGCAAAGCTTGCATTATCAGTAAAAACTCCAGAGTAAACAGGAATCAACACCACCTCCAAAACTGCAACCAAATACCAGTACCTACATTCAACAACAGTACAGTTGTACAGTATTTTCTCCTATAGCAGCTGAAGTCCAGAAACTTCCTCAAGACTACGCTCGCACCCATAATTATTTCCAAAATCTGTTTTACCAATCGGTTTCTTCTCCTTTATTGTGGGAGACCCCTTTTCTGTGGAACTACTACCTTGAATTGAAGATGGATATGTCTTTTTTACTTTAGTATATGAAAATACTTAGTACTACCTTAAAATATTTTGGGCAATATGATGCTGTTTAGAAACAACTACTATCTCAGTACTTCAGAAACCCCTCTAAAAAAATTGCAGTTCCAAAGTGACAACTTGCATTTATAAACCAAGTGTTGTCAGTGATGTTCTCTGCAACAAAGGCAAAGTCATCACACCAGATAAGAATGAAAGAAATCTATTTGGCAAATAGACTCAACAGGAATCTTGCAGTTTACTAAATCTCTTGCCATACTTCTACAAAACACAGATAAAAATGTATGGAAAACAAAAGTTCTATTAATACCTTCCTAGCAAGATATAACTTGACAATTAAAAAAATCACTTTGCATGAAAAAAGTTCATGTTTTAGTGAAGTGCTGCTGCAATACCATTTTGTTTCTTATCTACCTTAAGTCTTCCTGCTCTGTTATTATTCGTGGAGACCATCTTTAAAAAACAGGTACAACTATTAAAAAGTTAAAACTCACTGATCCAAAGTTTTCAGAAAAACTGAATCAAAACAACTGGAATTTTGATGCCAGCAGCATCCTAAGAGTGGAGTGGAAGTGATTAAAACCAATCTTAATGCCCTCAGCCACCACTGCAAAAGTACACTCATTGCTGATTTGGTACAGCTGAAAATATCACCCAATTACTGTATGTGGAAGAATAATAACATTCGATACAAAATACAGAGCTCCTTAATTGAGTCTCAGCACAGCTACAGTATTAGAATTATTTTCTGGTCATGTACTCTGTGGAGTAACAGAGATTACAAAATATGAATGATACTAAGGTGACCATCTAAAAAGCAAACATCCCATTTTACAGTAATCATATGTAGCAACACTGTTTCATGCTCACATAAAGTGAGGGATATTACTAAAGCTATGGAATGTCAGCCAGTGCAATGAGTGCTGACGGTTTGTTCACAGCTCAAAAAGAACTAACTTCTCCCATAAGAGAGCTCTTAGGTTGCTGTCCATCGATCAGAATCGACATCAGTGTTGATCAATCTCAGACAACTGCCATCCCTAGGATAATGAAGCGTGTATGCTCCAAACTAGCTTTCCATGTAAGAAACAGGAATAGCTACCACATGAATTGTATATAACTGCTGATGCAATGGTCCACAAGACAAACATTTTATTAATACTTATTTTGCTACAGATTACTTTGTAATATATACTGGTTTAGAGAACAGTGTAAGATTGCTCCTAATGCAATCAGGGCAGGTCCTAAATATTACGCAACAGTAGCCAGACTCCACTCTCCTTCATCACCATGTAGATGGCCAAGGACTCACGACTTTGGCAAGTTTTTACTAGCTCTAGATGTAGAGACACATAGAAAGGGAGGGACAATTAAGTACTGATTTCTACTGGCAAAACCCGTATTGCTCGTGTTGACAGCTCGTCTACCTCAAGCCTGCCTTCCCTGCACAGCCACGGTCAAAGGAAACCTCACTTCTGTGTGCACTCCATTATCAATCAGTAGACATGCCAGAAACTCCAACATGACTTTTACCACAAAAGTTTTGCAGAGTTTATGCTATGCAGTCTACACTACAGGTGGGGAAATGACAGGCAGACCAGCAAGTGTCCTACTGTAAAATGGCCCATAGGCATCTTTTTCTTAACACCTTACTTCTGCCACGTAGAACTTATATGAAGTTACGCCCAAGCACAGCTATTAAGATACTCAGTACTTACTAGAGAATTCCTTAGATTAGAGAATATCCAAGGAAGTTTACCACCAGTCTTTTCCAGCTCCTCTAAAACAAAGTTGCTGCATATCTCCAGGCAAGATAGTCACGCAGTAAAGTAAGAACATGTCAGGATGAAATAGTTTCCAGAGGACCTAGTGCAATACTTCAACTTCTCCATGACAGGGGGAGTAGGGCAGGAAACACCTTCACATATTCAACCAAAACAGTAATATTGAAACTACTATTAAATACATAAGCCTTATAAAGAGTAACTTAACATTTCAGCATATACACAGGTTGAGTATTGCTCTCGTGGTTGCTTCCACATTACTCACAGCCCTTCAGCTCCACTGTGAAAATGAAGCAGTTTGTCCGAAATAGTAAAATGTGAACATCCACCCTCTCTTGGGTACGTTTCACAGCCACGCTTTGAAATCCAAGGTCCTGAGGGAAGAGTGGAAACATACTACCCTGGACATGCAGTCTCCTCCCTCCACCAGCAGAATTCACTCCATTCAGTTACTGAATGTCAAATATGTAGAGACCCATCCTCTCTGAAGGGTAACCCGTTCCTACATCACACTGTATTGCCATCACCAAAGGTTGTGACGCTCTGGTACCAACTATGATTTCCACTTAATACCCTGTCCCCTACCCAGAAAAAGAAAACTCAACAAAACAGTCCTGACTGACTTGGTGTATTAGTGTTTACAGCCTCCCCATAGTAATTCAATCGATAAATGTCTCCTAAAATTTTGTTTTTCTACATTAGACTTAAAGTCACTCAGAGAACCATTTTAAGAGGGACCTTAATCAGCTCACATCTACTTCTATCAGTGTTTCTCTACCATTATCAAATTTAATCATAGTGACACAGAGCAAACGGCATCAGGTTTATGACTAAGGAGAAAAATCAAAGACCAGCATACGTGGTACAAACGCTGCTTCTTCTGACCACAGATAAACAAAAAAGTTCTATCTGTGCTTTCACTGTTGCAAGCAGTAGTAACAGCAAAAACATTACACACCACAACAGCAAAAGCATTTCTATTCTGGTACTTTCCCCCCCCACCCCTCCCTTCTAACCCCCAAAAGAGTTAACAGGAAAACTTAATGGGCTATATATGTAAAAAATATTAGGTGAAAGGTAATAGGACACATATATCTTACATGTTTACGTAAGAGATACATACTATTAAAAACCCTAAAAATATAAGGTGTATATCTAAATTCAGAAGTGATACCTTTTTGATTTGCAAAACCTCTAATAAAGTATGCTTTATCGGAATTCAAACAAAGTACACTTTATCTTTATGATGATGCTTTATATCAAATAAAGTGCACTTTAATCTAAGGGAAGGAGAACAACAGAGAGAAAAGCAGCATGTTTGGCTTTTTTTTTTAACTGGATGAAGCCAACTAGCAGGCCAGAAAATTTGTATTTTTCCTGCCTGCTCTGCAGCGCCTAAGGATCAAGTAAATACAAGCTTCAGAAATACCAGCTGTTTGACAGACATCCTGTGAGCCCTAGTCCATTGCTTGTAAAGACAACGCAAAATGCTTTCTAACAATGAATCAAAAGGACCAAACTGCAATAAAGACTGTAAGGAAGTACACTAGGAGCAGAGATGAGCACAGACAGAAGCAGCACGGATATAAGTGTGTATTGCCCCAGTCTATTTATCTGGCACCACTGCATGTGTATGTATTTTTACATCATCCTGTGCCAGAAAGTCCTCAAACTCAGCTTTATACACTTCATGTCCATGACTACGTGCCACACTTGTGTACATGCATCATCATGTCCTTTCTTCTGGGCTTGGTTATCTTCCAGTCTCTTCCCATCAGCCTTAAGAAGCCTTAGAAAGACACTAGTCACAGCCAGTTCTGTCAGCCTTCTCGTGGTAAGCCACACTGTGTTTTGCCACACACACCTGTCCTGGGACAGCCTCTCACCCCTCGTCTGAGGGCACTCTAATGCAAGGGTCTTCAGCGGGTCTAGCCTACCTCTGGAGAAAGCTGGCTCTCAGGAGGCAGGCTGGGAATCTCAGCCTGCCCACCAAGCCCTCTCATAGAAGTGAATGAGGGCAGCAACCAAAGGGCTTTACTTCATACATTCATAAAACAGTAAAATATAGCAACCACCAGCAAAACGCTTTCAAATGTATTCTAGGCAACTGCATTTATTAGCATACGGTGTTTGTTCCAACACAAAGGAAGTCTTTAGGTAAGATATAACTTCTCTATCACTTTCCTAATCCCTTCCTTATATACCTAGGAAAACAAAAACCCAGCATTTTTGTTTTAGGAGTTCCCCCCCCAACAGATTTTAGACTTGCTAAACATGCATGTTTAAGATCATATCAATAGATCACATATCAAAAATGTATCAACAGACAGTTTAATAACAAACATTCATCAGATTATGAGGCTGGTGAAAAGAGGATGCAATTCATGGAGAGCCTTTACCACTTCTCCTATCTGTAAGCCCTCATGAAAAAAGAGCACGTTTTCCCCAAAGGTATAAACATGTACCACATTCTAATAGCTCAAGAAAAGCACAACGGCCTTAGATGTTTAAGATTTTAACAGATGTGACAAAGGACCTGAATCCCTGAGCTCTTACTCCTGTCCCTAGAAAGGAAGTCCCACAGTACTTCCACAATACCATCCCTATTTTTATTAAATAATAAAATATTCTGAATTCTTCCATGTTTTGCAGCAAGATGTTTTTCAATTTCACCAGGATATCTTGCAGATAGAGCATACCAGCTTAAGAAAAATGAGCTTAAATCATTAGAGGAAACACTACCAGCATAAATATTACACTTTGGTTTCAGTTTGGAGCTGACGAACTTTTAGTTCATCAATATTTTATCTTGATAACTTGCAACAAACCCCACTAGACAAATAATACAACACTCTTCCTCCCTTGCCACCTCCTGCCTCTGCAAGGTGAAGTTAGACTGTATCCACAATCAAAAGATGAAATCTTTTTGATCCATTACTTGAGCTGGTGCCTTTTTTTTTTAAACTACAACTTGTAGTCAAGGCTTTTTTGCTACAAATTTTAAAAACCACACAGAATTCTCTGATCCCATGGACTTCTAATACTGTAAAATACATAAGGCACCACTAAGGCAAAGAAAGTTAAACCAGTCTAAACCAACTTTTAAAAAAATTATTTTTATTATTTTCATCTTTAAGTTTGCTTATTCTGATTAAAAGGGCTTTGTGTCAGAATTTCCCCCAAAAGGCCGTATTTGTTAAATGTCTTCTGATACCATAACGTGATATTCACAGTAGCTCAGTCATCCTATCTCTACTATTTATTCCAAATCTCAAAGTGTTTTATTCGTTGCTGTTTCAATCTCACAGTCCAGGTGAGCACACTTAGTATGAAGAGATTCACAATTTAAAATTATTTAGAAGTTAACATTTTGACATTCTAAATGCCATTCCCTTAGTCACAAATAAGTTCCACATCACAAGAGAAAAGGAAACTCCAAAAATCCCATTACCACTTTTATTTCTATAAGCTGTCCCTAATAAGTTGGAGTGACTTTTCTAACCCATTTTTATCCAACATTAAACTGTTCTTGTCCAGCAGAAATTTAAAAGCTTTCTTCAGATGCTGACAAATGAGTCACCCTGCAAGTGAAATAGTAAACGCACAATGTTCTCTTGGAAAAATAGTATTTGAAGTTCACTGTAATCCTAAGAAAAACTATTATACATTATAAACATATTCTCCTTTCTTTAAATGACAGTCTAAATTATTAAGTATTTCAAATACTTGAAAACAAAGAATAATGTCGTTAGCATCACTTATGAAACAAATTCTACTTCCTAGTACTTAACTTTTTACAGTAGTATCTCTAACATCTAGGGTGACTCCTCCCTAGTTACTTCCAGAATTGCTGCCTCATTCAGCATACAGGATGGATGAGACTCCTAGATTAAATCAGATCTGAATGACCAAGATATTATACTGAAGACTCATGTCACCTTGAAAACTTAAGTACAGAAAAGGGAAAGACGGCAAGGAAATGGTCTGTGATGAAAGCAGTGAACGTCAGGCAAGATAATTTACTGTCCTTTTTTCCACCAGCCCCAACCCACTGTGATACTTTTCTATTTGTTTCCAGAATAAGTTTTGGGGTGGTTGGTTTGGTTTTTTTTGAATTACATACTCATTTATTTCTAACAGGGATCTCCAGAGAAGGACCCCTTCTTGAGAAGTGTCCAACCATGACTGAAAGAGAGTACCTACTTGGATATCTACTGGCTTCAGCATTAGGGCAGTGCAGCCCAGCATAATGCACACTACCAAGTCCCAAATCCCACGTCTATCACTCAGGCCTCAGGCAACTCCCTGTCTCTCTGTTCTGGTTTCCTCATATGTAAAATGGAGAATACACATTGTAGGAGAGTTTAGAAGATGAATGAATTAGTGGTTGTTGAGGTTTTTCTGTGTTATGATTACAATTACCATTAAAAAGCGCTCATTTAGCTATTAGTTCTTTACCGAGATATGAAGAGAGGCAGTGTTTGTAGGAAGAATCAGTCTGTTTCATGAGATTCACTGATATTCAAGACTGGGTTTACTGGATAATATACAGTAAATAAATCATCAGGTCATACCTCAATTAATAAAAACAAATTAAACAGCTACTTATATCACGGAAAATCTTCTGCAGGTAGAAGAAAGGGAACAGAGAAAACATGTTTGCATACACAGATTACATCCTGTTTCATAGGCACAAAGAACGTGTAGCAACAGTCCTACTTCAGATCTTTCTTAACTTCCAGCTTTGCAGCTTGCTATCAATTCTGTAAACACAATCACTTAAAATGTGTATTCAATTACATAGTTTCACATTTTCTATAACTTTGTTGTTTCTTGATTCTTACTTTCAACAGATAAAGTATATACAAACATAACAACCAAAGACTTCTTGCTAACCATAGATACAAACAAGACAGGCATCTGCAGATGGTAACAATTACAGTTTCCTGGATGTCCTCCTCACACCCCTTTCAGAGGCATTGATGCTTACACCAATAAAAATACTTAAAAGCTCTAAGATGTCACATACTAAATATGTGGCAAGGCAACAAAAGAAGAGTTAAAAGCTACTGTTTTTTTCTTACATACATAGATACTTACAAATATATATGTATGTATACAAACATTTAACTTCCAGTGTTCTTCAGATTTCCCTTACTGATGTCTGAGCCCCTTTCCAAATCACAGCTGTTTCTATGTTCACTTTCCAATAAATAAATTTTAAAAAAGCAAAACAAGATCAACATGCAACAAAAAAAAAAAATAATCAGCTAAATCATGCAGGTTCTTCCCTGGTTAAATACTCAAGATTAACGTTTTCCATCCTGTCATGTAGAAGATACCCAGTCCTCAGGTTAAATAACTTCCATGAAGATAAAACAAAAGACGATAGAAAGGCAGGTTTTTCTTTTCCATCTCCTGTCTCTAAACAGAAAAGGAAAATAACCTGAAAACATAACGACTTGTGTGATGGTTTTCTTCCATTTTGTTTTAGATACACTCCTGAACAGTTACGGAAAAGCAGTAATTCTAGAAAAGTCTCTCCAATTAACCAGCCTTTAAACAGCTATAGTTGGTCAACTCGGGGAAATCAGAGGGTAAAAGGTACAATATATCTTCAGCAGTGATGCATTTTACACCAACGATACCTATTTTATGAGAGAAAAACTACTAAAGATTTAATGGTGCCAATTAAAGAAGCCAAGAGTTTGCATGGCTCAATGGCTGAGTCATAGACCTTTTGTCTATAATAGGTTCCATTATAGCCCTGAGCTCAAGCTGTGGGAAGAGGATTGCAGATGACTAAGAGGAATTAGTATTTTTAAATGTTATTGCAAAGGAAGGTGTCCTTTAAGCATTATACAGCTGAGACTAGCAACAGTAGAGCAGCTTGCGCTTACTCAGAATCCTAGTTTTAAATTAGATGCTCGGAAATTTGTGGACACCTGAACTTCAAAACACTATCAAAGAAATTAAGACCATGAGTGTAAAGCCCTCATAAATTTAACTAGCATTTCATACATATTTCCAAACTTGAAATGCTTCAGTACTTGTAATTTTTGTACTATGTTATTACCACTGATTTTTGGTATTCGTTTATGTTTACATAAAACAAGGTAAGACTGTGTAGCTGAAGACTGAAGTATTTTGTACTTAACCATATGATGTCTGTAAACAACTGGTGCTATGTACAATGAGGAAAAGAAAATTAAAATGTTGAAGTGCCTCTCAAGATGGCTCGCAGTAAACCCAGGAAAGTATTTGTGCCATAATACAATATTGTACAAAATTCTGATCATCCACATCAACAAACAATTAGACCTCAGCCACAGGTAAAAATTATCTTCAAGGAAAAGCCTAAAGGGAATTTAACTTACTTTAGATAGATTGCTATTTATGAAAACATCGGCAGATCCCGATACAGGAAATAAAAAGAATTAAGATGGGTAAAACTGGCACCAGAGCAAATTGGGTATAAAACCAATGACTAATAAATTCAGGATAGAAAGTCAGATGCCTGTTCCAACATTCAGAGTAATCTGATTTGGGTAAGAATTTCAAAAAAGAAGTACTGGGAGCAAAAGCCAAGTGCTCTTTAAATTGAAGTTTGATAAGGTTATGAAAGGTAGTTCATAAGATGATACATGTGACAGCTGGAGGCTCAACTCAATGGCCCAGACAATCTTTACAAGTACTTTGCTCCGAATGACTGGTGACAGTAAAAATCAACAGCAAAATCTTGCTTAGATGAAAAATAAATGTATTTTAACAAACGTAATTTGGAATATGACAAACACTGAACTTATTACTTCAGAAATTAGTTAAATATGCTTAGAATAACCATTTATGTTTGATTTTCTAGGGGAAGGAAACCTCTATTAAGCAGACTAACAGGGCTGGTAAGACACACTTCTGGTTGAAGAAGTTTTACCTTCAAACCTGAAAAAAGGGGTTGGCTACCCGTAAAGCTTTTATAATTACACTGGCCGATATAGTCAGAAAAAAACCCCAAGTATTACCTCTTCTATAAGCCCTAGTTCTCTCGCATCCTCAAATCATCACAGCTATGAATGTGACTACTCTGACACTCCAAGAAAAACCTCTGTGATTGCAAATGCTTGTATTCATAACATCTTTGACTAGAAATTGTCTTTGTTCATATCATGATTGCCATACAAAATGCAACACTGCTGTTTAAAACAGAAAGGGTTACTTTTTAAATAAAGAGGGCACATTTCCAGTGTCCTTTTGCAATAGCTTTTCTATTCCTTGGTTTGGACAATATTCCCAAAACAATGCAGAAGTCATTTTTATTTTTAGGTACTCTAGATGACAGAGATTTGAAAAAAGTAGAAGCAGTTTGTGAAATTACTGGTCATCAGTTGTTCATTTACACAGCTACATTATTTAATGATTTTTAGTGATATACTTGTAAGGAGTGCGTTAGTGCAGGAGATGCTGGTATCCAATTGCTGAGCATGTGTCTTAACTTGCAACAGGAATACTGCAACTAAAAAGGCTCCCAAGAGAATTTCACTTCTTTCTAATGTTGTGTTGGAAAACTTGTTCTTCCTCAAGAGCTTCCTACTCACAACATCCCTAATACAAGAGATTTGAATCAATGATGATAAATGAAGGTAGACAAATTCTTCCCTCAAAAAAAAAAAGAATTGTTTTCCATAGAAATTACCCCAGAGCTCCCAGACCAGAAGCTCCTGGCCTGCTCTGACAGCCCTCCAGACCAGTTAATTAACAATGTAAACCCCTTCTCCCATCTCCACCCATTAAGGCAACTAGGTGGTTTACAAGAGTGCTTCATTTTGGGTTAAATTTGTACAAGTTGATGTAGAGACATTTAGAAGAGATAGAGAGGAACAAGAGCTTTTATCTTTTACATCTTCTAGCAAGTATATCAGACTTAATCACTGAAAGAGCAACACAACCTGCAGATCATACTTCAACTACCTGCAGCCCAGGTTTCTTATCTACTAATATATGTTTTGCCCTCCACAATGTTTTCTTTGCTTTACTTATGAATACAAGCATCTAATTCTTCAGCACCTACAACTCATAGAACATGTTCCCCAGTTAAAAGGAAAATACACTGATCAAGATTTCAATAATTCTATTTGCCTTTTGACTTGCAAAAATAAATTGGTGGTTTTCTAGGATTGAGGTTAAGATAGGTATTTTCATGTGCACAGCTAATATTCCTTTTATGTATTAGTCCTCATAGTTCTGCATGAGAATTTTTCATTATCCCATTAGACATAGGTAGTTAAGTCCTTTAAATGCAGAAAGTTAGTTTCCGAAGCTGCACTGATTATTTTGGATATACTAAAAGACAAAGCAGAACACAAGACTACACCCGAAGGCTTTTCGCCTTTTTGAGGACATACAAATGCACAGGAGAAGTCAAGCTGGCATTCGAGAAAGCATGCAGGAGTTGAGGAACAAGCAGTGTTAACTGTTCTCACAGGAGGGCTCCTGAGGCAGGCACCCCTGGGAGCACCCAGCCATGGCAGGGGCCTGCCCAGGGCAGCAGGAGCAGAAGAGGGAAGTTTGTGGCCACCTACGTAATCCCAGGCGCATTACCTGGCTCCCACTTCCACCCTGTGAAATGAAAACAGTGATTGGGTTTGCCTGCCCTGACAGCATACTCCCACTGACTCAAATTACCCCAAGGTTCTCTGATGGAAGAAATTAACAGACATGGAGAGTACATATCACAGGCTAAAGCCGTCTTTTTCTAGCTGGCTTACTAATACTAACCTGTCAAACAGTGCAGGTAACTGGTTTCATACTGTCACTTTCCACTACAAGATTTGCTGCTCCACAGAAAGGCTCAGTTATGCCCAGTTCCCTTCAAATCCAAAGGCAAATATAACATTTTTAGTACATGTTCTCTTCAGTCTTTCCATGTCCTTTGCAAAAAAAGGTGGCTCTGTACAATCCATTACTTCCAGGTGAGGTGAGGATATACCATTTTGATCAGCCGACACAGAACTCACCATTGGGACTCCCCCCTGAAGAGATCATAGAATGGTTTGGGTCAAAGGGGACCTTTAAAGGTCATCTAGTCCAACCCCCTGCAATGAGCAGGGACATCTTCAACTAGATCAGGTCTCTCAGAGCCCCATCCAACCTGACATTGAATGTTTCCAGGGACAGGGCGTCTACCATCTCTCTGGACAACCAGTGTTTCACAACCCTCATCATAAAACATTTCTTCCTTATAGCTAGCCTCAATGTACCCTCTCTTAGTCCTATCACAACAGGTCCAGCTAAAAAGTTTGTCCCCATTTTTCTTTATAAGCCCCCTTTAAGTACTGGAAGGCCACTATAAGGTCTCCCTGGAGCCTTCTCTTCTCCAGGCTGAACAACCTCAACTCTCTCAGCCTGTCCTCAGAGGAGAGATGTTCCATCCCTCTGATCATTTTTGTGGCCCTCCTCTGGACCTGCTCCAACAGGTCCATGTCTTTCTTGTGCTGGGGGCCCCAGAGCTGAACGCAGTACTGCAGGTGGGGTCTCAAAGCAGAGCAGAGGGGGAGAATCCCCTCCCTCGACCTGCTGGCCATGCTTCTCTTGATGCAGCCCAGGATATGGTTGGTTTTCTGGGCTGCGAGTGCACATTGCTGGATCACGTCCAGCTTTTCACCCACCCCAAGTTCTCCTCTCAATCCCTTCATCCCCCAGATTGTATTGATACTCAGGTGCAGGACCTTGCACTTCACTTTGTCGAGCCTCAGGAGGTTCTCACGGAGCCCCTCTCGAGCTTGTCCAGGTCCCTCTGGATGGCATCCTGTCCCTCAGGTGTGTCCACAGCACCACTCAGCTTGGTGTCGTCTGCCAATTTGCTTAGGGTACGCTCGATCCCACTGTCTGTGTCGATGAAGATATTAAACAGTACCAGTCCCAATACACTTACTTTGCTGGGACAGGGAATCTCCTACACTTTGCTTTACACTGAAGTGTAACTGCTGTCATTTCAGACACCAGCCTGAGCAGATACCATCTGAAGTGAGACTCACGTTACAACACAGAACTCTTTTGTCAAAATTTTTTTCATTTTTGAATTTTTTAATCTGTAAGACTCTCATAGTGGAGACGTAATTCTCTTTAAAAACTTCCCATATGGATATTGTTGCTTAGCGTGTAAACCTGCTCTCCTTCATCACCTTTCCCAGACCACAGGAACTTCAGAGGTTTACAGACCACAAGTTGAAACCACCAACTCAAAGAAATCTCAATGGATACATGTAAGATACAGAACCAAAAGAGATCATCACTAATCAATCTATTTTTCTCCTGGGGTGGGAAGACGACAGTTCTCCAAATGGACTTTCCATTACAGTATTTTAATTCCATTACAGTTCAGCATGACAAGGTGGGCTTGAAATTACAGACTTGTTAAAAATCCTTTGATGTTATATATACTGCCTAAGATCCGTTTATGTCAAAGAGCCCAAGATATTCTCAAGGTCTAGTTCTTTAGTCACAGTAACAAATTAAAAAAGCCTTTGAATATGTTATCTATGGCATGTCACAGGTAGGCCTTTTCCCAGCTCCTCCAATAACTGAACTAAACTAACAATTAAATCAGGAAGTGTCATTAGAACTGAAGGGGCGGGGAAAAAGAAAAAAAAAAATCCCAAGCAAAACCCCCACACTTCCTTTTCTGTGGTCAAACACCTCATTGAGCAGTACCAATTGAGATAACTCTTAATTATAATGTCTGAATCATACTTTAGTTCTCCAACCAGTTTGATTAACATTGTTCTATGAAACATTAAACACCTTATCTTTAGTGCAGATATCTTTAGTAGCCTAGCTCCAGCCATTCTTTACACAACCTATAGTAAAATGTAAAAATCCCTATACACAAGTCTCAAATAGACATGTCTACAGCAATATCAGGTCTAAATTCTGTTTTATATTGTAGTATTATAACCAGAGAGCTGTGTCTAAAGCAACCCTTTATAACTTATCCCTCACTGCCAGTAACAGTTTGAGTTACATTTTTCGGTGTTGCTGTACAACGCAGCACGGAACTGCCAGAACCGCTCTGCCGTCCCCTGCTCACCGCTGCTATGCAGCACCTCTCAAGCACACCCGACAACAACACTGGCAATACAAACACAAAACAAGCAACCTGTGTCAGGCAGCAAAAATTCCCTGAATCCCAGTCTAATGCCTTAGTTACAGAATTATCTGGTTTTCAACAAGTTTTCCTGAAGTACTTCAAAGGAGGCTAGGAGAGAGAAAGACTTAGTCTTCCAGTATATTGCAGGTGTTCATCCCTACGTCCACAACTGACAATGCTTGCCAAAATAAACGTGCAATAGTGCCTTAACAAACTGACCAAGATACAAATAGCAACTATAAAGCCCAAAGTTTTAATAACTATATATTTCATATACAGTTGCACAAGTAAACTGTGACGTCGACTTTTTATGGTGTCACTTTAAATTCAAATATGCACTGTATATTACAAGTCTCCCACTATATTTAGAAACAATTGGCTGGTACAGAAAGATTTCTTCCAAAAATAAATTAAAGCACTTCATATCTTTCTGTGCTCACATGTAAGGAAAATTACAGTATTATCACTGTTATCAGAGTCTTGCAGGGCCAAAAAAGATATGAAGTACCAGAATGCAAGTGGATGGAGGGCCATCTGGAGAGAAAGGAGATGTAAAAGGAGAGTGGAAAAAACAGAGTTCATATTGACTACTAGATACTAGGAAGTTTGTTATGAAGCTTGTTATGAGTCCTCTCTCTCTTTTCTTACAGGAACACTAAATCCAAAAATTGATAGGAGTATTAACTTCTCAGTTACTGTGGCCATTAAGTTCTTTTGGTTGCAGGAGTTAAGAGACAGAATAAAACACAATTTAATTAGCACAATTAAAACTGACTAATGATTTTCTGATTCAACTGATTAAATTATTCCATCTGTTTTAAGAAAGAAGTCTACTGTAGGTGGGTATACATTCCTTTCAGAAACTCTTGCATTACCTATGAAAATTTCCTCTCTGATTAAAATAACAAGAGTTTATATTTCACAAAATATAAAAAAGTAAAAGATGAAACTTAAATAAGTGTTTGGCACTTCCTACAACATGTTATGTCAATATAGCAAAGACAGATTTGGTGCTGTGTACTGAAGAGTAAGTGTTGCACTCTTGAAAACAAATACTTGCAATTTTCCAAAATTAAAACTTTAATAATAATCCATGGAAACCCGCCAAGCTCCAGAAGTTAAGAATTCATGGCATTTAATTTCTATAGCAGCAACCCATGCAATATGAACCCACTCCTAGAAGTTCTTAATTTTTGTGCTTGTTCAGTGCAATAATACATGAGCTGCTGTCTCCTAAGCTTGGCTAACACAATAAAACTGCTGAGGAGTACAGCAAAGAGTTGCTCGGTACTGATTCAGGGATGAACAGGTGATGGAACAACAGAAACAAAGGAACAAAGATTCCTCCCAACCCAACAGTGGAAGATCAGAGAGAGATCCACCTGTTTTCTTCCGCATCTTGTGCTCTCAGGTTAACCTCTACAATTACCAAATACCTACACAAGAAGTGGGACGCTTTGAACTGTTAGACTGGTCATCTTCGTCTTCTTGAGCTGCACTCTTAAGCAAGAGCCATACTGGAAGGAGTGACAAGGAGAGCAGGGAGATGGCATGTTTTAGCATAACAGATAAGAATTGGAGTAACAATTGGAATTGTGAGATTTACGAATCTGGATTTTGAATAAATAACAATCTTTATGCCCACCATCTGTATGTTCCTCTTCATAAACAGGGGCAACACTATTACCAATCTTGCCCACTAGCTGAGAAAATTCTAATATAATAGGTAATATATCAAGGTCAGCAAAATTAGAAAGAATGCTCATTCCAGAGTTTATAATCAAACCCACACTCAGATCACTAAACCACTCCATCTCTCAGTTCTGTTTCCTCATAAAGAAGACTAAGAAATTAATTTGAGTTTTATTTCTAACTTTTCACGCTTTTAAAAGATTCTCTGTGTTGAAGAAAAAAAATCCCATTCAGTGCTCAAGGAAAACAATTCACTGACAGATATCGGAAGCATCTTCCCTCATTCCAATGCACATGACACACATGTAACAAAACTGTGCCAAGCTCTCTTTGCTAGAACGGGGATGTTCTTTCATCTCTTCAATAACAAAATAGCTGTAACTACTTCAGTTGGAAGAGAAAGAGAGTCCTTCTTTTCTAAAAAGTAACACACCTCTGAAATCAAATCAGTTACTTGTATTGGTGCGAAAAAAGGAACAGAAGGTGAGAGTTAAAAAACATATGGGAGTTGGAATGTGACCTGTTTGTCACTAATTCAGTAAAACAAGACAAAGCTTTGACTTCTAACAGAAGTTTTCATTTATCAAAATTTGAGGGAGGACTCAAGGGCTGGTTACTGAGGGCAAGTGCTACAGAAACTTGAGCTGTGTAAGGGTATTAAAAGGCCTGAAAGCTCACTGCCAGAGTAAGAGGCAGACCCCATTTTCTCCCACCAAGCATTCCCACTCCCATTCCATCAGCTTGGGTGATCTTGTGGTCGCACAGTGAAGAGATGCTGGGAACTTGACCTAGCGAGAGGCAAGCTGGCCAGATAAGCCAGTTCACCAAATGGCCAGGCGTGCCGAAGCAAGGAAGGAGCTACAGTTCTGTATCCCAGACTTCAGTCACCTTTATTTCCATGGATTATTATTATTTTATATTATTATTTTAAAGAAGATTAGATATTGAGAGTTATCGAGTTCACCCAACTATGCCAGGAAGCTGTCAGTGAACTGTCTGCCCACACCACGGTGACACAAAGGTGCTCCCTGAAGCAGCATGCAGAGCACTAACAGGCACCACTGTGACAAACAGCTACCTCTGGCAAGGCCTCAAGAGGCAGGTGACTCAAGCAGCTGGCACAGGAGAGGTGGGGTGACTCTCTAAACTTCTCTGTCCCTATTTTAACACAGATGTTGGCAATTTCCTCTCTGTTCTTACTGCTCAGCACTGCTCCATCAGCTCAGTCACTTGCTTACCCCTCCCTGATCACCTCTTCCTGCCCACGCTTCCTACTCTACTCCTACCAGTTCCCAAGCAGCAGCTTCACCATCTTTAAACCACACCTGCAAACTTGGTAATATTTCAAAAGAAAGATCTGTACAAACAGATGCTTTAATCACTGTGAAAAATTCAAGGGTGTTAACCTCGCTCCTTAGCTAGCAAACTTTATACTCTGTTGACAAAAAAAGGTACCAATTATTCATAGATGACATCTCTGAAGAAAAAACACAAGCGATTCATTCCCAAAAATCCAGACCACATTACCACCTGTATAATATACATATATCTCTATACAATTAAAAGAACACTGATACCTAGAAAGGAAAGCTCTCAAAGAGAATAAAGAAAGGAATAGGAGGCATACTACATCCATTTTGATACGTTGTTCAGGTGAGACCGTCCCTTTTAAAAATACCATTCCATTATTTTGAGTTTCGTAATTGTTTGGTCATCAGTTCTTTCATTATAACTCAAATCTCAAAACTGGAAAGTGAAAAGCACTGGCTCTCTACTGAACTGAGGGAGAAAACAATCTCTACAGACAAAAGTTAAAAATTAAAATTCAAAGTGATGGTGTCCCATCACAGTGGGAACTGAGACATTTACTATCCCCAGACAAAAAAAGAGAGGATACTTGTGCAAGTTTGTGACTTTTGCATTCAAGATACAAGCAAAACCAGATTAGTTTTAAACAAATAGATGCCTCAAATTCCACGTGAAAGAGCAGGATGGAAGACCAGGAGGAGGATCTGTAATAAATAGGAAATTATTACTTCGCCTGCAACTTGTTCCTTGTTAAGAATGCCACTCACTGTATTTAATGCAATAAAAGATAAATGTAAAACAAGTATCAAGCATTTCTCCTTTCATTTGCCCCAATTTTCCATCCTCGTAAGTTATGTAGGGTGATGATGATACAGACATGAGGGTTTGGATTAAACTATCAGCTTTCAGTCATGAAAAAAGCTCTCTCTGAAACAACAGATTCCAATTTGTTCAAATAAATGTAAAACAGGAGAATGTGTTCAGCCATGGGAAAATAAGATGATTGCCAACTCCCACTGAAGTGACCATCAGCAGGTAAGAATACTGTACTGAAGTACTGAGCAGGAGCTTAAATTTAAACTAGTTAGGTGATTCCTCAGATAATACTAATGATTTCAAGAAAAAACACATTCAGGTCACCAACATATCATAGAAACTTTCAACATATTCACACTGAAGAACAAGTCTGGTAACTCTTAAAGCCTACAAAATCAGTATGCTGAGGCAGACTTGTGTTTTTATGCTAATGCTGCAAACCAGCTTTACCCAAAACTCCAGAGCAGGTAATTTAATGGCACAAATCATTTTCATCACAGTCAAATCATGGCACCTGAGGGAAGGAGTATTCTTGAAGTTGCTTATACCTCCTCAACAGTAAAAAAGACTAAAAAATCTATAGCAAAACCACCTCAAAACTGCAAGTCTTTAGCCCAAAGCCCTATTCACTACAGAATCATTGCAACCCCGTATTTACAGAAGTACATATAGCCTTCACAAGGGTAGTGAAGAAATAAGCCTTTAGATATGTTAATATTAACTGTTAGACTGGAATATTTTCAAGCGAGTTTTAGAACATGAACTTTTGTTGGACAAAGCATTTCATATTAATTATTATATCCTTTGAGAGACTTGAATGCAAACTAGCTCACAGATGAATCAGGTTATCAGTGTAACAGACTGTTCTACTCCACAAAGGTAAAATAACTTCAATACTTATAAGCAAAGATAGCTTTAACAGTCTACTTTTCCTTTATTTGGAAAATTATTTATGTTGCATACATTGCTCAAATACAGGAGTTCTTCAGACCCTCAACAAAATACAGCAGAAGCCTGTAAACTTTTAAGAAAAATTATTATCAGCTTTTATTTTTAGATGAATACTATGGATTTTCTTCTCAGCTTTCCTTTCATCATTCTCCACAACTTCTGACATGGCCTGGGTTTTTACATATATTTTACATAAATACACACACTTAATCTATATATACACACATATACTTAATCTATATATAAAAATAATACATAATCGTAATCAATCAAGGTTCAGTATTAGCTTTTTTAAAATTCCATTTAGTCTGGCACCTTCAGCAATCTTACCAACATACACTAGTTTGCTGGTCTATGAACATTTGAAAAGGGAAACTAGAATTTCTGGGGGCAGCCATGACATTTTGCTGAATGTGTAGCGCATACAGTACCCCAAAAGACCAGCCAGCAGTCACATGAAATAGCCTCTGTATCAAAACAAATAGTACCCAATAGTGTTTATAAGTTTTTAAAAAGAAAAAAAAAATTTAGAGTTGTTCTACTTATTGACAGGAAAATAGTCAAAAAGCTCAACACTCAAGGAATGAAAAAGCTAACAGTTCTCTCTGGAGCTGTGGGACATTGCTTATGAATATTAATTTATGGGAAAAATACTAACCATCTGAAATGATACCATTTCTTACTAAATAAAATTATAGGACGTGCATTGAAAGATCACTGGTTATGCAAAGAAGTAAGGAGATTAAGGAGTCAGTCTCTTACTACTCTTAGTCATTAAAAAACAAATACCCAGGAGAAACTCAACTTCATTTTAGTGGGCCAGCAGTAACCGACCTAACCTGCACTCTCTGCCAGGTTAGAATACGGCATCAAACCACCCCAGCTGATAGTAGTTTTCATTAATATCCCCCTCCATTACAGTATATCCAAGTATAAGTTAAACTGAGGCAGCAACACGAGGTTTGAAAATGCAGGAGGGGTTTGTGACAGGGGTGACCCAGCTGGCGACTCAGCAGGACATTCCCTGCCTCTTCCCCTGCAAGGGAGGGAAGGAAATTTCAAAAGAATGTGTTCATACCAAACACAGCTATGAGTTATGATTTAAAGCAAAGTCACATGCCCACAGATAGTAAGGCCAGTAGAGTAAACCTGGCAGTGAACCAATAACACACACAAAATGAACTCCTTCTCCACAAGAAGCTGGACACTGCAACCCAGCATCCTTCAACACTGTTGGTGCCCACCACTGAGCTCTACCATTAGTCGAGCATGAAGACTACATCATAACTGTTTGTCATTTATGTATTCCTATGTTTGACTATAAATAATGTAGATCACATTTGTGGAATGTGATTAATGAACAGGACTCAAAACTCCAGCCCACACAGTAGCTGTGGGTCAATAAGAAGTTCTTTACGACAACACACCCAGGATAGCCAATTCTTGGCAGAGAAAACTCCTACACTTGCTCTACCACTAATAAAATTCCCTGAAAATAACAGTATGTATGAGCAGCTGCATAGTACTAGACCCCCAGAGGCCTGTCTAACCTGATATCCCCTCTCTGATAAAGTCTGTGGAAGAGTACAAGAACCAGACACACACACAGTAGATGCACCCCAATAACAAACTCTCAGCCACTTACTTATGGCACAGATCTGCTGAGCCAGATGTGGTGCCTTCATGTTTATCAAATGATGCATTTTTCTGCACAACACCTCAGAGATCAGCATCTTAATGTGCAGTTCTGAGCTCACCACCTGATAATTTGCTGAATACCTTAAAAGAATTCAAGGAGACAAAAGCAGGTGACTAACAACCCTTGTTTCACATCCACCTTCTTCATGCACCCAATTCACTTACAATTTTAGAGGTTTTCACCATCTCTCTCCTTCTCTTCCCCCCAAGTCACCCCCCTCTGTGCTTTTTCAAGTGCTACTGTATTTTGAAGCGTAAGGAAGGGACCCTGAGCTGCACAGCACTTGCCACATCCGCATACCACACATACATGCAGCAACATAGTAGCAAGCTATGTTTTGCTCTCTACTACTTCCATAACAATTTCTACCGTTTTATTTCTTCGACTGTCATAGCACATTTTCAGGTAGCCATCTGACACCAAGACCCTGTCCCTAAGGAGAGGTTTTTGCCTGCCATTTCACTGCCCAGGCACCACAGAATGACAGAATCATTTAGGTTGGAAACAACCCTTAAGATCGAGTCCAACCATTAGCCTAATATTGCCAAGTCCACCACTAAACCAAGTCCCTAAGTGCCACATCTATACGTTTTTTAAATACCTCTAGGAATGGTGTCTCAACCACTTCCCTGGGCAGCCTGTTCCAGCGCTTGATAACCCTTTCAGTGAAGAAACTTCTAATATCAATCTAAACCTCCCCTGGCCATGCCTTGACTCACACACCTTACAGCCCAAGTGACTTACGTTTCTGTTGTATTTCTAATTATTTAGTTTCATGACTGTTAGGCTCTCCACCATGTCTGCACTTTGGCACTCAGCTGTGAGTATGTTAACAGCAGCAGGAAACTTTGCCATCTGACTTCTTGCTCTTTTCCAGATCATTTATGAGCGTTTTGGAGACCACAAGCTCGCAAGCTCAATACAGATGCCTCCACTGTGAAAACAAGCAAGCTACTCCTACCCTCTGCTTTGCACCTTGGCCGATTACCCTGCCACAGCACAACCCACCTTCCCACCCCGTGGCCACTGAGCTCTTCCAAAGGCCTTTAGTGAAGAATGTTTCAAAAAGAGGGCTTGAAAAACCAAGCACACTGACTGAATGTCCCAACACTATGATGGTTCTTATGAATCTCTCGAACTCCACTGAAGCCAGCAACTCACTGCTAACAAGGTCCTAATAACCATGTCTAGTTTTCAGCTATTAATCTAAACCAGCTGAATTGTCAATCACCAGCTCTATCTCTGAGCCAAAATAATTTGCAGTTTTGCAGACAAAAAAAGAAATAACAAGCCCTAGAATCGACACGGCAATTTCTTTCAAGTTAAAAGCAAAAGAACTTCACTTTCCTTCCAACATGTCTAAAAACAAAACAGTAATTTGGTTAACCACAACTATTACAGTCTTCCCATGATAAGGCTAGCTTCAAATCACCAAAAAATAATTACTAAGATGGCTTCTGTTGATTTAAAAGTACATAGTGATTTCCATTTCACTGACTATATCCATTTTGTTGATTCATTTTATACAAATAAAAACAAACCAGTCATTTAAATAACTGTTCTTCAGTGAACAGTTTTCTGCCAACTGACATGAAGGGAAAACCGTGACACAGACAGGAGAGCTGCAAATTCCATATTCAGTCTTGAAAGCAGGGGTTTCACACATCTGCATTTTTCCCCAGGGGGTGGGGAGGAGCTGAATTTTCAATGACTTGAACATTATTTATTTCATCCAAACAGTTTTCAAGGGGGAAATGCCTGCCTGTCAAGAGTTTCATTACTACAGTCAGGTCTCAAACTAATTACTTAATGGGAAGGTATGTTAACAATAACTTTTACCAAATAAAAACTTAACAGAAGTAGGCTAATAGAGAAGTTACTTGGCTAGCTACAGCTGTTTGAATTACTGATTTTAATCAAGTAACTTGAGTTATCATGTGGTTTTCCTCTAATTGTTCAGTTTCAGCACTTACCTTTGTTCAAGCTATTCATCTGCACTTCAGAACTTTGTAGTAGGTTGTATAGCTTGTTTAAGGGTTGAACTGTCTGCGTTTCACCTCTTCCCCGATTAAAGGGAAATTAATGTACCAAGAACATTTAACAAGTCTGTTCATTCTACAAGTAAACCTTCTCCTCCCAAACCACCTCTTGCTGCCAAAAAAAGGTTACTGGATGGTCAGATGAAAACAAGAAATTAATGCTGGTGAAGAACACCACAGCTTTAGGGCACAGTTAATCCTCAAGTATTCCCTTCCCACACCCCCACCATCACTAGTTGTGAAAGATCCCAGTGCCACTGGGTTTTGTTCCTTTTCTGTCTTAGAAGTCCTACTTTACCATTTCTACCATTTTCTTTCAAGTTTTTTCTGCTAGATGTGTCATCTCTCATCTTCAGCCTAAAAAACACACCCTGTACTTCTTTTTCTGATCCCCAGTCCTTCTGTATTGATTTCTCCATGCTGTCATTACCCGCCTTTCCAAATACCTGCTCATTCTCTTGGGTTTTTTTGTACAGTCTTGAGTTCTCTCCTTTTTCATCCTGCTTACCCACACAGTCGATAACACAAGAGGCACTGTCAAGAGTTGCTCTCTCAAGGAGGAACACACAACTCCATGTGCATGCAAGAACTATAATTTAGGTTCTCCAAACAAAGCCTGTGCATAGAGGCAGGGGGAGAGGAAGGGCCAACACAGGTATAAAATTTCATGCCAATTTTGAGGGGGGCAGTAGAGAGAAAGATGGTCTCGAAGATATTCTTTGCCCCTTCAAGAGGAGAGCTTCCTCCTCCCTCCCAGAAAGACAGCGCCCTTCTCCTTGTGCAGCTTAGTCCCTGATCTCCCACCCAGGACTTCCCCACCCTATGGCACCTCCAGCGCTCCCCCCCCCCTCTCTTCCACGGGGAATGTAGAAGCCTCTCCCAGCTGCTGAGCTGCTCCATCTACCACTCCTTGTCAGCTGCCTCTCTGCCGCACATACATCTGATTCCCAGACCCACCTCACGCTGTGCGGAGCGGCTAACAGAAGCAGCCGGCAGGCAGCAGTGGAGGGGACTGCTGAGCAGCTGCTTTCCACACAGGCCTGGGACACTGGCTAGGACAGCTGTTTTTATGATTTATTATGCTTATTGTAGCATCGTATCATTATGACTGCATTCCAACAATTGTCTCCAAATATTTATGGGCAGTTACGTGGCATTAATTATGGACTGTTTTAAAAATAAAAAAAAAATTAAACCTCTGATACCTTGACCACCTATTCATTTGGTACCAAAATCTCCTGGATGATGACTGATAGAGCCAGAGGCAGGCAATGGCAAATGCGAAGATCCCAAAAGGCACTTTTTCAGCTGAAGCTTAACATACTAGCATGTAGTCAAACCTGCTAAGCTACAGAGGATCAAGATGTTTTACCATTTTTAGCTTTTAATTGAAAAATGATGTGGAAGCAATACATTTTCATTGAAACCTGGCAGATCAGAGACTCAGTAAAATAAAACTTCTATCCTATTCGAGATTTCATTTAAGCCTCAGAAGATTTGATTTCAGACTATGACTCACATCTGCTGTCTTCTCCTTGCATAAACTGTTGCCCCATCACTTATCAGTTGCATTACTTAGTGCTGAAGAAGTTCATCCTGGAAATTTTTTCACATGTAAAAATTTCAGCTTTAACTTAAAACCACAAAACATTCCCTTAGGATTTAAAGAAAACCCTCAGTTTGGCCAAAACAAACACATTATAACACACACTTCTTTCTCCAAGTTGCAAATACAAAAAATAATAGTTTAACTGACAATTCTCACACATGCTTTCCATTTTCCCCTCAAAGAAACCAACACACAAAAAAAAGCAGGTATTCAGCTTGTCCTGTTGCTGTATCATGTTTCGGTCTATCCATAATGTCATCCTGTAAAAATTACTGTAAGGACATTAGCAAGCTACCTGAACCTCATTTTACCTTCAGCTTCTGTGCACCAAGAAAGCCACATAATCAGTAACAAACAGGGGTCAAACAGGAGCAACTATTCTGAAACCACAGATCTTGGGTATACTGAATCACCTTTACAGTAATTTAAAACATTTTTCTACTCATTGGAAGTAGCTTACCTGAAGGACAGGCACTTTTTGTGGTGTGTTTTGTGGTGACTGGTGAAGCTGTGCCCAGGGCTGATGATGAGGATGTGGGGGTGGTGAAGACTGATGGTGTATCCCTGGATGAGGCTGCATGGGAGGACAGGTTGGCATTTGCTGTTGAAAAGACTGCTGTTGACTAGGAAGCTGCTGGCCAGATATTAGTCGCTCCTGTATTGCTTGTGGATCGGCAAGGCCAACACCTGGACAACCATTTGGTCTCATGTGCCCACCCATCTCCCGTGGTGTTGAAGACATACCCATAAACGGACGATTCTGTTGCATGTTTCGGGGGCCCATATTCCTTTGTCCAATTCCCATGGCACCAGGGGGCTGGTGTGACGGCTGAGGATGGGGTATATTTGGATAACTGCCAACTTCCATTGGTATTCCAGCACTACCAGGTCTAACCTGTGGAGGAGGTGTACCTGCTGGATTACTCATTGCTTTCATAGGTGACATGGGAGGTGGAGAGGCATAAGTTCCCTGAGGCTGTGAAGGGTGCATAGTTTGCGTGTTCATTTGGTTAAGTGAGCCACTAGGGTGGATGGGCTGCTGGTGCATTAGTCCTTGACCACTGTTTGATGGAAATCCGACAGCATTTGGGTATCTTGGTACAGATTGATTCATTGGAGTGTTATTTGTAAGGCCTAAATTCTGATTCATCCCTGTATTATTAACTAATCCCTGATTAAGGTTACTGTAAGGATATCGAGAATACTGCCCTGAGTTGTTTATAGTAGGTGAGGGTACCGTCTGGCTCCGAGAACTAAAATTAAGTGTTTGAGGCCTAACAGCACCCTGCTGGGGAGGATTAGGGGAGAATCTGGGACTGTGGGCTACTGATTCTCCATGGAGAGCAGTGGGGGGATGGTGGTGAAATTGCTGGACTGAGTGTCGCAAAGAAGGTGCCATACTGGGATTCTGCTGGGGCACATGAGACAAGTGGCCAGGTCCTGAGGTGGCAATGAAAGGGTTTCCCTGATTGAGGCCTTCCTGGCCTTGAGAAAACTGGTTCATCCTCTGCTGCTGCGGCTGGCCGTGCTGCTGCATTGAAAAATCACCACGAGCCATGTAGTTTCCCATCTGCTGCATGTGCTGAGGATGGCCCTGCCCAGGGGGCCCGGAGGGTGCCTGTGGTGGCTGTGTTGGTTGCGGTTGCTGCTGCTGTTGCTGCTGGTATGGTGCTCTTATCTGGTCTGGCACTTGAACTGCCCGTGGTCCCCACATGGAGCCACTGTCTACGAAGGGTTGCCCGTGTCTTTCGTTCTGCATGCTGGGATAGACTCCCATCTGACTACCAGCACCACTGCTGTGAGGAACCTGAGGAACTGGAGGGTTGTGATACTGTGAATGAGGAGACGCTATACCATTCCCAGGGGCATTGCTTATCATCCTGTTCGGCTGATCCATCAGGTGCATTTTCTGCTGTTCGTATTGATTATAGTGATCAAAATGGGTCAACTTGGCTTGATTTTGATTTGCAGGGGGATGATGAAGAGATGACTGTAAAGAGGGAAATCCTTGATCCATGGGCATTTGCTGCCCCATAGGATTTACTGTATTTTCAGGATATCCACATTCTCCAAGACCTTCCAACCCTTCACTGAAAATATTCCCATCTTCTCCAAACAGACTCATCATTCCTGGATCTGCCATCTTTTTCCAGCACACAGCTCCTCAGAGCTACAACTAGAATGCTAGTCTGTGCTTCACCTCAGTGAGGTGTTTTGTCCTCAAAGCCTTTAATCCTCAACTAATCTCCTTCATGTCATTCCATATTTCCTTAATTCTTTTGGACCACGCAGTGTCAGGCAAAGTCTGGTTACTGCTCCTGGAAAAAGCGGGGGAAGGGGGAGAAAGAGAGGAAGATATTGAAGTAAATAATGTCAGGCAATATAAAGAAAACATACTTGACTGTTTTAGACAATGCTAGCTAGTTTCAGCCCCTGAAATACATCATAAAAAATCTATTTCACTTTACGAAGGATTCATTAGCTTTATCAGAATCTTTATTATTACAGAGAGTTAGGAAGCAAGCAAAACACTAGCCTTAACCTTAAATTAATCCATTCACTACACTTCCTAGTGCTCCTTTCTTGGGTGGAACAGAACAAAAGAACACAACATGCAGCAGCAGCAGCTGCCACAGCAGGTAGGCAGATGTACGAATATAGCCAAGCAGCCCATCTGCCGAACTAAAGCCCTGAAAACGCTCTAGTTACCAACAGCATGTCCTTAACCTTATTCCCTTGAGCTGCGTAATCAGATGAGCAAGCAGAAGCACCAAGTCCTATGATGGACTAAAGTCAGTTATACAGAGAACGGATTTTTCAAACGCACACAGAGATGACCCTCTAAAAACATTCCAAACTCCAAGTTGTGGCATTTAGGATGAAAAATTTATTTTTTAACACACAATTTATCTTAATTTAGTGAAGTTGTAAACTGAAAGACATGATGCTTCTTCCCACTTAAGCAAAACTATATGCTCAATTTGTGTAAGAAAATTCAATTCAAAAGCCTAATTCTATGACAGGGTAGATTTCTCAATCCCTACCCTAATTTCTCTCATGATGATAACAGCTAAGACTATCATTGGAGTTCATTATTCATCTTCAGGCAATCATGCTAGTACCTGCAACTGCAGCACTTTAGAAGATCACACTGAAGTTCTCTCCAGAATTATAACATTGAAAAGTCACTCCAGAGAATTAGTAATGGCAAAAGAATTTAAATAATAAAATGCTAACTGAACCAGGTACACACTTGGACTTGGGAAAAAAAACAAACAAACAACCAACACATAATAATGGAATAGATTCAGAAAAGTTCCTGTTTAGGTTTTTCACAGGGAAGAGTGGCATGTTCTAAAATGTGTCGCCCATCCCCTGCCCACAACAACTCGGAAGATTTTGTTTGGATTCTGCTTATTATGAATAAAACTAGTCTAATGCTATCTTTCCTTCTTGAAAACAGAATTTTAAATGGTATGTCTTATATCTCAAAATAAACTTCAAAATGATAGTCAAGGAAGCCCATCCACGTACTTTGTATCTTTGTCATAATTTAGTAGTGACTGTAGTTGCAGAGACCAACTTGCCATTAATCAGTGATCAAAGAAAAGAAGATTTACAAGTTTGTAGTTTCACATCTCGCATTTTGTTGCGGAGGAGGGATGCTTTCAGTCACTTTGGATGCAAAATGCCAGGCCAGACTATTTTAACCGAAGGCAATTTGTCCCAGACAAGTTTTAGGGAGAAAATATCAGCACATTTATTACACTTCTTGTAGCCATTGTCAAGAGGACTTTCTACAGCATAAAGCAGAGGGCAGGAGAAAAAGCACAAGCATTTATCACTCCTCTTAAAATAGCATTTGAATGTCACCTTTAAAACCACACTCTTAAATCTCTTTAGTGCCCAGCTGGGATATTAACACTTATATTTCTAAATCACTTGGGGGTAAATTCCTATAAGCCACCTTCACCTCTCTAATATCTATTTATTTTTATTTCATTTTCTTTATTAAGCAGAACCCGCATGTAGTATTTACCACCTCAATCAGCTTATTAAAGCATAGTGTAAATTCCAACAACAAGGTGAGAAGGAGCCTCCTTCACCAAAACAAGCTTTTGGTATTAGACTGCTCCAGAGCAGACCACTGTCGTGGTGAAGGTGTCTCCAGTGATTTAAGATTGCCCAAAGACTTCTGACACTGCTGATGCACACTGCCATCAGAAGCTGGCAAAGCTAGACATCAGTGTGTACTAACAGTTTCCATCTAACAGAACAGTCTCTTTGCTTGGAAATGCTAAAAAGCATAGTGCACAGATACTGTTACCTCCCGACCACTGACATAATCTGGGCAATATCACACTTGAGCCAAGTAGAGGATTCTCACCCATCAGCTAACCTATTTACAGCCACAGAGTTATGAACAGGTAAGAATTTCACTCTTTGTTATATAACATCATGCCTACTAAAAGAACCATTTTTTTAAGACAAGCATGCTCTACTCTACTGAAGCACTAATGAAACTTTGCAATAAAAATAACTTAAGTCTAGATAGAAGAATAATCTTTGCTATCTGTTATAGACAAGCTAACAGAGCATCTCCAGAAACAAGGTTACAGTCATCAAGTACACATTTGAATCGTACTGCTTCGTTTACTGTTTTTCAGCTGACAGGCTTCCAATAAAATTCAGGCCAGAGTCAGCAACCAATAACCGTCAACATTGGCTCTCACAAAACCTTCTTCTATTTCTCCAAATGAAAGTTACAACTCTGATGTGATATATGGCTAACAGCACATGCTGAAGAATGGAAGTCAGGAGCAGCTACAACCTGATCAAAATAAATTAACCAACATTGTGATAAGAAAAGAGTCCACACTGGAATTACCTAATAAGCTTTCAACCTTCTACACTAACAGGATGTCTTCTAGATACTTAAGCAAGTCATGAGAGTCACAGCCTTATTTTAAGTTGCAGTCATTTCTTTGCTTCTTTCACCACAATCAATGTATTTTCTCTACTTAAATCCTCAAGGCTGGTCCAGAAAAAATAAAACCAAAAAAAAGCCCCCACACAAACGTAGGACCTGCATCAAGCAATAACTCTAGCTAAATACTCACTAGGCACCACTGTTTACCTCCCCATGAAAGCAGAGATACTAACAGCAAGACTGACAACAATAAACTCAGCTTAAAGTCTTTTTTGGGGTTAAATTGTTTAAAAATACGAGTTTGTTCATCTTCTTCTCTACTATCCCATAAGTTAAAACCAACAGACGTTTGTGAAGCAGTGACTATTTTCCAGGTACAAAGGAGAGAATATCCGAATCCTTAGAAAGGCAGATTGATGAAAGTATGTGTTTGTGTATGTACGTGTGAATATACATATGTGAATGTAAGTCTGACCGTAAGAAGAGATAGTGAACTTTAAAAATCATCTTGAACTAACTATACAGATTCTGCTATAAAATGCTATAGCTTTTCTGTTCCTAAACATGAAAGATTGCACCAACAACACTGAGCTAAAGAGTCAATGAATGTTTTTCCCTAAGACTGCCCAGACAACCTGTTTCTGTTCAAAGCAATAGTATGATCCCAACTACCAGGACACAGTCAATTGCTTAACAACCCTGTTGTCTCAACAGACAAAGCTTACATTACTCTAGTCTGCAACATTCCAGTCCTAAGCAGATAGATCTCAAATTTAAGTAGTAGTTAACCATTGCTCAACTTAGTATCTCAGAGTTACATGGTCTCAATAGCCTTGGGCAGCTTCCCACTTTCATGCGTGGAACAAAGCTGGCTGCTGCATACATACAACCCGAACTAGGGCTGCAAACACTGAAACCTGAACTTCATTAGTCTTGCTCCCAAAGCAGCAGATCCAGGCAGTCAAGACCACGAAGCAGCAAGGGCAGCACACAGACACTCGTGCCCTCCACAACGTCATCCTCTCATTTTGCTGCTGAGAAGAACCTTTTGTCAATCAACAGGTTCCTCAATTCAACTATCAATCCTTCTATAAAAGAAATTTAGCAGCATTTCTTGATGGCCATGCAGCAAGTATTCTGAATAAACAGAACTCGAGAAGGCAGATAATAATGACTGCTTCAAGCTTTGAAGTGAGATGTGTCATGCAGAGCTGATATTTTTACAGCTACCCGTTGATATCTCAGACAAAACTCTGAAGTACTTTATAGGCACAAACAAAAGTTTACTCATATAATGGAACTATACACCTACAACACAAATCAATAAACACTGCAGTACAGTGGTATTTTGAAGAACTAGGCTAAAAAGACCTCTCATGCTAAAAACCAAAGCCATGCCAAAGGTCATTTTGAGACTGTAGCCTCAAAATGTAAGATTAAACATCAGGCTACTAAATCTGCATTTAAACATTGCGTATTTAAACTGCTTTTCAAAACTGCTAAGCTCCTACTGGCTGTTGGGGTAGTAATTTAAGCATGTGCCACATGGAAGTAGATGACACAAATGACAACAATTAAAGTCACATTCTTATTTTATTAACAAAGTTGAAGGAAAACATTCACCAAAAACTTCACAAACACATGTAACACCCTGACAACATAGGAAGAGTCAAGCCATGACATTCAAATTGGGGAAGATGGCTGATGAGACTTCTACCTTTCACCTCATTTACCTACAGAGTGAACAGCACTGCTGATGCCAGGACAGTTACACAAGCGCCTGACCGCGTCCGTGGGAAGCACGCCTAGTCTCCTGCGTGTTTAATGCTTAGTTCTCATTGTTGTCACAGACAACTCTTCATGCATGGTATGTACCTCCTGCATATAGATTAGCCAAAATAAAAGAGCAGATCTGTAAAGCGATTGCAATGTGATTTCTGACTGTAACTTCCTAAGAAACTTGGTTATCTGAATGCCTAAAGACACTTTTTTTCCCCTTCGTAGAGAAAGAATGCTTTCCTAGTATACACTTCACACAGTACAGCTGTGTTAAAAATTAAGTCCGTATAGTTCATATCAGATCAAAGGATGTCAGGAATCTTGTTCCTCCCTGCCCCAGGAAAGGGAGAGGGGACTTGCAAGGATGAAAAGAATGACCTCATGTACTTCAGGAATATTCTGCCTTCAGTGGGAAGAGTCAGAAAATTACAGTATAAACATTTCTGAAAAGTTTAATTTCACATCTATCTTTGTAAAATTCAGTTAGTTCTTTACAGAAACACATCTGTACAGAAATTTGCAGCGGCAGTCAGTATCTCTTGTTAAATTCACAATTGGGGGGGGGGGGGCAGGAGGGAGTGAAAACCTCACACATCTTTCCTCAAAAGTCACAGTTTTTGCACATGTGCAGTCAGCTAAATACCATGAATGCTATTCAGTAACATCTTTTGGGCAAGAAATCCATTAAATCCCAAGTTTCCCATACAATAGTTAAGCAGAAGCCAGACTGCATTTTATTTCCTTAATGCATGATGCACTTTGGCAAAGAACAGGCTTTGACAGAGGCAATTGAGGGCACAACAGCCTTCGAATATTTGGCAGCTTGTTGCTGTCAAGCAGCTGATGCAGGAATGACCAGCTAGAGTTCAGCCTGTGCCACACATTTGGAAACAATATCCTACGTCATTCAAGTTCACAGGAGCTCTGATACGAGACCACAACAGCATCATGTAGGAGTACTCTGATGCAAACCCACCAAGCCTCGTCGTTACATCATACACTCCTGTTGCGAATGACTTCTACATTTGCCATACCAGTTGGGCTGCAAACTCTCTTCCTAACATGGGGCACTGCTAATTTTAAGTCAGCGCTTATAGCATTAAATAAGAAGCCTCAGCATGTCTTTTCTTCCCAGTCCAGAAGAAAAAGGGGAATGTTTATAGCCATTTATTAGAAGTAGGTACTTGGAGGTTTTCAATGAGCTAACCAGAGAAATAAAAACGAATAGTTTTTTGCATTTAAGTACATCACAAACATGAGGTGGGAGGAGAGGAGACAAGTCTAAACCAGAAACACTTCAGTTTTAGTGTTACGTAGCCTGGAATTTTAAGAGGCCTTTTTTGGTCATACGACCACCCTCTCTCCCAGCATAAGTTTAAAATACAGATGTGAGGAGGAGGTTTATCTAAAAATAGTCCTAGATAAGCAAGGGAAACAATTGTCGTCACAAAAATATTTCAGGAATACTCTTTCAGAATTTTTGATAGGGGTGTTATCCTGCAAATAACGCTATAAAGGGGAACAGTCGCAGGTTTAACATAACCCTACATGAGGAGCGCACCCAACACAGCCGATACAGTTTTCGGTGTCAGGGGGCCGGGAGCGTTTCGCAGCCGCTGTCGCCGGCCCTCGCTCGGTGCCAGCTGCCGCCCTGATCCGCGGCTGTGCGACGGCCAGGCCGACACAAAGCCTAGGCAGGGCCGGGGGGAGGTGGTGTCAGGGAGAAGACTTATATTGTTGCCATCAGTCACCAAGAAATCTCCCAGCAATTACATTCTCTTATAAGGCTGACACTAAACCGGCCTGGGGATTCAAGAGGTGGGGCCAGCGGCGACCCGCTGAGGCGCTGAAAAAACACCCCGCGCAACTGATTACTCTTGTTAAGGGCCGTGCTTTTTGTGCACCTACTGCAGTTGTCACTGATTAACCAACTGATCTGGCAATTTCCTACATTCTTTTGCATTTAAAAAGGATCTGAGAGGCCGAGAGTCATCCCCTTTCATATTCCAGGGGGAGTGGGAGGCTGCGCCCCGTCCGGCTGTGGTGCGGCGGGGCGCGGAGAGGCCCCCGCTCCAGCAGGCCCCTCTCCCGGCTCCGCCGCCCTCCTCCCCCAGCCCAGGCCTGCCAGGCCTGCAGCTGAAAATAATTTATCTGTTCGCTCTGCCGGGCTCCCGGCATATGCGATTGGGAGGGAAACGTATCCATCACGAATAAACTTGAGCACAAAGACAGGCTGAGTGTCACAGGATACAAAAGGGCAGAGGTCGCCGCAGCGAGCGGGAGGGTTTGCGCAGGGCCGGGCTGGGCGCGCATGGCCGCCTCATGCAACCTCCCCACAGCAGCGTCAGGCCGGAGCCTTTCCAGTTTGTCACGTCCCCCGAAGTAAACAAAGCCCGGCGCGGTTCAAGTCATAAAAAACATCGCGAACAGCAAAATAATCGGAGAGGTGACGAAGTTCAAAGTAAAACGGGGCCGTTTCTCTTCCTTTTGCTGGAAGTACCTCGCAGTGTTTACACCCAGAAAGCTGGGAATTGTAAAAATTCATGAGGTGGATACTAAAACGTTTCCCAGGGTTTCTGAACATGTGATTTCCACTGAAATGTATTTTTTTAATCATGGGCAGGTTTTAAGACTTAATCATATCCCAAAAGGCTATTTCCAGCTATAGAATTATGAGCGCTTTAAAGTAGCCAGACCCTATATTTTACTTTACCTGTTATAAGGCCAATACAATCATGTTTCATTCATAGTTTATGAAGTCTGAAAAACCACTTGATGAAATTACAGTCTACCGATACCACACATGGTATATTTGTCCACGTATATTCCATAATCATTTCAATTTATGACTTGTACTTAAGAGTCATTTTCCTGTACATGTGTTCTTCATAAATACTGCTAGATCACAGTCTGCGCTTGTACAGGAACCACATATCCACACTCATTTCTGTGAAGATAAATACACCTTATACATCCAAAGTGAAAAGCCAGAGTTTTCACAGAACTAAAGAGAACATATTTCAGGATTGTGGAACAAAATGGTAGTTCTCCCTTACGCTCTTTACACGTGGCAAGATGAATCTTCCTACATCTGAACTTAAGCTCTCACTCAACTTCCCGTATCGATGACAATTTTTGCCCAATACACTTAAGCATACTGTCTTGAACCTTTCAGCAAAGAAAAAAACATTACAGATCACATTGGGAAGGGAGTACAAATTACCTTTTTAAGAATAAAGTAACATCAATGTTTTATAAAGTATTTTAAATGAAATCATACATGATCTATTGGATTTTACAAATCTTAACTTTCCATTAGAAAAAAGACCTGTAGTACCAGACTAATTATGTATTTTATCATATGCAATAGACTACTTAAAAGAAATGTTAAATTATTTCACTAACTTAAAGTCCAACATAAAGAAAAAGGGTTGGGGAGGGAGGGAGGGGTGTGGAGAAAGACTGTACACTGCAGGACACAATGCAATAGATGGAGTGAATAGATTTCAGGAACCTTCATTTACTGCCTGAACCATTAACTAGGTCTAATAATGTCCACAGAACATCGGGGACAGCTGAGATACAGGGCAGATACCAAAAAGACCTTCCACAACTACTGTTTATTGGACATTTGTTTGAGTTTTTTTGTTTGAGTTTTTTGTTTAACAAAATTCAGATATGCATTTTGAACATCCCATTGTGTTTTTTTGAAGAAGGATATGCCAAAAATGGTGGTTTATTCTTGGCTTGTGAATGGAAGCAGGCTCTTGCATGTACAAATGAAGTTTGACTTTTTTGGTTTTTAACATAATGCCTGGCTCACAATGATCATGAGTGCTTATTCAGACCACAACATAAATGACTATACCAAGCTGTTCTCTGCAATGGAGAATGACAAAAGGAAGAGTTTGGAACTCTCAACAGCTCCCAGGGTGTAAGACTAACATGTTTAAACAAACTGCTGTGTTCAAGTTCACTTAGACATGGAAAAAGGGTGCCTACACAGCATGAGCAATGGTGCCAGAAGTTATAAATTGGAATGGGGACTGTCAGATGAGTACAACCTTCATCACACATCATGTGCAGTGTGGCTTTTCTTTCCAGGCAGGATTACGCTAGCATGCTTTTCTCCTATAAAATCAGGGGAGATTCAAAAGGAAAAGAACAAAATTTTCTTCTGCAAATCTTAAATGGGTCTCCAGTATCTTCTTCACAAAGAATAAAACTGGGGTGTTTTCAAGTGTGTCGCTTAATTGATATGCACTTCTAAAATTATTCCAATGTAGTTATGTTCAAACAAACAAAAAAAGCCTTCCAGGGAAAAGTCTGTCATCTTAAGTTTTAGAACTATGCAATCTCACTCCCCTTCTCATCAAGATTTTGAAGACCTTGGAAGTAGCTTGCAAGTCAAAGATAATTACTGACCCAGTACCCAGAGCCACAGTCTTTCATGCTACTGCAAGCAGTAGAAGCAGCTGACGTTCATCTACCACAAAAACCTTTTACCCCCAACAGGGAAATTCTTGAGCTACCTTCAGTTCTCCACAAGCTTTTCAGAGACTGATGATGACATACAAGAGCAGCATTGCATTCATGGATAAGATGTTAAAGGAAATTTTTACTCATCTGAAAGCAAACTTTGGTTCCATTTCACAGTAGGTAGGTCTACCTTCTCTCAAAAAGCAGGGCTAAACTTAATTTTATAATAGAAAGCACTATCTTCACTGTTCCTAATGATTCACATTCCATTTCAATGTACCTTTCAAGCTTATCAATCTTGCTGCAGCATCTACAGAGGGCTAGAAGTTTCCAGGTCCTTTTAAATAAACAAACAAACAAAAAACCCAAAATGACACATTCCTACACCACCCTCCCCTCAACAAAACCGAAAATTTATTTCTACTCACTAGAAACCTGTGAGGTTAAAATTTAGTGTAGAAGGGGTTTGTGCATCATTTTTGTTTGTTTGTAAGTAGGAAAAGTAAGCAAATTAAAGGTGGGAGCAAGCTAAAAGATTAGAATACTATTTTACAAGTGTGAGAAATAGGAAGGTTTATTTTATAGAATCATAGAATGGTTTGGGTTGGAAGGGACCTTTAAAAATCATCTAGAGTTTGGAAGAGTTTGTACTGCAAACTTAGTTGAACTAGCTATTTATTTTGTGTTTGTAAATACCTGAAAACATAAAAGTCTGACCCATAAAATGGCTCATTAAAAAATAACAAGCAAAACCACTTAAGTAGCAAAGATCACAGAACAGAATTCAGGGACTCTTCATCAATTACTGTATGAAGAATGCTACCATACAGATTTGTGTAACCAGCCAGATTTAGAGCTATTTCACTTACTCTTCAGAGTCTGGTTGTCAGAACAAGACCTACAACAGCTGGTGTATTATCTATGCTACAGTGCAATGCAGAAACACTACTAGGAAAATCTTCATTCTATCAAGGGTCAAAAACCTGATAGTCGAAGGTGAATAAACTCAAACAGCTAAAAACATATTTCTTTGCTTACAAACTACACAGAGAGAGAAATTAGAACAGGTACAAAGAACTTAGACATTCCAGTGCTAAACAACATTTCCAAATTTATTTTTTCTGCAAAAAAGACTCATTCAGAATATAACAGCCATCAGAAAACTAAAAGCATGAACCCCTACACTGTGTTTTACTTAAGAAGCAAACAGTAAATAGCAGTATTATAACATCCTCAGTACATCAAGAACTATCTTGATGGCCTATCTTTCTAAGTTAGCATGCAAAGACATAGATAACCGGAACCCAATAATACCGTGCACAGCTGAGGAAGAAGCACTGGATGAGGCTCTGCTAGAGATCAATTGATTTAGGAGTCACAGGAATTAGTGGCAGATGAAATGCTTATGCTGTATAAGCAAATATTATTTGTACCTACAGCTGAGACTAGGGTAACTGTTTCATTAATGATGCTTGCAAAGCAATAAAATCTAGCTCCTTGTCCTCCCCCAGTGACATATACTATATAAAACTAGTTATGAAAGTAAAAGTACTTAGAAGTACTTGAAAGGGATGATGAACTGCCTGCTGCTGCTAATTAAACCTTCACAATGAGCTTTCCTGACCAACTTTTTACAGCACCTTTTAAATTACTGTATCCAAGCACAAAGCATCATCCAAAAATCTGAAACCGGTAAGATCGTGATTCTTCCTTTCCTACCCTGCTCAGCACCTGCAATCCATGTACCTCTGTGTTTTCAGACAACAGTGATCTCTGAACCCAGTTTTGAAATAACAGCAAGAGAGAAGATCACCTCAAAAAAGTACATGTTATGTCCTCAACTGAGACTGCAGCTTCAAAGCAAAGCGAGCAATGAAACATCTCACCTCAGTAACAGCCAGACGTCAGAATCAGGTCCCCTTGGACACTCTATACCAGTGTGCCAAGCCTGGATGAGGAGGAGTTGTTGAGGAAAAAAATTCTATTTGAGAAACTTCAGTGTCTTACCACTCTAAAATACATGAAGACTTAACTTGATAGACTGATTTTTCTACCATTTGGCCTTCGTAAAACTGTTAAGGGGGCTCTGTTGTATTTCCCCAGAACCCTGGTCTTTCCTTCTCAGTTTAATGGATGCTAACAGAAGGACTTAACACCAACTGCACCTACTGTATCTCCATAGCACCCAACACATTCTGCACAGCTCCGCTAATTACTCAGAAACCAAAAAGAGAATAATTAAGCAAGAGAGATACTGGGACCAGCTTAATCAAGAGATGTCTGCAAGGCAGTAGCAATAGCAACAGCTGTCAACCGGATTTGTTCAGTCGGGATTGTCAAGAGTCCCAGCCTGCTTCTGAGCATCCAGGTAAGCCAGCTGCCACCTTCCCTTTCAAACACAGCCCTCACTAGTCAGCCATGCCTCTCACGGCAATCTTGGGTTACAGCACAGGCGGCACTCTCAACATATTCAAAAGCTGTTGCTACCAAAAACTAGAAAAGTGTTTATTTAAAATTAAGATTTTGTGTGTGTGTGTGTCTTTTTTCCTCTGGGGATGACTGGTTTTGTTTTTGATTTGTGGCTACTTATAACAAAGTAACTTTCTAGAGGCAGGCTAAGTGAAGGTTTTACTGAAGAAATTCTAAGCCTCAGACATGACAATACTGACAGTCTCTTATCAAAAAAGTCTCTTATCAGAACCATAAATGGCATCAGGCTTATTTTTCTGATTATTCAATACCTACATTTTTAGGCACCTGCATTTATAGAAGCAGCAGTTAGGTATTAGTAACACTAAATGCTAAATAGTGTACGTACTCTAGTAGCTCCTCCTGACACCTCCATATAAAATGGATTTTCTTTAGGAAGGATGGAAGATGCTATGAAACAATAATTTCTATGTATCTATAATCTTTTTAGTAAACAGGAATTGAAGTATTAGGTTAAAAAAAACCACACCAAGAAAACCCAGCAAAACCACTTCAACATCTGTCTGCTTAAAAGTAAAACTTCCCCTATTCTCTAGAGCAGTAGTTCTCAACCTGTGGTCTGCAGACCCCTGGGGGGCCATGATGTTGTCACAGGGGGTCCACGAGGGTTTAAAGCAGGGGTGGGGAACATACAGCCCAGAAACATTTGGTCTGGCCCGCGGCAAGCACGGCCCCTCCTTTTGCCACAGCCCCCTCCCCTCAATGCTTCTCTCATACACAAGCCCCACCACCCCCGCCCCCTCGCCTGCCCTGACGCACTAGTATGGTTGGTGGGACTCACTTTAACTAGGCGGTTTTTCCTCTTAAAAACATTTTCTTAACCCAGCGGCCCTCTTTAGGGCCACAACGGGGCTGAAGCCTGTTCCTCCAGGATGGCCCTGGACCCGTAAACAAAAATACATGGTGACTGAACACAGACAAACAAGGGGGGAGGTGAGAAGACTTGTAAAAACTTTTCATCAAATTTTAATGTAAAAATTGGCATCAAATTCAGAACTAGCATGTTAAAATACCATAAAATGGGCCATTTGAGCAAGAGGAGTGTTGATGCTATTATTTTAAATTCATGTGCAATCACTGCAATGAAGATGATATAATAGGAGTGTGTGCATTAACAGATTAACATATTTCCCCTTCTCTCCAAATTTGAAGACCCTTCATGAGAAAATTGAAATAAATATTTGATGCAGTCTGGTGCTTTAAATCTTGAATTAAGTCTTCGTGGTCTGCGGTCACAAAAAGTATTTAAAGGGGGTCTGTGGTGAAGGAAGGGTTGAGAACCCCTGCTTTAGGGATCTCAAGATTATAAGTGGCATCACGTACAGGAGGGATTATTCAATTGTTTCACATCAAGATGCTCTACTAAGAAACAGGCTAAATCACTTTTTCTATGACAAACATGTAATTCAATTTAGCTCATTTAAACCAGGAGAGTTAGCACCATGCTATCAGCCTGGTCCACAAACAGCACTTGTTGATAATATGGAAATTTGAGATTATCAATATGGCCATAACATACTGCTTTACATGAGGATGAACAGTTAATTTTTCATGTCTCGCACCCATTCCCTATGTCTTTTTCACAGCAAGTACAAAACTGAGCTTCCTCTCACACCTTCTGAAACACTAAATGAAGTAACAGCATTAAAGCTGGAGTGAATTTACAGGTAAGGTTCAGAGCAGTACTATGAAAGCCTTTTTTTCCAGAGCTGAAGCCAACCAGAACAAGTTTAAAGACAAGAGTTTCATTTGAGAGGCAAGGAGGAAGTATACATCAACAAAGCAGTGATGCAAGGAACATCTACAAGATAGAAATCTATGTAGTGCCTCTATTTCAAAACCTATGATGGCAATATAGTCCATTCACTTACAGTTTGTTAGAAAAGCATTGTTCATCTGTTATTTCACATAAGACATACCACCTTTTATCATCACTGATACAATTGAAAGGGGGCTACACAACACACTCTGAAATCTTTTTGCAGTTTTGAGAACTAGACTGAAGATTTCAGCGTCTACCACAAACTTTGCATTTCACTGGAGCCAGGAGACTGTCCAGCCAGTTTCCCCTACTTCTTTTGACCTAGGCATCTGCAGCTTTGACTGAATTCAAACCCAGATAACTACTGATTCATCCATTTAAATTAATTTCCCATTTCTGCTGCACCATACAGTAGCTACTTAATCTGAGAGCCTGCTAGCCAGACAGACTAGCATACCAAACAACTCCTTAAACTACCAGTAGACATTGTTTGTTGTTCTCAAACTTTAGAACACAAGCTGGATTCTCCTTGATCCTGATCTTGTATCTTCCATAGTAATGCTCCAACTGCAGAACACAGGGTGGAGAAGCTTCTTTACAAAACCTTGCAGAGCCTTTTACCTGACATCTCCATACCCATTCTCACTGCTCAGCTAAACACAGTAGTTGCTCACAACTGAGCACACAACTGAGATGCTGAGTCACACAACTGATATCCATCAATAAAAACAGTCCTGTTTCACTGAGTCCTCTCCTTCTTGGTCGCTGTTTCATTCACTCCACGTTTTTCAAGAAGGCAACACATCTCATGGGCATGGAGCTTCTCACTCTGCACAGAACTACGCGTGGCAGCTGCACTGACAGTCACGCACTTGCACAGAAAACCATCCAGAAGTATATATTACATCTCTGATAATGCAGTACATCTTACCTCCCAAAAGGCAAACAATCACTCCTATCAGCAGCTCTATAATAATTTCTGTTATCAATTTCTGCCAACATCAAGCTAATAAATGCATGATCCCCAGTTAGAAATCAGTGGTTAAGTTACATATAGTATATTAGCTGGGATCTGGGGGCAGAGGGGGGCTAATTTGAGAAATACATAGAAACCTCGCTTTCAGGAGAACGAGCATTAGCACTTTTAATGTGCTCTGGGATTTCAAGTTGAATGTATGAACCACTTAAAAAAAAAAATCACTTTACAGTAATTTTCAACTGGTTGCCTAACACCCATCTCCTAAGTGACTATCATCAAAACACAACCATAACACTAGTGATGAATTAATATTAAAACCCTTCAGTGAGATCACAGAAGTCCTCAAAAAAACAGCCCAAGTTGTCAGAGCACACTTCTCCCACACGCTGAGTAGTAGTCGGGTTCTGGAAATAAAAGCTTTGTTCAATTACAAGAGTGGGTGCTAAGTACGTTTCTCATTTACACGTGTAATTTTGAAGTCCAAACCAATTTGACAGTGTCTAAACAGATTTTAAAAGCCAAGAACGAATACTTCCAAAAGGAAGAAGATGCAATAGTCAGAAAAAGGGAAGCTGCTAACTCACTCACTTGACTAGCAAGGGACTGCACTCTGACAGTTATATATACTTGATCAGGGATAATTAAAGAAGTTTTGCAGGGCTTCCATGCACTGGCAAGTCAGAAGTGGTTACAACTCTTCACGTATAAAATGGGTCTTTTGTTGTTCACCTATTTTGCTTTACAGGAATACTCTTCAGTTGCATGCCTGCATTGCCACCAACTCTGCTGCTGTTGGTAACTTACCAGTATCACTCAAGAGAGAGCAACAGCCCAAAGATCTGCGAAAGGGATAATCTAAGCAACTGCAGGATGGAAGAAGTGCTAAAGACAAGAGCAGCCTAAAATAGCAGTCTGAAGATGGGCAGCAGGCACCTGCCTGCCAAAAAAGAAGACACCTCACAGGGTGAAGTTCCCCAGCTCCCGGGCCAAGAGAGCGATGGCCACTCCAAGGTTTCTTAACGCCTCCCTTGGCTCCCTGCTACTTCTTACTAGTTGCATACTTTTGTCTTCACAAATAAGGCTTCAGCTATTTCTCCCACTGTCTGTTGCAAATTAACATTTAGCATCGCTGTACATTTCTGAGCCGATCACAGGCTGAAGCACAGCGCTCCTCCCAGGGCAGGGGGCAGCTGCCATGTGTGACAGGCCAACAATGTCACATACACAACTAAGATCAGTAAACATGTTTGCTACAAAGAAATGAAAATGCACCTAACAAAGTTTTCCAAGATACTAGATGTGCATGTGTTGCATGCCAAGTTTCTGAGAGGAAAGGAAAATAAGCATGCGAGCCATTTTCTCCAAAACCACAACCCCCTAATTCCCCGGGTCAGCGCAGTGTCTGGTCCTTCAACATTTCACTCAGCTCAGCAGATGAGGAAACAGTCACACCAGAAGGCCCCGTAACAGATGGAAACCAGAGCAGCTGGAGAGCAGGGAAATGTCTGTGCGGGCGTGGGGCGAGGGGGTGGGGTGGGGGCATAAAGCCCATCGCTGCTCCTGAGCTTTAAAGCTGCGTGCAGCCATCACGCTGTACTGCAAACTCAGCCCACGGATCTGCTGGGGAGAAAGCTGAAGGAAGCGGTACGTGGTCGGATGATTTAGTGCTTCCCAGGCTTCCCATCAGGAGAGCGACACTGAGCCACGCAGCACGGACCTGCAGGCACTGGGTGCGAGCTCCTCAGGGGAGCAGGAGGTAGTGGAAAAGAGCAAGCTGAGCCTTTGCCACCTTCATGAAAAGCACAACAGATGAAGAACTGCCAGCTTGAGAAAACCTAGAACTGGAACAGTGAGGAAGGAGACAAAACTACACATGCATAATGGAGAAATGAGTAAGGAAAGAGTAGATTAATTAAGGTCAAAACCGATCAAGGTTTGAGGGATGCTTTTTTCCCCTTCTTTTTTTAAAAAAGAGGTATTACAGAACTAAAGTGGCACAGAAGTATGTTTTTAAAGAGGAAAAAACAAACATGGTGAATGAGGAATAATAAAAATTGAAGAAAAAAGCCCTGACATATGGTACAATTATTCCACTGCAGTTTAGATTCACAGCTTTACAACACCTGCACAGTTAATAACCGTATTAAGTCACACATGATGTCACCAGTATTTCCTTTCTCAACTTAGTTAACTATTAGGGAAATACATCTAACAGGAGTTTCTACACTTTTGAAAGACAAATGACTGTCCATGATTAAGATCCCCATCCCTTGGCACAGTCTGGACAGCAGCCTACCCCCAGTTCCCAGATGAGGGAAACGGACCAAGCCCTATGAGGGAAACAGAGCCGTTAAGCAGTTTTATAAACAAGAAGAGCAGGGTGGGGTTTTTTTTTCTTGTTTGTTTCTTTTTTTTAATCCTGGTTGGAACTACCTTCTGCAATACTTCTGGGTCCCCAAGTCAGGAGACAAGAAACTAAACTGATCAACGTGTAAGACGGAAGTCCTCATATGAGAGCAGCAGATTACAGTGTTAACCCAGATAATACAAACAAGGTCATTCAATGCTTGTAAAAGGCACACAGAAATACTCCATTATATACACATATATATGTAACTGTTCTTTACCTGGCCTGCCATGGAGAATTAGACTTTGCACACTGATTTTCAGCAGCTGTGAGCAAGTGCAAAATTGACAGGGCAGCGTAAAGTTTTCATGACAATTTTTCCTCCTTAGTTATTCCTGTTCCTAACCACAAACAAGATGCTTTCATTCTACTGCTTATCTTAAACGTCTCAAGAAAACATTCGGGTGCAGTCTGCCACTAGAGGTAAGCTGATCTAACCATTAGTCGCCATCAGAAGATCATCACCACAGGGGCAGTTGAACAGCAATGACAGCACAAGGGAAGAAGCAAGAGTGGTACAGCTGATTTCAAGCAGCACAACCCACTGGATCGGCTTATTACTATACCACTCATTCAAACTGCCTTTGGGCCACAGCCAGGTGGTTCAACAACTTAACCTGAAAAGCACAGCATTAACACAAGCCAGGCATTTGCTGTATCAAAGAACATGATAAACCAGTCTCTGCTGGTATGACTTCAAGAGGAAAAAAAAAAGAAATTGTAATTTTATCAAATATGTGAAACAATATTTTGCATCTAACTGATCAAACACACAATTAAATTGACACCGAACACTAGACAAAGCACGGAAAATCTTGCAGTTACTGCTAGCTACTCCTGCTGGCTGAAAGGGAAGGTTGCTGACTTGGGAGTTATTTCATACCAATGTACAACTCCAGTGAAGGATGTGCAAATATTCTCGGATCCGGCGTTAGAATTCATTTTAGACAAGAAATGTTGTATCTCAGTGTGATTTAGGAAAATAAAGGCCATTTGTGAACACTAAGGATATTTGTCAAGAGAGTCAAAGAACAGGTTTTAGTTAAGACATTCCAAAAGCAATTAATCCATGGTGCTCAGAGGACTGCCTCCAGCAGTTCAAGCCAAGCGCACGCACAGTCCCTCAATGAACAGCTGTGATGGATAAACATGCTACTTAATGGAGAAAATTTTGTCTACATCCATTCAACACCTAGGAAGACTTCTGGACACAGCGAGGTAAAACTTTCATGGATTTCTCATAACACTTCCCCTGCTCACATTGTACTTGTCTGCAGTCTTCCCTAAATCCCCATACTAAAAGTCCATTAGAATAAGATTGGGTTTTACATATTCTTTTTTAAAAAATATATTCACCACAAGAATTTTTAAATATATCCCACTAGTTGAAACACTTTTGTTCCAAGAGCTGACCATTACAGACTATTTTCTAGATATGGCAGGACAAATTCCTTCCTGTCTGAGAGTTTCCATGGTAATAAAAGTCCCCTTTAAACACATTCACGGTGGTTTGGGCAGGCCAAACAGGCAGCCTTTGTACTGAAAAGCTCCCTCTTTGTACTCCTCTGTGCTGATCCTGCACAAACTAGCGTAAAAGTGTATTTTAGTGGAGGCAGAGTAAAACTAAGGCTCACATCAGTTTCACACGACAACTGTTTATTCCACAGCACAGATACAATCCTCTGGAAGATTCCCTTCCCAAAGAATTTCAAGTGGTTGGAGACAGCAAGCTACAGGACAGTCTACGGCACGTTTCAAGCAGACCTAACTCCAGCAAATTTGCCACTTAAGACTATTAAAAAGATGAACTGAAATGACCACCCTCCTTTCCTCTTCCCCTCTCCCCACCATGTAGTCTCATTGCTACTTGGAGATGGTGTATTTACACCAGTGCATGTGTGTCTAGTTAAACAAGAGTAGTCTTAACTGATACCTCCATATCAATTTGTAGACCCGTCACAGAAGGGGACTGGGAAAACAACCTAAGTGTGGTTCAGTTTGCTCTTTGCAGGAATATACAGAAATAAAATATGTTTTTAGGATGTTCAACAAAGCACCTCCCTTTAAATTTCTATCTATTCACATTTGTACTCTGACACCTTTGAGTACTAGCACAAATTCTGGCACATTTAGGTCTTGCTACAAGTGGAGCCTTTCTGTATTAGGAGTTTACATTTCAGTAAATGTCACAGTATTTCAGATTTAGAAAGATTTTTTTTTTTCCACTACCATTACAGCAGACCTTCAACAGATGCTGGACCAACTCTACAGGCAATGGATTCTCTTAAAGAACTAAATCATTAAGCATAAACACAAAACTTTAATTCACTAAGAAAGATTTCTATCCTTTAGATTTTTCGTTAGCTTTTGAAAATTTGTATGCAGATTTCATTTTAGATAAAAGTCTCTATTTCCTGATCAAGTCTGTTCACTACAGTTTTCAAACCCTGTAGCTTCAGACATTTCTGTAAGAGTCTTAAGAGCAGCTCAGTTCCCAAGCCAGTATTTCTTTGCTTACGATAAAATAAGGGAGAGAAAATATAAGCATCTAACTTAACTTGTACAATGAGCTTTTCTCCAGTACTACTGCTAAAATTCGGGCTTCCCCCCCTCCCCGTGGAAATTTCAACATAGCACTGTCTCATCCAGGCTTTTGAGAAAATGTATGGAGAGAGAAGCAAGAGCAGCAGGAATAGCTTTGAGAAATCAACATAATGCTTCGTATCTCTCAACAGTTTTAGAACATCCCTCCAACACACACACGCACACCCCCTTTCTCAACTCCCACCCCTGCCATGGAACTCATTTCCCCTTGGGTGCCCAGGCTCCTGAGAGGTCCAATCTTGACTGCGGACTCTCTTTGCTTCCCAAGAATTGAAGCAGTTTGTATAGGAAGCATTATCCAGATGAATGAAAAAAATCAGTCTTGTGATCACTTTTGCAAGTGTAAGAATGAAAATACCTGATCTTTGTCAGATCTAATTCAGAGGCATTACGTTTCCTTTTTGGCAATAGAGGAAACAGCCTTAAAAATTACAGCAAGTTTAAAATTGTGGGAGGCAGTTCAGTAACATTTAAGACAAGCAGATTGAATAGAAAGGAGAAATTTGAGAAAGGTATGTTATGCAGAATTATTTGGACCTATAAAACCAAGTTATAGCTGTAATTTTCTGGAAAAGCTTTTCACTAGGCAGATTTTAAGAACAGGATCAGGGTAGATACAGAAAAATCAGAAGACAGCAACATATTCATGAAATGCCTCTCACAGATCTAGTAGCTCACGGACTACTTGGAACTGAAAAATTATGGGTTTAGCTTAACCAAAAGCTAACAGCATTCATTTTTTTCCAATAGAAAATTTCAACTCAGGAAAAGAAACTGAACAGAATTTGTTTTGGTTGCCAGCAAAACCTGGTCTATCGCTTTCGTTGAAACTAGTCCAATTTAAACAAACATCAATGTAACATCCCACATTTCTCATGCTAGCAAATCTTATTAAGAATACTTTCCACAAACACATGGTATTGCTCAGTTATTAACAAAAAAAAAATTTCTTACAGAGTCCTTAAGGATCATATGTAGTAGACCCATCTACTTCAGCAATCTAGCTATGAATATATCTCCTTAAACAGATGCAATGTGTTAGATGATTTTCACTGTAGGTTGTAATATTTCTGAGTACATTTAAATTGCCCTCAAATTATGCTTTATCAAGCTATCATGCTGATTGTAAGATAACAGAATATAATCAGAAAAGGTAAACTGTAGCCTCTATTTCTTACGCACCCACTTCTTAAAAATCAGAGTCATTGTACGACAAAGATTTCATTACCACCCTGTTCTGACAGAAACCAATATTAATTATTATTTGAATTAACCTTTGAGCCACAGTTTTCATCAGTACTCAGTAAAGACATGGACAATTTCTAATTACATTCTACTCTCATTATAAGTCACTAGGCTGTAAAGCTGTATCTGACAAGACTGCTATACTTGGCCTTGAAATGTTTTGGACTTCACTATAAATCTTTCAGAAACATCTAAGAACTCATTGAATACAAGAGCTATCACACAGGATGCTTCTCCAGCAATTTAGAAGTGTTTTTAAAGGGATACCAACTGTGATATCACAGAACTGCAATACTAATGCTGAATAACTTATCAGTGACTTTATCATTCAGCATCATTATACAGGTGATCTTTTACCTGAAGTTACATACAGTGGATCCACTCAGTCTATCAAGTGCAATTATGCAGTGATTACAAACTGAATCATAATTATACTCAACAAATAGTATAAGAAGAAAATGAAAATTTATAGACTGGCAAAAATCTGATCCTCAAGCTTGCAGCAAATATCCACATTATAGGCTCTATCTATTACAGACCAGAGAAAGAGATTTTATCTGCTAAAGACTTATTAGTTCTCTAGTAGGAAATGTGGATTTTCAGGGTCATAAATGAAGAATAACCTGTAATTAATATACAAAAATTAGTACAAGAGGACAATTTTTCTTTTGTAATTTTTCTGCTTTACCTCACATAATTACTTTGCTGCGGTCAGTTAGCTAGCCAACAAAAAATGAAATATATGCATGGATACAAGTAAAGTGAATGCCACTCTGGAGAACAGGTTTCTACCCTTGACTATGCCAAATCTCTTGAACGAACAAATTAAACTTCTAAGAGAGTGATTTCTGGCTCTGTAACCCGAGCCTCATTTTCGCGACTTCACAAAGCTCACATCTATGACTAACTCCAAATGTTCAATCTCTGAGCAAAAGACAGTTTTATTTGAAGGAATACCAGAGGCTGGGATCTATCAGGTTTCAAACCCAGAACTTGACTTTAGCTGCTGACTCAAGACATATTTCAAGATAACAGGAACATATTTCAAGATATCATTTTTAACCTTCCACTGTTGAAAATACCTGTATCTTAAAACAGAAGCCTCAGTATGAAATCAGTTTAATTCCAGTGAATGACATTTCATATTATAGAAACCTTGCCTTGGACTAAGATGCACAACAGATATGACTTTAAATTTTGTTCATCTCCAAAAAAACCAATGATCTTTCCTTCACAGATCACTTTTCTGGATGCTGTTAACTACACAGAGGATCCAAGTTACTAACTTCACAAAGATTTTAATGAGAAATTACAAGACATAAGGTAACCCAACACAAGGCTTGGAGTTAACACAGAAAATGCCTGTTGTGCATGTATTTAAACGTATCATGGATTCCATTAGTTAATGCACAACAGCTTTGTAATCACATAGGGTAAATGACGGTCCATAACCAGAATCGCTAGATACAATCAAGCTTATCACAGGACAGAATTTGCTAACAGAATTCAGATTGCTCGATTTTTGGGAAAGGCTAGAGATGATGGATGGGGTTTCTGTCTATAAAAATGCAAAGTGTTTGTAACATTGGTGTCAACAGTGATACCAATTCTAAATATGCATCCATTTAAACACAGGAGTTGTATTTTTCCTTCCAAGACAGATGACTAACACCTACTGTCTTAAATTACATCCCCATATTCTGAAACTATCTAGACCCTTCACCTTAAGGCCCCAACTTGCTTGCCCACTCAAAAAGCAAGAATTGGCCACACTGGTTTGTTGCCTTTTTTTCCTTGAAGCTGCATGCTTTTCAGAAGTTATTCCAAATTTACATCTTCTTTGTATTAACAGTAGTATCTATGTGAATATTCAGATAAGCATCTTTCTTTTATGCCCAATACATTAAATGACTGGATTATTCTTCCATTCCTCCAGCTAAAAACACATAGCTGGTAGTTTGACTCTTTCTTTTGTTGACATAGAAGGGTAAAAGAGGAAGAAGAGAGGAAAGAAAAAGCATCCTTCTTAACCATGCAAAAACTCTGCTTAAACAGAAACAAGTAATTTATTTCCTTCTACTTACCCTTATCTATCTCATTAATAAGAAAATGAGTCTGAGTGATGGGCAAATGTAAATCAACTCATGCTCCAATCACATACATCTGTCCGATTCAAATCAATAATCATACAGGGGGAAAAGGAGGCATCAGAACCGCATCAGGATAGTCTGTCTTCATGAACATTTTTAAGTACTTTCCACATTAAGTTTCCAAGAGCTTGCTGTTGTAGTTAACTCAGGATCAGCCCTACTGCCCCGATGAACTTCAAGGTAAACCAGAAGGAACAAATATGTATACAAGCCTTTGAAAAAGCAAGAAAAACTGACAACTCACTGTCAAAAGAGTTGGTTTTGATTTTATCCTACAACAAATCCTATGTTAGGACTCTATTCTGCTAATGCATAACTGCTCCATACATCCTCTAAAACAGGGATGTGGAACACAAAGCATGTGATTTCATTTCATACCACTCATTAACGCATATACCTTTTCAATTAAAAATAAGATAATGCTAACAAGATCATTAAATCATCAACACCAAACTTATCTGGCCTGCAGAAAGGCTGTCCTGCCTTTTAGTTTGATACCTTTTGTGTATTTCAGACTGAAACACAGAGCTTCTAACAGTTTAAAATAAAGAAGCCTAATATACTGTTGTCTCGATTTTCAGAAATTCAAAGTTACAATTTAATGAGCAACTGTCATTTATGGAGCAATACCCAGCTACTTGGAGGTCTTTGTTAAAAATGTACTTGATGGAGCAGTCTTTTAAAAAAAAGATACTGCCTTATTGCTGGGGGATGGGGGGAACAAAAGTGATATATACCTTTGACAAGGATCACAGAAACAGGAGCAGATACCTATAACCCATAGCTTTGTTCATACTAATAGATTAAGACCTACTTCCCCCTCCCAATGCCCCTTTCAAAATCCCATGTGCGTGGGGGGATGGGGGGCAAGGAGGTTAAGGGAGGAAACGAGAGCATTACAGCACCTCGTTTTGTTTATCAGCTATTCATAGACCATGACGAAATCTTCTCCAACTGTCTTCATGCCATTTTTTCGTATCAAATTTGCTAGTGACACTTTTAAACAAGCCTATAAGCAATGTATTCTAATAAATCAGCCTATAAAAGCCCTATTCCGTTTAAACCTGGGCACTAAATGACTGATAGCTTGTGATCTTCCAACAGCAGAGATACGTTGTACTAACACACAACAACTATGCAGCTTTTAAACAAACAAATTCCAGATTTCCCCTCTATTCTTCATGAAAGTTACTTGGGAGGAGAAGTTCAAAATGCAGTAGTTCAGGAAGAGATACAAAAAATGGCTACAGCACCCCCCATTAAATACCACCTAAGGGAATTTTACCATCACACAACACACTGTTTTTGATTGTGTCTAGGCTGGATTAGTTTCAACCCTTGTTACTTCTAACTTTGTTACCAACCTTCACTTTGCAGACAGAAAACCACACCTCCACTTTCTTCTAGGTGCTTTGCTAGTATTACCTGAACTAAGAAATGACCCCATCCTAAAATGCCTTCAAGTTCTTTCTTAAACCAAAAACCTATACTTCTATACAGTTTCTTTCCCCATCACCCTCAACAAATTTACCTGTAAGCACATTAATTACAATTTTAAGAAAACAAAACAACTGATGAGCTTATCTTGCACATATGGCATGCTATCTAGAAGCTGAAGTAGGTTTCATGAGAAAGTTTAAAAATTAACTTATCAAAGCACAACCATGACTCCTCAACAATTGGCACGGACACAAGCCTTTCATGACACCTGGATTCTTGGTAGGAAAAAACAAAAGGATTTTGTAAGATCTCTCTTAAAATTCTGTTTATTTCTAAGTGTTATGAACTCACAATTGCCACCTTTCAGAGCATCCATTTTGGAAATGCAACTGCTCCTTCTTTATAAAATCAGTTTGCCTACTTCCATGACTATGGCATCTCAAATAGTTCACCATCTTTATACAGCAAACATGTTTTCCATTACTGAAGTGTAAAAGTCCCCAAAATTCAGTTGCTTATGCTGAAATACTGCATGAGTGCATATTACAGACTACTCTGAAAGTCTAAGTAACTTTCAGGATAGCCTCTTCTCTAATAGAAGTAATCAAATGAAACACAGAAATAACAGTCAAAGCTTATGACTTTAGATTTACAGACTTACAACTTTCTGAGTACTTCTCAGCTAAGCAAAGCAACACAATTCTCAAAAAAACCCCAGTACGAAGTGGTTATTATTTGTGCAGACGTTTTTCTAAATATGGTACTTGCGTATCTATACATGAAGACATGAATAAACCCTTACTGTTCCACCACTGCTTCAAGCACCAAAGGTTTTTATACAGAGTGGTACTGTAGCATGTCACATACTATGATAAAACAGAGAGACTGCAGTACTAAACAATTAAATAATATACCACAGTACAGTTTTTCACATAGGAAGCCAAGAAAAAGAAAAGTCAAAGTTATGGTTCCCATAACTACAGCTTGATTGTAATACTATTTTGTACTGTATATTTGAACAAATGCATCAATTTACAATTGATGGGGAATTAAAACTGAAGGACACAGTCACATACTTTGTCTCACTCTTAAATAAATCAGTGGCATTCAAAATACATTTCCATGGCACTTGTACAACTTGGTAAGGTGACTGGTTTGCTGGCAAGAAGAAAACAGGCTATAAAAGCATATAAACCGTATTTATCCAACAACTTCTCCGAAGTTATGGTGAAGCACACAGGGCAACACTGCTGCATTTTAACTAGATTATGGACTATTTCAACGTCCAACAAATTATATGACATTCAGATTTGTCCATGTCATATTTGACTTGACTATACCATGACTCGTGGCTACTGCTAATGAAATTCATTAAATATATTTAAGCTTAGCATTCCTAGAAAAGCAACAGCAACAAAAATGCATTATTGGAGTGCTTACTTTCCAAGAGAAAAATGCATGAAAATGAGGAAGCTTGGTAAGAGAAACAAAATGAGACAGTCAGACAAAATGTTTGCAGACAACAGACAAAAGAATACTATATTGAAAATGCAGAGACCTGACAAAAAAAAAAAATTCAGCACAGTTAAACCACAAGCTGGGGAGGCTATCAGCAAGAACATTTTTCATCAAGACGGGAATAAATCACAAAGCAAGAACTAGCAAGTAAAATTGCAAACAAAAGGCATGTTCATAAAGGGCTAAAGTAATAAAAGGCCCTTTCACAAATGCCAGGTACATGAAGCCTGATAGACAATACACTGGAACAACATATAACCAAGATAGGAAATAAATAAATAAATAAATAAAAAACCCCACAAAAAATAAAGTTTTTTGCCTCTACTATCATTGAAGAAGCTACAGGGGGGGCTTTCATCCTTTTCGTCACATAAAGCCTTAGAGGTAGTTTTGGTCAAGCTAAAGCAAACAGTAGCAAGTTACCAAAGCAAAATGGTATTCACCCAAGAGTTCTGAAAAGCTGAAGGATGAAGTAGCCTATCTATCCACTATACCACGTACTATCTGGGTGTCAAACACTGCTTTCATGTTGATGATGCATCAGTTTTGAAAGGCAGTCACACCTTTAGACTGTCAAGAACTACGGACCAGCAAGTCCAATGTCTCAGTGGGGCAAACAAGCAGAGGATGGAAGAAACTATGTTCACGGGCACGCAGCCAAGTACAAACTATGACAGTGACATTGATGCTTTCCCACAGAAAAGTCCTCTCTTACCAATACCTGAGAATTCTTTGAAGCAATTGATAAGTAGTCAAAAGTCTGAGCTAACTTGGATAACCAAAACATGAGCCAGCTGCTGAACAAAGCTCCTCCACCAATAGTTCCTAAAGAAACTAAGGTACACCAGCAAAACAGGGAAGGTCTTCACAAGGATAAGTAACCAGTCCAAAACAGGGAAAAAAATGTTAGGAAACATCACCTGACTCTTTTCCAGATCTGTGTTGTTTAGCATGCACATAAAAGATCTAGAAACAGGTGGTGAACCTTGAAGTGAGTTTGCTGATAATATTAACAAGTTCATTTTGCTAAAACTGAAAGTCAACTATGCAGGCAGTAGCAGACCATCATACCCAGTGAAGGTGTAATAAAATGCAGATGAGATTCAGTGTAGGTAAACGGGAAGCAATGCACCTGAGAAAATACAATCCAACTGTTTTGCCTACATTTTGCTGAGCTCTGACCTGATTACCTCATTGTCAAGAAAGAGATTTGGGAGCTAGAATAAATAGATCTAAGAAGACAAGATTTGTCAGAAGAGTAAACAAGGCTAAGCATATTTAAGAAAAAAAGAAAAACAAACCAACCAACCAACCACAGAATTGTATGAGAGATGAGATGCACAAGTCTATGAGGTACCCATATCTTGCTTCAGTGCCAGTGTTTGCTCTGACCACCTCCACTTCAAGAGTAAAATTACTGAAGGACCAAAGGGGGCTGACAGGCATTTGAATGCCCTTCAGAATCTCCAGCCTCGAGAAGGGACAACCAGGAAGAGAATAAGAGAGTCTGTGACATCAGGAGCAGCATGAAGCAGGTAAGTAGTGAACTATTGTTCCCTTTTTCTTTTAACAAGGAAACTAGAGAACATCAAACAAAACTAGCAGGTGGTAGGTTCAAAATAAAACAAATAAAAGGAAGCAGTTCTTCATACAATGTGTACTTAAGCTGCAGAACTCATTGCCACAGTCCCAATGGAAGCCAAGAGTTTACACAGACCGAGAAAAGACTAGATGAATTCAAGCAAGAAAAAATCATTAAGTGTTACCTATCACTTCTTCTGAGGTAGTTCTGAGCTGCAGAGTTGTGGAGGCTAAAGGGGCTTACTGTGTTTCTGGATAGCCTCCACTGTAGTCACTGTGAAATAGGATTCTGGATGAGACAGACCTCTGGTCTCAACTGGCAAAGCTATTCTCTGGTACTAAAAAAGCAAGATCGTAGTCGTAACATGGTTTTAATAGCTCTTGACAAACATGCTACTTCGATAATACACAATTTTCAGTACATCATTTTGCCTTCTTTTCACAAAGAAACTGTATTTCAGTCCATGTTATCAGTACTTCAAGAATGCGAGTGAGATTACATTTGAGAGGACCACAGCATGAATGAGACTAGGCCACTCAAAATAGTGAGTATCAGACTATGGTGAAATACTACCATTCCTGTATAAAAGATTACCCCATTCCAACAACAAAAAAATTCAAAGAGAGTTTATGATCTTGTATTAATCCCTTGAGAGAGTAAAAAAAAAAAAAGGTGGAAAAAGATAGTAACAAAAACACTGACAATACTAAATACTGCAGTACAAGCAGTAGTTCTCTGGATGCTACTCAGTACCTGCAATGGCTTTTAAGTTCAGTTTGGGAATAACTCAAAACAAAGTTGGGTTATACATTGAACTTGTATTAAAAACATTTTTTCATGTTTGAAGGAGAAAGAATTAAAAGCAACACTAAGTGGTGAAAAAATTGAAATATTCATACTTTTTCTGATTTAACAGCAGTTGTAAGAGATAGTATCAGCTCAAAGGACTGGCCTGAAGCTTTACTACTGTTATAAAAAGGTACTTAAAATAACTACAACATATTTAGGTTAAGCACTTAAAGGAATTACTGGAAGACTGAATTCAATCCTCAGCTCCAATCCTCAAGTCATTGTGCAACATCTTAACAGCTGAAAACAATCCCTCTCTATTACCTATGAAGTGGGCCCATGCCCATCTCCTAAATTAGGGGTACTAACTTTTCCCTCCACAAATACAGAAGACACAGTGATTGCTCTTGTAAACAATGGAAGAACTCTGCCTCTTTACACCTTCCAGCCTACTCCAGCTTCCTCCAGTACAGGAAAGGTGCTGCTGCCACTCTATGCTGAGCACAGCCCAAGCTTGGAGCCAGCAGCGTATGCCCTGTGCAGAACAAGCCTTCTGCTAAACCTCCATCAGCCACAAAGCAGCAGAAGCCAATGGTTTATTTCCAAGGACTCTTAACGATCAGTTTTCACAGGTACAATAGAACTCACCAGAACACCCAGATCACACCCAACAAATTACATACCCTTGCTTGGAACCACACACTTCTTCAAAGAGATTGTTCAGTTGTAGTTTAGTTTAGTCAAGTTAAATACTTGACTTGAGACAGAAGAAAAACCTCACAGAAAACATGAGTCAAAATGGCTAATAACATAGCATAGAGTAGAAAGTATACTATTTAAACTCTTTCTACTCCTAAACCTAAGCTCAACGTATAATAATCACAGACTATTTGGCAGATCTTATTCAGGAAACTGTGTAGGACAAAGGGGAAGCTTACAGTCCCTAAGCTCAATACACAAAATATAACTGTTTAGAATTTACTCCTGAGAAAAATATTTAAAGGAAGAAGACCTAAATTCTGAAAAATACCAGGCTATTCAGACACAGACTCTGAACACTTAAAATGGTTTTTTTTCAAGTGCTAAATATCAGACCAACTCCGCTTTTAAGGACAGTATTTATCTACTCCGCGAGAGCAGTAGCAAGGCAAAATTAACACTTGGTAAAGAACCAAGATCATCTGATGAGAACTGCTAGGTAAACAGCAACTATTACAAATCACAATATGGCAAACCTCAAAATACATCATTATGAACCTGGTATACCGGTTTGGAGTAGCACTCAGGTTCCTGGCTTCCGACCATCTGCCTAGGCCACTAGCCTTGAAAAGAAGAAAAACCATCCAAATGCTTGGAGATGCATGGACTAAACAGATATTTTGCCTTCTATCACTTCCAAGCACAACTGAGACAAAGAGCATCAAATTCACTCACTGGAAATGAATGTAATTCTTATGGTACAGCAGAACTAGGTGCTCAGAACTCCTTCTGACGTTTCAGCTAGCCTTGTGCTATTGCACAGGCCATGCATCAGCAACAGGCAGCATCAGCAAGTGGGAAAATACCCCCGCTGCTCCTATCCCCCCCACCTCCTGGGCGTTTTTTTAGGCAACAGTTTCTCAGTTCCTCTTAAGCCCTTCCTGTAGCAATGCCCACCACTCCAGACACCTCCAAATTTAATCCACTGGAATAAGCAGCCTTTAAATTAAGGTGTTATAAGGTCATATAGCAAACAAGATGATCGGATTAAAGAGGAAGTAGACTTAAGTTAATACTGAGTATTTTAAATTCTGCGTTCAAGACAACAGCATGATAGTCTTTCAATTGTAAACCAGTCTTCAAGCAGGACGGCTAAGAACTTTCCTATTGCAAAAAAAAAAGTTTCATTTCTTTTTTGAATCCCAACATGAAATGCAGGACAAAAATCCATCAGATAGACAAGATCTGGTCCCAGAGACAGATGTTTTACAGCTGTGCTCTGGGCTTCCTAAAGCCCATTAGAGCTAGCACATACAACTCCTAATGTAAACAGGCTGCTTTTAGTAACTACAATATTCACTCTGAACACACACAACGCTAGTCAGGGCCACCACTCCTCACAGTTTTCACCAAAAGCAGCTTGCAATATCCTCGGTACCTTGAGACAGAATTATTAAGTTCCCTCTCCTGCACCTCCCGCCATTCCCTGTAGCTCCTGAAAGGAAATTTTTTAGATGTAAAACCTGCAGAGAGGAATCTAGATGGTTCACGACATCGGTGGAGGGGGCGGGTATATCTATAGGAAGTGTTTACCTTCCATTACATACAATTGCCCAAATCTTGAGAAAACCAGGAGGGAAACAATGAGATTCCACCCTTCCACCTGCTAAGAAGCCCGTTTCTGTCACACTGCAGGCAGTTACACAAATAAATTTACAAAACAGCCAGGGCTCTTCAGAAAGCAAGCAGTTTCTCATGCCATGTTCCCACTACGCTGAAAGAGTCACCTCAAGCTGGCAGGTGGCTTGAGCAGGAGTTACAGCCAGAATCCTGATTTTTTTGTAAGGTGTTCATTCCTCCGCTGGGCTACACAGTGTAAACTGCTCATTTCTCTCTCTGGAGAGCAGCAACAGTATAGTACTACCGGGGTAACTAAGCAGCACGTTATTTTACTTGCAATGTAATTTTTTCACCAATTTTAAACAAATAAGAGTGCGTCCATTTTGCTATGAGAAAGCTTTAGACTATGATCGGAAGTTAACAGTCTTAGGTATCTACTACGACCAAGAGCTCACACCATCTCAAACTAACAGGAATTATGTAGATACTTGGGATGAAACTCTGGACAACTGAATCCACTGGATTAAACACTGATTTAGTAAAATTTGAGACATATAAATTGACTCAGAAGGTTGATGAACCTAACGGAGAACTTCAAGCTTGCCAAAAAAAGAATCACACACCACACCCTCCCTGAGCAATGTTACTTTCTTGTGAATAAATTGTTTTAACAATTAAATACTTCACATTTGAAATATCAGACAAGCCATTTATACATTAGTAAATCTTTAAGGCTTTTATTCTCCTATCTCAAGCGGAAAACTGATTTCTGGGCATTGGATTATTAATTCTAACAAACTGTTTAGAGCATGCAATCCATACCATCATTGGAATAAACAAATTTTAATATCAGTTTGAACTCAGGCCAGCACATTTTTCTTTTGGTGTCCTTTGCTTCACAGATGATTACTCTATTTCTGTTTCTCCCATGAAGGTTCCCAGGCAACTGAGCCAATCCACTTGCTCACTGCCACCAAAATGAAAAGATGAAAAGGGCTTGCTGCTCCCCAAGCCACCGGCCCCCCTTGTCCTTAGTACCAGCTCTGGTGTTCATCAGATCCTTTTATGAGCCAGTTTGATTCATTACAACAGCAAAATGCTCTCCATTTTACCGAGTTATTTTTCTGCCATTTTAGTGAACTAAAGTGGTTCACAGAAGGACCTGACAAGCACTGCTGCTATAACAAAGTAGCAGAGCCATGCGGTTGGGAGGAAGGGTGCAGGGGGACAAAGGCAGGGAGGAAACTTCTCCTTTCAGAACAATGTCCGGTTGAATTAGCTCACTGCATTTCTCAAACCATACCCTGACTTATAAACGATTAGATGGACCACAAGACAACATTCAATAGCTTTCAGCTATCTTCGGAGCTACAAAAAATTTACTGTACAAAAAATATAGTAATATGTATTCTTATACAGATTTAAGTATAATACTCCCCTAAGGGGAAAAAAAAGTTCTTACAAAGATAATAGCAAGATAAGAATAACTCAATTAGAAGAGGAAGGTAAAGAAAGCTTGGCAGATTTCATTCCAGCTTTTCTTTTTAAAAGAAAAAAAAAAGCCCTAGGAAATTGACCACCAATCTCAGTAAGCATTATGATGGAGAAAAGCTACAAGTATTTCCGAGAAGGAAAAAACAGCAAGAACTTTGCCTTCTCTCCTGAAGTTGTCACCAGTATCCAAGTAAACCTATTAACGGAAGGCTGACGTGCCTAAGAGAAAGAATCTGGAGAGAGGCAGTCGAGCCAATGCATTGCAAGGTGCTGTACCACAGGCAAGTGACAATGTGCTCTAATAGATGTCCAGTCCCCCTGTTTTCTGCCCAGTGATTTCCCTCCATGGATCAATCTGCCTCGTTCTGTGATGGACTGCCTACTGTGGATGTGCCATTTCACTTGAGAAGCAAGAAGTGAACATGTATCAAATATATCACTCCCACAGCCAAATTGAATCGATGACAGCAGCAAACGGGACAGCTCAGCTGCTGGAGTCCTTATCTTGCTATTCAAAGTGCCTGGAGGCACCTCAAAACAGAAACAACTAATTTCAGTAAGCACTGAAGAGAAAGAGCACCCTGCCCCAAAACACCACCATCATTACACCTTATCAAATTAGACAAGGGTTTCTCAGCCTTCCTGACTCTACCAGCTGCCCACCAAAAATCTTAATGTTGGGCAGCCACAGAACACACCACAAATCCCTGAGTGCCATAGCGACAGAGCCACAAAGGAAGACAGCAGCAGATCCTAGAAGCCCCGCCGGGGGTTAAGATTGGGCATGCAGCCTGCATCCCAGCTGGCTCTGTAATATCCGCCTCCAAGAGCCCCTACTAGTCCAGTTCCTCCCACAGCAAAAATTCACATTGCCCAACCATCCCCATACTGCACAGTCCAGTTGTGCCACCAGTCATGCGACAATCTCAGCAGGGGAATCAATCGCACATGAACTGCTGACAAGCCAAAGGCTGACCATCCTTCATTGAGAGAGGCAGGCAGAAAGGCAGGCGTTCTGGTCTCCCTTCTTTTGGGGGAGAGGGCAGGGAAAGGGGACTGGTGGTGGAAGGAGAGAAATATATCAAGGAGATTCATCTTTTAAATAACTGTGTTAGGGAAATTTCTTATGAGAAGAGCAATGGAAGCAATTCCTCTCCTCTGCCATCTCTTCTGTAGCCAAGGTTTTGTTTTTTAACACCCCAAAATTAAGGAATCGTTGGTTTGGGCTGGGGGGGAGCAGGGGTGTGAGTCGTTAGCTTATTTCCTTGAGAACCAGCCATGCAAGGACTGAGTCACCTTAACCATAGCTTTTCTCTAAATCTAACCATGGTAAGTGAAAAGCCACACAAAAACACCTCCCCTTCTTTTTTTTTTTTTTTTTTTTCAGTGCAACATCTAACACGCTTGACTTCTAAGACTACCTACTACAACAATTATCAGACCCAAGTTGGAAAGCATGTTTCTGTTCCAGTGCTGCCTTTAACAAGCTGATTCTTCCAACAGTCATGCCATTTCTACGAAACCAACCCCTTCCCTCTGCATGGCTGCCACAAAGTTCAAAACAGGTTTAAAATACAAAAGTACGTTCGCTAAGACTCACTTCTATGAGAAAAGGTGGCATGGGTGAGGATTGCTGCAGAACTATAGTAAAGGAGAAATGCAGGTGGAACTGATGTAATTTTTTCAATAACCTCTGTTAAGGTTACAATAGAATTAAAGAGGCACATAACTGCCTTCACTTCTGTAGCAAAAAGAAACCGAAATGACAATGTACCTTTGCAGAGATCAAGAGAAAGCGGGGGGGGGGGGGGGGGGGGAAGTGAAGCTGAAGCCTGCTTATTCACTTCCCCACCAATGAAAGAACAACGATTAAGCTAAGGATGAACAAGGCTGTACCCCATTCACAGAGCCAAGTGAATGCAAAGCACAGCAGACACCTCCTAACGGTACTGATAAATAAACTGAATTACTTAGTAGGTCTCTCCCAGACTCACCTCCTGAGGCAGTCCAGAAACCCCTATTTAACTCACTTTCTGAATGATTCCTTCCTAAATCAAGAGAGATATTAAATTGCTCACTATAAACTCTCAGTTTAATTCTTCACGGTTAAAACAACTTGAGGCAAGAATTATACTCTTAGCAAGACTCCCCTCATCAGAGTTTAAAGGAATCTCTCAACTCACGTAAGCAATGGCTACAATGACACAGGGCCTTCATTTAAGTCATCCTGACATGACCACACTACCCTGTGAAGTCTTCAAGATCCTCCCAGGATCTAGCAACATAGTCCAAGTACCTCTCAAACCAAGAACCAGAGATGATGACCTGCCTGCTTTTTTGCCTTGCAATAAGCCACCAAATCCAACAAGCAGCCACTCCAGTCCAACAGCAGCACAAACCTGAGCACATTCTCACAAAGTCACAGGACTTGCCCAGATACATGCCAGACAGTTGAGAGAAAAAAAAAAAAATCATATTTTTAGATCTTATTTCAAGCTAATAACCTCCGCTACAGTTGTTTAGGTATTTCTGATCCCACATGAACAAACAGTGCATATTCAAATATAGAACGAAGAGCAGCAAGTTACCCCAGATGCCAGATTTCTGGACTTCAGATATGCTCTCCTACCCAGGAATAGGTAAGATTTTGGAAACATTTGTTATACCCTAAACGACTAATTAAGATGCATCCTTGAAATTTACCAGTCTTTCACCTACATACAATTTTACTTCAGCCCTATCACAGTGATTTTTGAACATCTGTTAGCCTCATCATTACCTTCCTGTTTTTAATGCTCGATAGAAGGAGGATTAAAGAAAAAGTCAGTTGTATCTCCTTTCCAGCGGTCTTAATTTCAACTCAGAGAAATACTAAACTGCTATTCTCTACAGTCCAGACCGACATGCACTTTCCTGTAGGATGTTTTACCAAGTAACATTTCAGCTCTGGATTTCAATCTCAATAGCTACACCTATGAATCCTCTCTGAAGCAAGGAGTGTTGTAAGTTACTGTCAACTCAGACTTCCCACTTACTAGCTCACCCAAGTTGTTAATAACAAAGACTTTAACTGAATTTTTCCATTTCTCTCTCATAAGAGTTCGTTGCACATTTCCCCTGGAACAGCACTACCCCAATGCTTTCTATGACCAAGACCTTTTCTGCTCGTTTTGTCCTATCGCTGATCTCTAAGCTTCCAGAATTCCAGCTTTCAGTTCAGTTTTAGTTAGTTTTCCCCTGAATTCTCTTTCAAAGAACAACCCGTATTCCCTTGCACCTAAAGACTACCCATTTAACAAATCCTGTCTACCCTGTGAATAAATCCACAGGCTTCCTATTTTAAGGTCCAGGACAAAAGTGCCTTTATTAAAGTCTTCCTTGGACTTGCTCCAGGTTCTGATCTGCTTTACCGCTGGTCACATAGTTAATGGTCTTCAAATCTTCCCTACCCCTTTCAAAAACGTCAAAATCCCCCACAGGAGCTCCTCCTCACACCCCAAATTTCTCTGATTGGCAAGGGATATCCCACAACAGCTATCCCTGTTTCACACGAAGCATGACGGGACTAGACTCTCCCCACTCACAACTTCCCCGTGCACAGAGCAAGAGAAACTACTACAGCTGTATTTCTTAACTACTAAATGAAGGGGGAATGTCATTTTCATGAAAACAAAACTTGAAATGACAAGAGGCCTTTCCTGTTCAAAGGGTCCCGAAGAACTTTTGGAAAGCTGCCGGCAGGTTGCAGCACCCAAGCAGCCCCCTGCTCTGGCTCTCCGCTGCCAACCGCCCCCCCCCTTGCCAGGCAGCACCCAGGGTCTAACGTGAGACTTCATCAGGCTTTGGTGCAGCCAGCCAGCTCTTCCCACACCAACAAAGGCATCCTCCACGCTTTGGGTAGAAAGCGGTATTACTAAGAGCTGAAATGCATGTTTATTTCGCAACATATCCTAATTATCTAAGGCTGGCAAGAAAACGCAACTCCGCTAAGCAAACACAGAGCCATATAAATTGGAAAGAAGATTAAAAGCCCAATAGGAAAGGCACAATCTGAAGAGGAAGAAAAATCCATGGGAAAGCTGGGGCAGGGGGTGGGGAGGGGGCAGGAAAAAGAAACAGAAAGAAAGAAAGAAAGAAAGGGTTTAGATTTCAGAACAGGACTGGTTTTGCTGCATAAAAGGAATGATATTTTGTACATCTTATGTACACCTCCATAAAATGCTTTAAGAAGTGACGCTTACGACACATAGAAATCAAAATAAACTGTGGGTAGGCCAATTTCTTTCAAAAAAATCACTATGAAGAAATATTAAAGCCAGCTACCTGTTGAAGTTCTCGCAGTAAACAGAAAGCTCAACTGAACGGCTTAAAAAGCATCTCAAGGACATTAAAATTAAAGCACTTCCAAAACTATCCAGCAGTGGATTCTCCACACGCCAGCTACTCCCAGGCAGGTAAGTTGCTGCACTGCTTGCTATGATCACCAGTCCATATTTAAATGAAGCCTGAACAGAATAACCTCTAGGATCAGGACCGTATATGTGAAATTTAATTTTCCTCTCAGAACCATTAGGAAGAAGGCAGACATTTTGGCTGCAATGACTTTTTCCAGACAATTGATTCTCCAAGTTATTTATTCCCCACCATTCCCCTCAAGGCCCTCTCGTCACAGCAATTGTCTATGTCAGAGGAAGGTTGGACGCAGCTCCCATGAAAGCCAAGCAAAACCACACCCAAAATAGCTATATAGGTCACTACAAAGCAAAGTGAGCCCTACATCACGCCAGCGAGGACTTCTGGTCAGTTCCTATATGCCAATAAGCTTTCAAACTCACACGTTACAATACAGTAGTAGCTTATTTGATAATTAGCACTCTTTTAACTGAATTTCAACTTTTAAATGAAAATGCTTCAATTAAGTAGTGTCTTTCTTTTTTCTAAAGAACGCATTTAGCGTCACAGCAGCAAAATAATCAGGATGTTTAGAAACGGCTACTGAGCAGCATTGATGAAACAAGAGAACCCAACAGCACGAAGATCCTTGGTTTTGACTTGGCTTCTTCTAGGTGCATGTTTACATCTTTGAAAAGTCACAATGTTGGAAGCTAAGAGCTAATCAGCTTTTGTATACTTAAGAATATCCTTAAGAGCTTTGTTGTCATATTCAGGCGCTTGGAATGTGTCCTTTAGGTCACAGCCTCCTTTTTGTTTTATCATGCCTTCCAACCTCATTTTCCAAGGAAGAATTTCAGTGTGTAACTACAATGTGGTATTTCCATGACCGCTGATCTCGGGTAAGATACGAACCACTAAAAGTTACAGTTAGGTTCTGCAGGCGGAAAGAAATCAAGAGGAAAACTCTTCCATCGGGTTTCAGTATCTTGTCAGAATCCTAATAAAAACATGAGATGTTTCTGCATATTGCACCTCACTCCTTTCTCTGAAAGAGTTCTAAAAATAAATTATACTTGGAGCTTCCCTTTGCCGTTTTATCACTGCCAAAATATAGACAATATTTGCAACTTTCTTCCATTAATATCTTGTGGTTCACATTTGTGCAAACAAGCTACTCACAGAAATACAAATGATGAGAAACGATGAAGTTAATGTCTGTCTTAATGATGAAGCTAAATAGATGCAGTAAATTAATACAGTAACTTCTCTGTTGGAAAAGTGAAATCTAAAGCCTCACCTACACACAAAAGACTCATTTGTAAAAAAGACAGTTTAATTATTTACTAAAATTTGCAGTTTTCTCATGTGTACAGGGAACATAAAAAGTATCACCCGTGTTACTTACGGACATCAGTTAACCAGCTCATAAATCCGAGCAGTTAGTGACCTGTTCATAGCAGACAAATACAAAAGGGTTTGGAAGTCAGGATTTAAAGGAACCAGGGGAAGGAGGGTGTTCAGACACACACCACTTGTCACACAGTTGCCCGTATCCTTGCTAGCCACACAGATTTATTTGAACAGCACTAGATTCACGAGAGCAAATACCCGCCAGCAGATTCTAAAAGCTTTCCCTCTGAAAATTAATGTAAAAATTAGATGAACGGGAAATAAGGGATAGAGTTAAGGCACAGGATTCAAGGCAACGCACATGTTTATTTCCATCCTTTCTTTCTGGTTACTTTTTTCCTCCTCCTCCCACCTTAACAACCCTTACGTATCACACCCTATGCTAAAAACAAAACAAAAAAACAAACCGCCAGCTGCTATCGGGTGCCATGGATATGGCAAACCACAGAGTCTCACTGTGAGATTTCAGCAGCTCTTTGAAAACCTGCAAAGTTCCTATTACTCAGGCCTTCCACACCTTTACAGAAAACTCACGTCTGGGTTGGTTTTGTTAGTTTTAAAGCAGTGTTGTATCCCGACACTGCAGATTCTCCTCCAGCGAAGGGCCTAGGCCACCGTCCTGCGCACAGCCAGGGCAGGATGGGCCCACCGACACCGAGAAGCCACCCGCGTCAAGCCCGCACCGAGCAGCTCATCACCTTCTTCAGTACACTTTTTTTCAGCTTCACCACCAGCTTGTTTTGCCTTTACTCGCAAATAACTCATTTTACGTCTTATAAAGTCCTAATATTATTTGAGCGTTAATGGGAAATACCGTGGACGTTCATCAAAAGCTTTTCAGTGCGAAACAGCAAATAACTCGCGTGAAAAAAAGAGCTACACTCTGGTTAACTGATCCCTCTACGTGGATGGGAAGTCTTTACAGGGCTGCTTTGACCTAACTCTTCAGGTTTCCACATTAACCAAATTCAAAAGAAAATGGTTACAATTCAAACCTCCCACCACTGTACAGAGTTTTGATTGCAACAGAGTGTATTCTGCTATACCTCATTTTGACCGGTATTTTTACAACACTATGTCCTTCGAAATTGTTATTTTCCTAAAAGGACTGCGTGATTTTTACCTATGATCAAAACTTTCCTTAATTATTGTAGAGGCAACAAAATCGTTTTGGGTTTCAAATCTGAGCAAGTCTTTTTCCACTGTTTAAATAACCTAACTGGGATTTACAAGTAATAACAGAAATATCATTACATTGTTAAATATTTAGTAAGATATTTGGTCAAATACGATTATCCAATTAGTATCAGTGAATCACTAATTCAGTTAAAACTTGCAATCACAAGCATTTAACACTCTTCTAAGAGCCTGTTCTACAGCTTTCATAATGACCTTTATATATTTCTTATTTAAAAAAAAAAAGCTCAAAAGAGACTGGAAATAAGCAGTTTAGGTTAACAGAAATGCAGGACAGGGGATGTGTGAATCTGTGGCACTCTCCAGTGCTATAGTAGGGGAAATTCTGTTTTGTAGAACTGTTTCAAACTTCAAATGATGTCTCACACAAAAAAATAATTACTTTTTCCAAACAGTTGTGGTTTTATCCTAGAGGAAAATAGCACACTATCAAAAGGATCTCTGTGAAACCCTGAGCACATTTACACCACCAAACAAGAACAAGCAAGCAACACTCCTGCTTCTAGTAGCTGGAGATCGGAAAATGTACAGAATGTAATTGTTCTAATCACCTGTTACAAACCTCAGAAACAAACGGTTAATTTTCCCCCAGACTGCATCTTATTTTAAAAGGCATCACTAGAGTATTTCCTCTGCTGTTATAAAGACAGACCTCTCAGAAGAAGCCCTCTCTAACTATCTTCTCACCGTTAAGTTTGTCAGCAACCCTGCCGTCTAGAACGTGTTTTATGCAGAGCAACGTGATTTTTTTTTTCTTTTTTTTTTTTAAATGGGAAAAAAAAAGTGTTGGAAACTTTCAAGATAGAAACTAGAGAGCTTCGAAGTTCCTCTCTTAGCAGCGCCTAGCAATGAAAAGGAGAGAGTTCTGCAAACGTGCCCCAAGCATCCAGCTACATTTAGCTTTCAGCCTTTTTATTATCATTGTCAATGAATGGGCCCCAGTCAAATTAAAGCTGCCATTTTAGGTTAAAGACTGGAGAGCCTCTGTTGTGCAACAGCGAGACAAAAACACTCCAAGCGACAGATGCAGCACTCTCATTGGAAAACGATGGATTTCAACTTTTATAAAAAAAAAAATATTACCGATCATGCTTTTTAATATGAATTATATATTGATACTCACACATTACCGCAAACTAACGGGATTTATAATTGGGATAAATCAGCTACCCATGCTGCTAAGGTCATAGTCATTAAGATTTTTTTGCCGTCGTTAGAATGGATGATCTGTGAGGAAATGAACAGAAACATTTTTTGTTCAACTTGCTTGTCTGTATCTCCGCTAGTCCCACATACCACGAGAAAAGAAAAAGAAAGAAAGAAAGAAAAAAAAAAAAAAAAAGGCAAACACATTCTCCCGAAAGCCATCTTCTAGGATAAACACAGCTCGCAATCTGCTTTGATGAAAGTAAAATCGAGACGCACATCGACACAGAAACAAACTTATCGCATCGAGGTTATTCTGATATTCCCCGAGCCAAAAATCCACGAAAAACCAAGTGGCTGGGGGGTGGGCGGGAGGGGAGGGGTGGAGGGGGGGGGGGGGGGGGGAGAAAAACAAAGCTGCTGGCAAATGAAAAAAAAAAAAAATATCGCCCTTTTCTGTAGTTGGAAGGCACGCTCAGTCCCTTCCCAAACGAAAACAAAGGCAGAAAGTGGGTAAGTGCGGGAGAGTTGCGCGGCGCGCCGAGCGGCCCCGGCAGTGGGAAGGGAACTCCCGGGCACCGCGACTTTCCTTTTGTCCATTGTCTGTTTAAAAAACAACTACTTTAAACCCGGGCGTGAGCGGGGTGCAGGAGCGAGCCGAGGAGACCGGCTCCATTTCCAGCCCCTGCCCCGCAGCCACCCCCTTCCCAGGGCGCCCTGACCGCCCCCCCGCGCCCCCCCCCGACACCCACCCGCGGAGGCCGGTCCGGCGGCGTGGGGCCCGCCCGCAGGGGCTCCCCCGGCGTGGGAGCGCGTCCCCTGATGTAACGCTACCGGGATAAATGAAGGCAACGTAATGATGGCTGCTCATTGCCTGCAGCGCCTTCTCCCTGAGACTCACTAACAACCCTGCCCCCCTCCCCCCGCCACCGCACACACACACACACACACACACACACACACACGCGCTGCCCGCTCCCCGCACGCAGCGCCGGCCCCGCTCCGCTCCCCCCCCCCCCCCACCTTCCCCGCTCCGCGGAGCCACGGCCGCCCCCCCCCCCTCCCTCCCCTCCCCACCCCCCTCCCCAGCCCTGACCGCTTGGCCTCAAACCACCTTTTTCCGCTCACCCTCAAAATGGCCCGGAACGGGGCGGGGGGGTGCGGGGTGGGGGGGGAGCGCCCCGGCCCCGACCCCATGTGCGCGGCGGCGGCGCCGCCCGCCCGCCCGCCCGCCCCGGCGGAGCGAGGTGCCCGGCAGGGTGAAGCCCCTATTATGCGGCGTCCGCCGGCACCGCTCCGGCTGCCTTAGGGAGCGTCCTCCCTTCCCGGCCCCCCCTTCCTTCCTCCCCCTCTCCTCTTTCTTCTCCGGCCGCCGGAGAGCGCCGGCCGCCCCCTGCCCCCCCTCCCGCCGCCGCCGGGGCAGGACGATCCCCCCGCCGCGCGCACCGGCGGCCGCAGCGGCACCTCGTGCTCCCGCCTCCCTCCTCCTCCTCCTCCTCCTCCTCCTCCCTCCCCGCCCGCCCGCCTTCCTGCCGCCCGCCGCCACCCACCGCCCGGCCTCCGCTGGGGGTGCCCCCGCTGCGGCCCGGCCCCGGCCCCGCCGACCCATGTGCCGGCGGGGAGCGCGGCGGCGGCGGCGAGTGGGGCGGTGCCGGGCCGGGCCGGGCCGGGCCGTGCGCGGCGGGGAAGCGCCCTCACTTTGTTAGCGCTTGTTGTGCCGCCGCGGCCGCCGGGAGCCGTCAGCGTGGTCAGCGGGGGAAGCGCTCCCGCGGCCATCCCGGCCGGCGCTGGGCCCCGCCGCCCCCGCCCGCCGCCGCCGCGCAGTTTCGCTCAACTTTTCCCGGATTTTTAGTCACCCTCCAAACTTGCGGAGAGGCGCGGGGGGGGCGGGGAGGGGAAGAAGGGAAGGGGAAGGGGCGCCGCCGCTCCGGCTCCCCGGTGCCCTCCCCTCCCCCGAGGCGAGGCAGGCGGCCGGCCGGCCGCAGCACAACAAAAAGCCATTTACACCCGGGGAAGTGCCCCGCTGAGACACCCCACCCCCCCCGCCCCGCCTCGCCCAGAGCCGCGGCGGGGCGCAGCATCCCCCCCCCCCCTGCCCCCCGCCCCCCCCCCGGGCCGTCGCCGGCAGCGAGCAGCTCCGCGCCGCTCCGCTCCGCCGGGGCCGGAGACCTGCCGCGGGTCGCCGGCTCCATGGCCCTCGCCCCCCACCCGCCCGCCCTCCGCGCCCAGCGAGGTGCGGGGTCACTCACCGGGCCGGTGCGTGGCCGTCGGGGGCCGTCGGGGACCGGTGTCCCCCGCTCGCTCCCTCGCTGCCCTCCGCCGAGGGGCCGGGGAGGAGGAGGGGACACGCTCCGGAGTTGGTGCCGCTGGCCGGGGGGGGGGGGGGGGGGTCTCGCACACACACGCACACACACACACACACACGCACGCACGGAGTTGCTCGCTCGCACCGGGGCTGGGCTAAGAGGGGAGGAGGGGGATCCCTGACCGGGGCGGGCGGGCGAAGAAGGGGTGGAAGGGAGGGGAGGGAGAAGGAAGGGTCAGCGCGGGTCTCGGGTAGTTTCGGGGTCTTCGCCGGGTCCCGGCTCCGCTTCGCTCCTTTGTGTAATTTCACTCGATTCAAGTTTAATCCGATAGTTCCCGAGCAAGCGAGCGAGCGCGCCCGCCGGAGCCGAGCCGAGCGCGACACCAGCCAGGCGGCTGCCGCGGCTGCCGCCCCCTGCGCCCGCCCGCCCCCGCCTCCCCCCTCCCTCCGCCGCCACAAGGCGCGCCCCCGACACCGCCCCCTCCCCGGGGGCGAGCGCCGCCGCGCGCCCCGCCCCCCCGCGACGTCACCGCCCCGCCCGGTATAATTTATGCAACGAGGAGCTAGGGGGAGAGGGGAAAAAAAAAAGGGGGGGGGGGGAAGATTAAAAAAAAAAAAAAAAAAAAAAAGACACACGCACCCCCCCACACACAGCACCGGGCGGGGGTCACTGACCTCCCCGCCGCCCGCCCCGCCGGGGCTCCTGCCGCCGCCGGGCGAGGAAGCGCTGCCGCGGGGCGGGGGACGAGACACGGGGCACGGCGGCTTCCGTGCGCTCCCCCGCCGCTCCGCCCCGTCTGCCGGTGACCGGGCCCGGGGGGAGGTGGGGGGGCAGCCCCGCACCGCGGGGTCAGCGCCCGGCCCGGCCCGGACCGGCCCGGGAAACTCCCGGTGAAGCCCGGCGGGGGTGTGTGGGGGGGTGTCACTGTGTCACTGCCGCGCTTCGAACTTCCCAAACGAGGCGGCGAAGTGAAACCGAGAGGCGCACCGGGAGGCTGCCCGGCCCCCCGCGGCCTGCCCTGGCCCCGGCCCGGCCCTGCCCGGGCAGCGGCCGCCGCGCCCCCGCCTGCCGCTCTCCTGCCGGCCGCCGGGGCGAGGCGGGGCGGGCGGGGCAGGATCGCCCGAGTCCGCGGTTTCGGGTGGACTTTGTCCCGAGCGGGTCGAGTTTTCAAAGAGAAGCGGCCATTAAGCGCTGCCCGCCCGCGGCAGCGCCCCCGTCCCGCCGGGGCCGGGGCCGGGGCCGGGGCCGGGGCCGGGGCCGAGGCCGAGCCCTGCTGCTGTCGTGTTTCTAAGCCATACATTCAACGTCGTGAGACAAACCGAAACAAACTCGTTCCGTAAGTAAATTGGACAAATCCCACCCAAAAGTGATTACCAGTAGTAGCACACTTAACGGTCTTCCCTGCATCACTCGGGAAACTAAATAAGCGTCTTAAAAGTATAAAGAGATTAAAATGTAAACCCAGTGTAAAGATACTCGGCATTACAGGAATTTTCAGCGAGTCATTTGACAAGACAATTTTCCACCATCGTCGTTTGTAGCAGGTCGGAGAAGGAAAAACAAAGTCATGTGCTGCTGAGTAGGGCCGCCCCCCCCCCCCCCTCCTTTCTGGGGGCTCTTTGCCGGACCCACACTCATACCTCCTCTGTGGGAAAGAGAGAAGGCATCTTCACGGGATCTCGCACAGCTTTTCCTCTCTGCTCTCTTCTCACGCAGTAGGTAAGCCAGGCACAGACAAGGTGGATGTCAAAAGCTCCTCTCGCTTCTTGGGCCGTTGGCTCTGTCGATCCAGGCGTCCGCGTCGGTGCTGCGGCTGAGAGGGCCGCTACAGCCACGGGAATCTTTCAGGCTTCTCCGGAGGAAGTCTGAAACTCTTCCGCATCGTGTTGTTCACGTCTGGCCTACTCAATCTCTCTTGGGTTTAGGGGGAAAGCACCTTTTTGTGAGAAGGGACAGCCTGTGGCTGGAGAGGTGTCACCACCTCCCGTGGAGCCGGGCCCGCGCAGTCACAAGGAGAGGGGCCAACAGCCGGGGCGGTGACGCTGTCCCATGCTTTCAACTGAAAAACGTGTTGAAAACCTGATAGCACGTGACAGTGTGGTAGAATACGTCCCCTGTTCTTCACTGTGGTCTTCCATAAAGTTAAAAATAGCAAGTGGAAATAGTATTTAAAGAAAACCTTTGAAGCAGCACATGCCCTGAGTATACCTTCACCAAATTTGCTCGGTTTACGATGGTTCTATTTTTAATGTGCATTTCTCTACTTTGTGAAAAAGAAAAAAAACCCAAACCCTACACAGAGGTATCCTCCCAAGTTACTGTAATCAGTTTCAGTTTTCTCTTGCAGTATGTTGACAGACCAGAAAGTAAACAGCCTCCAAACACTTAACCCACAAGTCTGTTTTTCTGCATGTATCATTCAACTGCGCCCCTAATCTGGAAGCCAAGGACCCTGGCATAGCGTAAACCCGCCTGGAACTCCCCTTGCTTTCAAAGATTTAAGTTCTCCAAGATTTAGGGGCAAGAGAAACTCATTCTGAGACCAACTGCCAGCAGCCTCACTGCTCCCTCTAGAACTTGTTTCAGTTTCTTGTTGAGCAGAAATCAGATTGCAAAGCTTCCGAGCATGAAAAGTGTTTAAAGAATATCATGGTGACAGGGTAAGACAATCAAAGAAATGCAGCATTTCTTTAAAAAGGTATTTTAGCATGGCACCAGCAACGAGGGGTAGGTACTTAGGTAAATGTTTGTTCCAAGGTAAAAGAAAACGCCCCAGCCTCTTGCTGAAGGCACAGAACCAGCTCCTCGGGTCCCATAAATCATCCTCAGGCTGCAGCCTATGAAATCAGCTGGCTTACCACTTGGGTAATAAAAATGTGGAGAGACTCTCCCAACGTTTGCCAACATTAGAAGAAACAGAATCCTCAAACGGCACTTTCACAGAACTGGGAGAATTACAGCTGCTCTCCAACTCCTCAGCAGCAAAAGAAAATGGAGAGTAAGGGGAAGTGCCACAGGGGTTTCACCACCCCAAGGTGGGACGTGGTCCAGGTGTGGCACACATTCGCTCACACGGATACTCGACGGCAGTACCAGACAGGTCTGAAATACATCATTGCATAGCTGCTACGGAGGAAGCGGGTTTGAAACCTTAACTTGTGCTTCAGCCAGTCCCCAAAGAGAAAGTCATAACTCCCCAAGTTATCAACAAGCACTTTGCAGCTCCGTAGGAGAGTGAGGAAACAGCAACATGGCAGTCTTCATGATTAACCTTATTGGTAACACCTTATTAAAATATCCAAGAGATGACAGGGATGAAAATTCTCTCGTAGCCACCCAACCCTTTGTATGCTGTTGGGACGAAGTAATCCATCTGATGTAGGCAGCCATTTGGCTCGCAGATTAGAAAGAATTTGCATTAATGGCTGAGAATTTCAACAGCAGTTGCAGAGCAAGGGTATGTGCACCAACAAAACCCCAATGAATTGCTACACTTTACCTAACTAGGTAAACTTTCAAGGTGGGGATAGTTTGGACAAAGCTGAGCAAGTCACTCTGTATGACAGGCATAATTATGCAGAGATAAGTTAATGTACTCCGTAAGAAGTACAGCACAGAGATTACCAAGCGGCATTTACATCTGTTTTAAAACATCAGTATTACGAAATGCAAATGATTTAGTATCACATGAAAATACAAACGAAGGCTATTTATTCAGTAGACTTTGAAGAACCAGCATCTGTTTTAACAGGCAGGTATGGTGAAATGCAATCTCAAGGTCTAGACGTTCTCACTTCTGAAGGTGGCCGATGACACCTCACGACGCCGAGTCCCCACACAAGCCGTGCACAGGTGGGCCTTCGGGCCACAAGGCCCCAGCAGTCCGTGCCTCATTTCTGGTAACTCAGTCCACGTGTTTGGCTTGTTTGAGAACTGCTAATGCTGCGGGCTCTGCATGGAGAGCTCAGAGCAACCCACCCTGCTTGAGAAAAGCTGCTTTCTCACCTGCTCAGCACTGTGATGGTCCAAACCATGCATCGGTTCCAACAGAAAGTACCCGTGCTTGTGCCATGCCTCCAGCTGGCTTCTGCCAAAAGGCTTTTTTGTTTTGATGAAGGAACTTGCAGCTCCCAAGGAAATTCTGTACAGATGTACCCAAACCTCAACAACTTCTCATCTTGCAGCCTTTCTTTTACTTCTGTTTGTGCAAGGAGAGATGTGAAACTGGATCAGGAGCCCAAGCATGTGCTTGGAGTAGCTGCCCTCCAAGTACTCCAGGCTTGGTATTCGAGATGCCATTTCGCAGCCTCAGACAAGTAGCAGCATCACGTTTTGTCCCATGACTGGTGGGAAGCGGCTCCAAAATCGCACAACCCTGACACATATTCACGTTTTATTCATCTCTGAACATTGTTTCAGTCAAATGAAGCAAAAAAGACAAACGGTTTCTTTTTCTTTCACAAGTGAAAGTTTTACTCAAAGTTTCTCAAAAGTTAGGCAGCAATGGAAGCACGAGACTGAGAAGGTGAAGCGGCCAAAAGGGCCCAGACTATAAAGATGTGCCAAATGCTAAAGAAAAACATTATTCCCTTTTCAGAAGAAATTGTTCACCAATGTACAGCGCGCTGAAATACTGAGAGCACGTGGATTTTGGTTAGTACCAGGAAGCCGTAGACTCCTATCAGAAAGAACAACCTTAACGATTTCAGCTGAAAAGCTAAAAGCGTTAGAAATACAAGTGCTACAAGGAGCCACCCTGTGGCACCAGCAAGCTAAGGGAACAGAGGGCAAGCCAGGGTAGACACTGGTGTGGGTTGCTTTTTTTTTTTTTGAAACTCAATCCAGCCCCAGTGACAAAAGCTGGAACTGTCCCAAACAGCCACTTCTGTGGCAGGGAAGTCCTTAACTGAGGAACTGAACCAGAAAAGCAGAGGGGCAGAGAGCCCCGGCAGCTCATGTCCATGTGCCACTCACCTGCCAGGCCTTACAGGCACAAAGCTCTCTGAGGGACGTCAGCGCTCCCCGCTGCCTCACCCTCGGGAAATCCAACAAGGAGAATTAATACCACTCCCAAAATTAATTCTTTTCTGTGGAAGTTTTCTGACAGTAATATTTCTCAGAACAAGGGTGACAACATATAGGTTTCTCAAGGCTAACTTACAGATGTAACCAAAGACTAGAAGGGGGGGAATAGGTGGAAATGCCATCTGAGACAGCAGGCCGTGACTCGTCACTGTGGGTTGCGTGGGTGCACGCACAGCTGTGGGCAGCTGCCCGAACCTGCCTGCAGTCTCCCCCTCAGGTCTCTCAGAAACGCTGCCCAGGTACCGTCACTTACCCGTGACAATCCGGACAGCTGGAAGGCAGCACCCACCGGAGCGCCAGCGGCACAGAGGCGACCAACAACGCGCTCTCCTTCCCAAACAGACTCACCGCTCAGTTTACCCAAGTAAGAGGCAGGATTGCTTAGCTTTCCATCTAAATTCTGATTTAACAGGCCAGTGCCCGACTGCTCACCTCAGCCCCCCAGTTCCCATTACTACTGGGGACGAGACACTGGGTTAGATAGGCCACCTCTTTAATCAGGAACAGTAGTGAGTTCTTATAAAAATGGAGCAACACCAGGGAACTGACCTACGCTGCAACATCCCTGCTCGTGAGGACATTTGCTCTTGGACCGTGACACGAACTGACAGTTTCACGGTTGGTTTTGTTTTCACCGTGCAGAAGCAGCATTAAGGACTCCCATTTCCATCTTTGACGGCTCAGTAGGACATGCCTCTTCTTATATGGAGAGACACAGCTATCACAGCGCTGACAATTTCTGACCTTTGTCCTTAATAAATGGAAGGCAACATATCTAAGAATGAAGTCACACACCCGATGAAACTATCAGCTGACATAAAAATATGGTAACTTGTCTGCTTAGCAACACAAGCTGCCACCAACATCACTTCCTTCTTAAATACAAAGTTCAGTTCACGGGCTCCACCCTGACTCAGAGCCGCCTGTAAAATTGGATCTGACTCGCCGAGAGGTCACGTCTCCTCGCCGTGAGCAGGACTTTCCACAGCGGCTATATTTCACTGGAACTTCCCAACGCGCAGCCCGGGGGAGGCAGGGAGGGAGGGAAACGCCGCTGCAGCCACAGAGTTCACCTGCCGAGGAAGCGAGGCTCTGACTTTTCACATTTCCATTCAGGTTTCCTTCAAGACAGATTTTTCAGAGCAGGTACTGAATAACTTGTTCCTTCTGTGGACTGGGGAGTGAGAGTGATCCGTCATGATTACTTCCTGGGTTGGCACATGCAAGGAGCACCCAGGTGTGACATTCTCAGATACAGTCAGAAATACCTATGTGTGTTGTCTTACTTGTTTCAAAATGGGAGGCAATTTAAAACCCACAGCCCCAAACACACATTTATAATACCCCTGAAAAATAGTTATAAACTTGTTATTTTTGCTACTCAACATTCATCGAGAAAAAGATGCATTTAAAATTGTTTCTTTAAACTGTTACACTACAAATGCAGTAAGGAACACCTTAAATGTGTTAAGTTTTATGACTTTTTCATGTATTTTTTGGTAAATCTTCATAAAATTGCAAGTCAACAATAGTTTAAAAACCCCACATTTACTGATACGGTTAGGTTAGGTGTGGTTTCTCTCCGATTTTTTTTCTATTCTGAAAGAGGATCAACTAATAGGATGATACCGTTTTCTCATTACCCTCAGGTCCACTCCCCTCCCTGCTTGGTAAACTTCTAGGAAGAGGACTGAGAGGGATCTGAAAAGACCATCTGGTCCCCACCCCAGCCGCACAAAGACAGGATAAAGTAGCCCCAGACAATCCTCAACAGCTGTTTGTCTAACCTGTGCTTAGAGACCGTCCATGAAGCAGATACCCGAACTTCCTAGCTTGTTCTGGTATTTCACTACAACAGTTCAAAAGCTGTTGTTGTATCTCCCCCCATTCTCCTAATGTCCAATCTGTATCATCCTCCCACCCTCCTAATATCCAATCTGAGTCATTTTCCCTCTGTACGGATCCGATGTATCTCATCTTCCCCCCAGCATTCAAAAACGGTTGATCAAACCTCTTCTAACCTTTTACACATTGGCAAATGTATCCAATTCCCTCTAAAAATTATTTTTCGGGCTCAGCATCCTCCCTTCCTTCACCATGTCCTTTGATATTCTACATTGCTTATTTTCTTCTTGCCCTGTCCTGTACTTTATTGTTCAGCACAGAACATGAAACCGAAGGCAATAGTGCAGTGGAGGCCTTACTGGCACTTAGTGGAGTCATCTTTACATCTTTCTCTATGACTTACATATGCCACCTATTGATAAATCCTAAGAGAGCATTGCATTTTGCAAAAGCATTGCATTGTCCATTGCTGTTTTTTTACTGATTGTCTACAAACTCCCTTTAACCATTCACCTTGATTTCTCCAAGACACTGACAACCGTTTTCACTTTTGCATTTATTTAAGTTCATTTTGATTTCTGAACTGATCATCCGTAGCGGTCACCATCCTCCCAGCTCAGTGTAATTGAGACGTTTCATAAACGTGCTCTGCATTACATCAATCCATATTATTCTTTGTGTTTTCTTACACCAAATTTATCACAGTAGTATCTTGGTGCCTTACAGCAGAGTGACTGGCAACATCTCTTCCGCCTCTCTCCTTCTCTGTCTCGTCCTTTCTCTCTCCAGAAGGGCGTGCATGGAAAATTTGGTTTCAGAAGGATATAGGGACATACATAAAATCACAGTACACTTAGAGAGAGAAAAAGTAAAATAAATTCTTCCTTCCACTATTTCAGACCCATCCCTGAGAACAAGGTCTCATACATAATTAAGTTTAAAGCTTATGGAAGAGTTCTGCTGTGACAGAGTAGCCAAGTTGTCAGCTGTGGTCTTCATTTCACTGGCACAGAACACTTCAAGGGCCAAAACTCTGAATATGAATCAATACTCTATAGAAACAGCATAATATGGAGGAAAAGGAAAACGCAGTCACACTGTAGCCTGCCTTAATTACTGTGGGTACTGGAACATTCAAATAGTGTCAGAGACATTCGGCAAACGTGTTAAGGACTTCAACTTCCTTGTATGATCTTCACAGTTTCTCACAATCCGGCCAAATGTGTATCCCTTGTGCAGCATTTCACTGCAAGAAAAGAAACAACTGCCTGGCTAAGTAGAGCTTGCTCATCGAAGTATTTAAAAAAAATGCACCATTAATTGAACCTTACAAATATTAAATTTAAAACTGAGTTTAACAAAATGTACTCTCATAATCCCAACTCCCAAATAAAGGAACACCTCACTTTATGCATACGTTTCACAGGAGACACATTAAATCTGATTCCACGAGATGCTGCGTACTTGTCATTCATGCCGACATGATTTGAAAGTAGAGGTGTTCAATACCACCCAGTGCTAACCGTGAAGAAATAAATCTAGAGCCACAGATTAGCGTTAAAAGCACCACCTCCACCAGCATATACGTAATTTTCTATCCCTCCATTCTGCAGCTTTTCTGTCTCTCTTGCGTAAATATCTAAAATTTGTCTTATTCTTAAAGAGGAATGCCTCAGCTCTGCAGCGCTGAGGGAACTCCCCTGGAAACCTGCCAGAAACTCACCTTCCCTATGCACAAGTGTGTTTATGCTTTGGGTATTACAAGCAACTTACACAATCATTATATTTACTTGCACATTCTTAGCAGATGAACAGAACTTGCTTATTTCAGTGAAGGCAGAAAGACCTCGTGTTTTCATCCTGTGGTTGCAGAGGAGGGAGGGGATGTGTGCTGCATCCGTAATGCCACAGGTCACACTTCGTAGGCTGCACACTTCGGTAGCGCTGCACCGAATGGCACAACTTTTATGCAACAGACCAATTGTTTTCTCTCTTAAAAAATGCAAGCCAGAACACGCCGTGTTTTTCACACTGAGAGCACAGATTGTATCACGGCTTCTAAGGCAAGAGGGTTTTACCTGAAGCTTGTCTACAACTTAACAGAAAAGTTGTAAAATGGTTGCTAGAAGATAAAGACAACAGATGCAGCGTTAGCACTAATATTCAGTGCTTAATCTTTGGTGTAGCTGGTTACCAACATGACTTTTGAGTCAGAACAGTGCATATACTGTCAGTTTTTTTATTTAATAAATAATATATCGCACACCGTGTCCACTTTGCATTCTGTAGGGAAATAAGAATCGTTGCTAATGTTTGAGCTAAAAAGCCCAAACATGATGGCAGCCAATTTGATACCAACTTCTTAGAAACCAAGTTTAATGATGCAGAAAAGCTGCTCATTTTCTTTAGAGGTAGGCTTCATTTTTTAAGTCACATTTCCTGTTGTATGACCACCGTAAGTTGATGTGCTACACTATATACACGGAAACTCCCCAGAACATCAATGAATTAACATAAGTAAATGCAGATATTCTAATATCTTGGTCAAGTGACCACAACTGTCTTACATTTGTAGCTTAGTCTGAGCAGGCAGTTCTCACGGCCTGGATGAAAGGGAATTGCAGCAGGACGGAGGGAGGAGCAGGAAAAGACTCACTTCCACCTGGAGCTGCTTTTTATAAGCCTCCTTGCTACCAAACAGGCAATCCCAGTACTTACAAGGGAGCCTGGCTGACAAAGGCACAAATACATAGTTTATTCTTGATCCTGAAAAAAACCAAAAGGACAGCCTTCAGAGAAATAAAGAGAGGGATCATCTGTTCAGTTCAACATGCTGGAAACAACTGTCACAACTCTTCACAGAGATTAAGGCTAGCAAGCTGAAGATTCTCAAACAGAAGGAGCAGCAGCAGTTATTGCAATAAAAGGATCAGTGTACCTGGGCCTTCGATTTTTGTCAAGCAGAAAATATAATTACACTCAGAAGTTCTCCAGTGCCAAAGACAGCAGCACATCTAACACTTTATGCTGTCCTAGGTCTTTTTTACATGCTTATACAAAGGCACAATGATATCGTAAGGGTTATCATCAAAGCCAGTAAGTCCTTAAACTTTCCTACCGATCCCTAGAACAGTCTTCTGAAAAACAAAGATACCACTAGACACACAGACAAAAGTACTGAAAAAAATTACAGGCGATACATATTTTTAAACCCTCACTGTTCTTCCCCCTAGTCTAGTTGCCATAAAATCCCAGTAGCTTAAACTGCTGTGAGAATTTAAAACCTATCATTCGCCTCAAATTGTAAGTTTTACTACACATTTTTCACCTCCTTTAAAAACAAAAACCCAGATTCAGTTTTTAGCAGAAGTGAGACTATTGCTTCACCATGATTAGATATAAGCAAAGGAAAACAAAGAAACGAACTTGGGGCCCAATGTTGTCGACATTTGTTCCATACACAGTGCATTACTCAGTACTTCTCAGCGCTAGCACACATGGTAGTTTTTGCAAGATCATGGCCTTGTTTTAGTATAACACAATCAAGATAATTTTTACAAGGTCAGAAAGTTGGAATAAGAGGAAACAAAATCCAGGCCAGTTGTGTCTGGAATCAATTAGGCTTATGTGCTTTTCAGATGCTGCTTGTCTTTCTATCAAATAGTATTTCAATGTATATATACTATTAGTGTGTACCTGAAAGGATGCATTGCATACGTTTCTCCACTTATTTAAACCCACCTAAACTGGGGATGTCAGGAGGTCAAAAAAGGAGAAGAGGTCTTCATCTGCGAGCACTGAAATGGTTTCGCTTTGAGTTTGCAGTTATCTGCCTCCTCAGTGACAAACTGCTCAGAAGGGCCAAATGTCCAGGCATGCCTGTGGTGTACTCTACCTGTCCAAAAAGCAAATTAAAACTGAAGGAGTTGTCCAGGCAAATACCGACTATGCCCACTGTCAACTTTTACGCACTTCATCGAGTTTTAAGATTTAGAGCAAAAAGAAAATGTTCTTTTACCTTCGTAACATGAAACTTGTCTAAGCATCACATTTAATACTGAATCATCCACAGAAGACTTTAATTAATGAAAAGTTGACGTTATGGGGAATTTCCATTTCCTCTATCTTGTTTTTTCCCTAGATGAGGCCAGTCTAGTTTACACTAAAATTAAAGCCAGTATCAGTACAGAAGGCATGTGCAGGCGTCTACAACCCAGATTCTTGCTTCATTCACAAGTAAAACAGGTGACAGTAAAAATGTTTGCTTGTTGCTAATGTCGTGAAAAAATTTACAGACATGAAAGTTCAATTGTCCAGCCACTTAAAGATCAAAATATTTACCTTCACTGCTTGTTTTCTCACCTTCATTTCGCCAACTACAAAACTAAAGTGAAAGTGTTCTTCCTCCACTGCAGTAACTTTTTAACGCAAGAAGTTGAAATTATTTCGGAGATAGCGTCATAAATAATAAAACGCAGTGAAAGAAGTTAAAAACCTCGAATTTTCTATTATTTTTCTAAGCAGAATAGCTATATTGTGCCTTTTCTGTAAATGGCCTGGCCGGTCACAGAGCTGGCAAGGTACCCCCACAGGTAGGTCAGCGAAGCTTCGGTGGGAGCTGGGTCAGAGGAGGGACTCTGGGATGGGCTCCAGGAGGATTCCGCGGGGCCGGCAGGGTGGGCAGCCCTCGCAGTGACCACAAGAAACGCAGCCCCAGGGAACGATTTTACTGCTGAAGTCACCCCTCACACGGCTCTCCCGCGTCTCCTTCCCCTCCCACAGCGGGGCCGTGTAGCAGGGGGAGAAGGGAGGAAGGCTCACCGCCAGCGAGGCTGCGTGCAAAAAAAAAAGCCCGTGTTGAACGGACAAACACAACACCGACGAAAGTCCCCCGGGGGTCTGACGCAGCGGCCTGGCTTAGGCACGCCGACAGCTGCCACGGCTGCGGTCAGGCCAAGGAGTCGGACCCCACGCCTGCACAAAGTGCCGACCTGACTTCGCGCCCCTTCCCCTCGGTGTGGGGAGGGCTCCTCGCGCTCGCCGGCGCTCTTGCTCCAGGAGGAAACCTCCCCTGTGCAGGCTCACCCTCCTCGGCCGGACCGGGCTCCGGGCTCCGGGCACGCTCCCCCGCCGCCCCAACGGCCGGCGCCGTCCCCTCAGGCTGCCGCCGCGCCGCCCCTCAGCAGCTCCCCCGGCCGCCCCGGCCAGGTTCGCGAGCGGAGCAGCTGCCGAGGGAGCAGCTCCCGGGGGCTGTGGCCGAGACGGGGGAAGCGACCCGAAGGGACTCGGCCGCCCTCCCGCCGCCTCAGCTCGGAGCGGCCCCTCGGGGCTGCGGCCCCGGGGCGGACGGGCCGCGGGGAAGAGCGCGCAGCCGGCGGCGGCCCCGGGGTTGCCGTGGCGACGGCCGCGGTCTAGGCGGCGGGACGGGGCCCCCGCCGCCCCCAGCGGGGCTGCGAGGAGCCACCGGCCCGGTCCCACCGAGCGCCCCCTCCCCCCCCCCCCCCGGGGGAACCCCCGCCCCGCCCCCTCCCGCGGCGACAGGCGCGAGCGCGGCCGCCCCTCCCCCCGCCCCGCGTGACGTCACCCCGCCCGGGCTTTCCTTCCCCTGACGGCGACTGCCCGGCCGCGCTGATTGGCTGCGGCCGCCGGCCAATGGGGAGCACCACCCCCTCGCTCCCGCCCCGCCCCCCCCCCCCCAGCCCCCGGTGCCGTCGCGGAGCGGGGTCGCCCCGTCCCGTCCCGTCCGGTCCCGCCCAGTCCGTGCGGGCAGAGCGGCCCATCCCGGCTGCCGGCCGGCGGGAGCGGCCCCGGGGCGCCATGAGTCGCGGCGGCGGGGCCTGCCGCCGCCTCCGGCTCCCCCGCACTGGCAAAGCTGCACCCGTTTAACTTGAGCCCCCTGTAGACGTATTTATTTCGGTTTAATAGGTGTTTATGGTATGTTAGTCCGGACCTGTTCCTAATCAGTCCAAGCCAAATCAAAATAACGCAGATTTAGATCAGCCCCAGAGTGGCCGCGGAGGCCTCGGTGCCAACCGAGCAGGTTTTCCCCTCACACCTGTGGATGAAGCGGCGGTGGCCTGGGAGCCGGCGCGCCCCAGCAGGGTGGCTGCTCAGGCCCCGTCGCTGGCGGGAGGTCGGTGGCTGGGCTCGGGCTGTGGTGTTTCACCCTCCCTGCCCGACTCACTGCTGCTGTCGCGATGGCGAGAGCAAAAGTGTGAAGCGCAATAGCCTTTCCCGCCAGGATGGAGAAAAAGTTATGGCCCGTGGATGGGGAGGGTAGGCTTGCTTCACTTTCTGTCCTGGTTTATGGTAGGAGCACTTGGTCGTCGTAACAAGCCACAGTGCTGGGAGGAAGAATTACCTCATGGAATGGCAAGCACTTTCCAAGCAAAGGTGGAGTCTGGAGCAAACAGCAGATCTAGCTGATAGTGGTTGATAAGCCTGGGGAGTATCGCGTTACTGCTCTGCGTACGGCAAAGAGACGCCTCGGTCCTCGTGGAGCAGGAAGAGACGGCTCTAACAGACTGGCGGCTCCCAGCACCCAGATAATGAGACGTCTGCTCCTTCCTGCAGCAAGCAAGCTTACTCCTTGGCTCATGAAGCAATAGTTTCAGTAGCTGCTTCTCCTCTGCTGCAACCCTGAACGGATCCTCTTTACATTTGGTGAGTAACAATAACAACTTCAGAACTTCAGAGTTCATCTGACGTTGAAGGAAAACTGCTTTTTGCCTTGCACAGCAATTGGAATTAAACTGGAAAGCCAGTAGGATGGAATAAAGTTACATACACCATCAAAATAAAGCCCAAAACAAACAACAGAACACCACTCAGATGGTGCTTGGCCAAAGAAATTGCTAATAGGCAACTGCATTTTTCTTCCGTGATGGTACTGAAGCCTTCTGCTGCTCGTGCAGGACCTAGGAGAGGGGATTTAGCAGCCTCCACGCAGGCTGATGAGTAAGGCAAACCTTCAACCTTACAAACCACTTTGTGCTCTGTGCTCGGTGTTCATGCTGCCAGATCCGGTTATCCAGCCTTTTGCTGTGTGGCTGCGTTAGGCACAGCTCAGCAAGCTTCCTCACGTGCCCTGTACTTCTCCCGGGTCCTCAACAGAGTTAAGTAGACGGGTCTATGACCAACTATGTTTGCTAAGTTTATACAGCGGCATTGTTATAAGCAAATGTCACTTCATCCAAAGTGGACAAACTAGTTACTTTTTTAACAAGTGATAGTTAATAAAGGTCTTCCAGAAGAACAGGGAACTGTAAGTGTGCTGCTCCTTTTCTTGAATCATTCCCCCTAAACAGACACTCAGCCCCAAACTCCAAGTAGGAAAGGAAAAGGTGGGAGAAGTAACAAAAAGGAAGAGAAGTGAGGTACAGATGTGGAGAAACGCACAACAGACAAGACATGGAACTCTGAAAACTGGAAAGAAAACAGAATCAGACTTGGATAGGAATCCAGAGAAAATGGCAAAGTAGTAATTTATGATGCACAGTGGTCAGTCCTGCAGGCCGGTGCTGTGACATAACACGCATTAGACTTTCTTCAGCAGTAAGGATGCCCTTTTCTCTGAAGTTACATGGCTTTATAGAAAAACATCCCAGACAGGATTACAATATTGCACATACTTCATACAAACTTCATTTCTGCTTCATAGCAATAGCTATGGCAGACACCGCAAACATTTTACTGTCTGTGCAGGAACATTTTACTTGTGAGATGAGAGTTGAACAACGTGAGGCAAGGAGAATCAGCACAGCCCATCTGCTGGGTTTTGGACACCCCTGATGGCTGACAGACCTTCGTCAGTGACCAGTTGGTTTAGGTCAGTCAGTCACGTTTTGCTTAGAAGTGGATGGATTGACTCTCAAGGACACCAGAAACATAAATTCATGTCTTGTTCTGGTATTGTCCATTTTAAGTACTCTTGACATGAACCTAACCAGCAACCTATAAATAAGGTCCAGCCATCCTCACAAATTAAACGTGATAGAAAAAAATGGAAGAATCTGCTTCCAACTACATTCAAGACACAGCTTTGCTGTATTTGTATACAACAATCCCAGACAGGTGTTGTGTGTGGATTTGGGTATTTTTTGAGCCAGCACTTGGCAAGTTAATTTGCCCCATGCCCTCTGCTACTGCTTCTGTTCCCATCTCTCCTCCTGAAAACCACATGTACGTGTCCTCAAATTCTGGACACTGCCTCAGCTCCGGTCTTAGCAGTACCAAGGTGCACCTGGCAATAGGGTGTCCAAATTTAAAAGTCCCCCATGACAGTCGGCCCAGCACTTATGCTTCTGGAGCAGCAACACCCTCCCAGGCATAGGTGGCAGCGTTCAGCTGCTGGGTTACGCTTGTTAAACCCACAGCCTCTCCCCGCATCGTCTCCATGGGAGACCGCAGGCAACCCCATGGGTTTTTATCTTTCTGAGTACCCTTGTTATTTAACTGTCTTATAAGTCACATTATTTCAGACGTTTCCTGTGTCTGAAAATGTTTTCCCAAGCCCTAATTGGAAAACGTACTGTCCAAGTTAAAGTAGTCAAGTAAACAATGTTAAATTGACAGTTGTTACAACTGTACCTTGGTCTCTTTCGAGCTGTCCTCTCACTTAAGGATTTTCCTGCCTCCTAGTATTTTATGTCTAAGTCTAAGAAAAGTAAACAATCAGTTTCCAGTTAGTCTGATATGTGGTGCTGGGCTTCGCTTAAGTAAGAAAGGCTAATTGGATCCTGCTATAATTTTACACCAAATGTACCCTAGTCCCAACCATCAACATGATTCTGCCCAATACAAACATTTGTATCTCTGACTCTTTAAAGAAAAAATGTTAAAAATCAAAACTATGCTGTAGGGGGAAAAGAAACCCAAAACATACCGATGCGTTGATTCATCTACATACATGCTGCCATGGACAATTTTACAAGAACTGTAATTGGGGATAGGAATTCAAATTGATGTACAGTGTAGTAGACTCGATTCTAAACAGAGTAGACTTTCCCCGCACCTTATTTCACCTCTGTGTCACACAGAGCCATGGGATATAGCTCTTAAATCCTGTGCCGGAGTATCAGATGCACATTCCAGTTTATTTGTCAAAACAAGTTTTTGGAAATACTCATCATCACAACAGGGAGACGTGGCAGTATTGAAGGTTGCAACCAAACACAATTTTTTAAAATTTATTTTTAAGGGAACAGTATACCTGATAGTATAGTGATTTCTTTAATCAATGATCCTGTGACAACATCGTACTGTTTTAGACTGGAGTAAAACTGACTGTGGAGCACGCTGGTTTTGCCTTCTCCAGCTTGGATTGCCTGTGGTAAGATTGCTACAGCAAAAATCTCTTCCTTCAAGTCAATCCTAAAGCAGGAACACTTTCCCCCCCCTCCTCCTCCTCCAGCTGCTAGGCAAAGAATAAACTTTTAGCTTCGCCCCTCCTTTATTGGAAGGGGAATAGGGTAATATGCTGTAATTGGTTTTCCATGTTTGCCAAGAGTCTGTTTCCTCTTATCATCCACAATATTTAACATAAGTCTTGTAATAGTTCCAAAAATAATAAAATCTGTCCCAAGAATAAAAATGATAGATCCACAACATGCTGCTTTTTTGTCATGGTCTTGGTTTCATAACATTCTGTTAGTAGTTTTTATTGCCTAATGTTGTGGTTTCTTTCATACGCAGCAGACCCAGTAAAGACATTTCATCAGCTACTTACACAGCAGCAGCCTGGATTATTTACAAATGGAGATTTCAGTACCATATTAAAATAAATCACCACTGCATACTGTTAAAGTTACACTGCAGTAACATGGCAGAAGAAAAGCCAGATATGCTAGGGGGAGGAACGTTAAGTATATACAAATCAGAAGTATGATATCAGCAAACACATTTATTAAGATATCCAAATAAAACCTGTTAGTCTTCCTCCTTCTCCCCTATCTCCTCCCATGCAATAGTGGAAGAGGAAAAGGCAAACCGTATCCCCCCGCACACGCAAAACAGTACAGGGGTATGTGTAATAAGTAACAGAACCCATGCAATACTTCCCTCATGGTTTTATATCATGCAGCAAGATAGTACATCCTTCTCCCCCTCTATCCCACCCTTCCGTCCCAAAGCAAATGCCCCACACTGGGCAAATTCCCTTAAGTGCAGGTGTAACAGATGTGGAGCAGTGAAGATGGAAAGTGGCACTTTGCTCACTGGATTGTTTGAATGAAAAAATACCAGAACAGACAAGACAAAAAGGAGATAATACACAAGAGAAACTTGATTTAGGAGGGAAAAACAAACAAACAAACGAATCAACCCCAAGAAGAATGCTGTAGGACAATCAGTAGTGTCAAAAGAATAGTCCATGGAGAGGAATCATTATCTGAGGCATCAGCATTTACAAAAGCAATACCCTACTGGTAACAACTTCAGGAAAAATGCAGGCACATTGGGGTGCCCTCATGTAGAATGATTACTTAAAAAAAAAAAAATCCTTTAATGCCCAAAATTGTCTTCTAGTATTTCTAAGTTGCTTTGTTTTAATACACATTTTTTCACTCAGATTCAGTTTAACTAACTTAAAACCTGATAAGAGGTTCTCCTTTCTTCCCAAGAACAGATTTAGTGCTTTAACAGTCACTACGTAAACTCTCAAGGCAGAAACAACTTCCCCAACTTAAATGTATGCCATGTAGCCTAAAACTAATCTCTGCCCTTCTAACCCCACCAATATATAAATATTGTGGTTGAAGGCTCTTCAACTAGTCAACAACACAAGAACTAAGCATCACAAAAAGCGTAACACAGCAGAAAGGAGACCTCTCTGGAGCACGAGATGGAGCATTCGCTGCCTGCTAGGGGCTTCAGACAGTCTCTCATTATTTTAGCTTATCAGTAAGTGTTTTGGCAGTCATTTACCTTAAGTCATTGCCGAGTCTGATCTTGCACAGGAATAAATCAGAATGATTGAAGTCAACAGAAACACACAGGTATAAGATTGAGGGGGAGTGTTAATCTTTAAATGACTGCCAAAATTCCCAGAGCTTCTCGTTTTAAGCAGAAATAAGAGAGAAGTCTTAAGTCACGCTTAGAGGATTTGTCACTCCAAATTTACTCTTTTGTAAGTTATCTATGGTTTATACCACGTGCTAAACTGGGAGTACAGGGAAACTGCACCTTGGTACGATTTTTTAGTATTGATAGTTTTACATTACATGTAACAGCTGTACAAGTTGCTGGGGAACAATTGTTTTAATTCTTTGGTTATGACAAGGCAACCAATAAAAGCAACTGGAATTCAGCATGAAACTCGGCAAGTTATCCGTCACTCATGTACAAGTAAAACTGAAACCTGTGAAAGAATAACCTTGTAAAACACACGCTCAGTAAACCCTCCTTGCTAGGTTCTGTGCTATGTAATTTTCAAATTCTAATAGGATAAAACAGCATCAGGGGCTTCTCAAAAAAAGCCACAAAAATGCCAAGATTTCTAACCGGCAACAAAAGGATTATGTATGAACAAAGCTTGTTCCAGAAAGCCAGCCAGAATGAGAGGAAACACTGGTTTTCTTCTAGCTCCTCTTTGAAAGTACCAGATTCTTAACATAATGTACAGTATAAGACTGGCATGTAAACCAGGACCAACCAGCAGGATCAAAAAATCAGTATCACAGCACATTCCCCTTGCCCCCCCCCCCCCCCCCAAAGTAAAAAAACCAGCTAGCGGCTCTTTCCTAAAATATACATCTTCCATGCTTTCAGAAAATGAGTGGCTGTCAGAAGCTGTAGTGTTGTAAATCTTCACCACTTAGAACACCATGCATTTTTGTTCTTCGGACAGGATACAAATTCCCCTCCTCTGCTCCCTTAAGAGGGGCAGCTTTTATGGCTAAGAAATTTACTCCCATTTGTAATGTAGCTGAAGCTGCTATAGAAAAGCATGCTTTTCTCCCATCTCATCTCAAGCAATGTTGGCAGTTGCAAAAAAATCTTCAAGCAGTTAATTCAAGCAAGCACTCTTGTTCCTTCAATTCCTTCTTGCGAGCATCTAGTTACTACAAGCCAGTTTTCCCTCAGCATCAATGCAATTCAGTCCTATGGTGTTACTATCACACAACAGAATTTTCAAGCTTCAACTGAAACTAAGTGTGTTTTATAAGTGCAAACTTCATATAATAAACAGTTAACAGTTGAAAGTATGTAAATGGCATAGCCTCTTAAGAATTTAGTTAAAAACAATTATATTGCATTGCTTATAATGCTCCTAAACGTGTAAAAACAGTTGAAGTCGGCAACTAACATAAATCCTTATCGGTTGTCCCTTCCCCCAGATACAAACAAAAGGTTCCACACATTTTTTAAACTTTATTTAATCTCAGAACCACTGCTATGTTACACCTGTCAGGCTAAAGTTTATTCGCTCTTGATGTTAAAGTTCTGACAATAAGAACGGATGACACGAGGATCCACATCCCCCAGTGCTGCGTTGCAGTCAGTATTGGTCCAGTAAGACAAAAGTTTTGCAGTTATTTCCTGCCCCTCCCTGTTTGTTTGGTGGGTTTTTTTTTTTAAGATACATGAAGCATGGCCTAGCATTAGTGTCACCCTTTTATCTGAAATTTATTTAAATAGGATGAGATGGAAACTCAGGTGTTTCCTCATTTGTAGGAAAAATGTCATGAATATTCTGTATACTTTAACAAAACCACTTAAACACAGGATTTTGGTTTGCACTGTTGCAACCTTTTCATTTGAGGCAAAACATCTCCCCTCCCCCAGCCACCACATAATAAGTACCAAAGCATCTCTAGTTTTGTTTTTCATCAAGATTTCCAAACTGGCAGATTTTATTTTCACACCCTCTTCACAATAGACAAGATGCTTACCATATATTTAGGATTACAAGTTGTCACTAAAAGAAAACTTTACACAACCACTGTACATTTAGGTTGAAAAACTGTCCTTGCATGAAAAATATACCTAGAAATCAAGTGGTAAACAAGAAAAGAACATTAAGAAAAGATTAAAGTTTTTATAATGTGCCATTTTAAATTTATCAACTCCTCCTCTACTTTTCATTCGTACTCTGTTTTTACCTACAGTATTCGTTAAGGCAAACAGCTAATCCATTTCTGAAGAGGTGCTGTGGAAATTGTGGACAGACAGCAAACATTTGGCATTAAAATAGATAGCACGTATGTAGCCTCTAGTAATATACATTAAGCATTTCTCTTGGACTTCAGGATAATGACAGGGGAGGATGAACATGCTAACAATGTCAAAAAGGCTTAAAATTTAGCGTCCAAGCAATTTCTATTAATGCTTCTGTAGTTTTCAAGCTCTAAGTAGTATAGAATTTATGCAAATGCATTAAAGAATTCTAGCTTGGCAAGTACACCCAAGCAGGTTATTAAACTATATATACAGAAAGTGATAAATACAGAATTAAAAGAGTCCTTCTGCTTCTCTTTATAGCCTTGAAAATTGACAAAAAACTTGAGGACAGCTCTACAATATTAAACATTAGGTAACCGCAGGAGCTGGGAAACCTAACTACACAAACTGATTAAAATACTCAGATGACTTTGTAGTGTTTAATACAATTCAGTTCGTAGTCAAGGGCACAAGACAACATTTAACAAAAATAATCACATCAATTGACCTAGAAATCAAACGTAAATAGATATGAATACAATCTCCAAAATCTGTCTTTAAGTGAACATTAACCATTTATTCAAAGTTATACAAGAATTTGAAGGATAAAGTCTTCTGCAACAGGAAACCAACTTACAAGTTTCATGTCTCAGTTGAATTGAAGTGGAGGCGAGCGGGGCAGGGGGGAGGGAGGGAAGGGTGAACAAACAAGTTAGTAGGCCCCATCCAGGCAGCTAGAAAGTAAAAACAGGCTCAACAGCAGCCTCCTCCAGCTTGTTGTCCTCCCTGATTGCCTGCAAGTGTTGCATTAGTAGCAGCATGTTGAGGGCCAATTTTTATGCCATTTGCCTGAAATGAAGTTTAATACACAGTGTAATTATTTTAGAACACTAATATAATTGAAAAGCTTTTTTTTTTAGAAGATCACATAGCATGTTCTGCTAATGTATGCAATAAATATAGCAAAATTGATACTTTTTTTAGCAATATGTCCTTGGTGATTAAATATAAAGGAAGAAGCTTTCCTTCTCATTTAAATTTTATCTCTCTGTTGAACTTTGTACATTAAACTCCTAACACAAAACACAGAGCAAGAGTTGTATTTGACTACTACTTAGTACAAGGCTTTAAAAATACATAGCATTTGCTAGGAACATATAACCTCTCCCCTTTCACCAAAATCTCCATTAGTTTAATAGTTTAATATAAAACTTTTCCTCTCTAGACAGCATTTCTTTCTGTGTTGAATCAGCTGTAGAGGCTAAGGGCATACGAGTGTTCTGTGTCATCAATAATTTCTATGATCCCGAAAGACGTGGCTACTTGCCAAGAACCCACACACAGCGTAGCTCTTTCATTCATCAAAATCACACTTATATCTTAACCCTCACTCCCTCAAGTGGATTTTACCTAAAAATACAGCACTTTGAGAAAAGTAATACAGTAGCTTCAGAAATTAAGCTCTTAAGGAAACTTTGCGTCACAGTAAATCTCAGATTTATAGTGCTTGGCAGTTGTTCTGCAACAGTGGTAGCCTTGGGGTTTCTGGCACTAGCTCAGTATTGACAGCAGCTGATGTGGTTTCTTTTCGCTCTTTGACTCCTCTTTAATAAAAAGCATGCCCTATGGCTCATTGGTTTTGCCCCCTCTGGGCTGATAGCAACTTCTTGAGGAATCAAGGAGCCAGACTTGGCATAAAGCCAAATAAATAGCACGGACTGTTGGCTCTTGACAGCATATTGCAATCAAAGCTCCATAAGGCACAGTAAAGCAGTCAGCTACTATATGAAACTCGACAGATACAACGAGCATGCTTTTTCAGACACTCTGATTACCGTCCAATTTATATTGCGCTACCGAGTGCATTTTCTTTAGGAAATATCTTAAAGAAAATTTTAAATTTTCCATCACTAAACTGAATTTAAAGAGTGTTTCACCAAAACGCCATATACACACAAACCTTCCAGACAGAATTAGTGTCTTGGAAGGATTACTATTCAAGTCTTATTTAGCTACAAGTTTCCTAATGCAAATACTTTGCATACTACTGAAGTTTCTCATTATTTCCTCTCTAAAGTTGTAAGAGCAGTATTTTTAATAGTCTAAATTTTCTCATGTTGAAATATATTAAGTAGAAGGAGGTGAAGCTACTTAAAACTGAGTCCTGCCAATTCCCTGGCTACTCTCTGAACAATTCTGCAAGGACTATCATGCTTAAGAGAAGTGTCAGACTGACAGTCCCAGACAGAGAATGCACCTATTCACAGAACAGATACAGAACAGAGTGAGTGGTGGTGCAGATTCTCACATGTGGTTTCACTAAGCACCTCAGCAACATAGGGACATGTAGGATAAAAGAAACTTGGCCATCAGAAAGGACTGACCACATTGTCAAATTTAAAGTTTATGTGGTGTGACTTTTTACGTGAGAATGTTGACAGAGAGCTTACATGATCGTAACATTTCTATATGATCCTAGTATTTCTATTTACTACCACTCAATTTGAATCTGCTTTTTCTACGGCCATGAACCTCTCTGCTCAATATTGTCAACAGCACAACCATTTCAAAATTCAAGAGAGACATTATAGGTCTTTCTGTGCTCTTTCATTACAAAAGTGCTCCCTGCTCCACCTCCCCACCCCCACCCCAAACAAGCAAAGAGACAGGCCCTGATAATCTGTAATTTCAGTAATGTGCATAGGCAAAATGGCTAATCTTTTATTCCCTACAGAATCCAGCCACCTAAACCAGGAACATTTCAAAAGTCTTTTATGTAACTCTCAAAGCAATCCCTCCCCTACACTGGACAGCTCATGGAGTGCATCTGGCATATCAACATGGTCCCCCATTTACATAGTGGAAAATTATCTTTGAAAACAGATGACACCATATGGAGAAGTGGATGAAAGTGGATTTTCTTCTCTTTTGGGGATTTATATTATTTTGTGATGCTTCATGGATGGATAGGGTCACTTATTTTAATCCATTTTTATCACAATGGCAGACAATTCTACATCCAAATGGAACAGACAAATATTTTACTGCCCAGCCTTCTAGGGAAGGAGAATTTTGTACATTTAAAAAACAAACAAGAAGTGTTCAGAGTACTAGAAGTTACCTCGTTATTAATGTCAAAAACTCCTTCCTGGATTTTCTCGTAGATCTCCTTTGCAGTGTTAATAAATGCCTAAAATAGAGGAAAAAACCACAAACATAATGAATGCGATATCCTTTGGTGTAAGATGCACTAATTGGAATCCAATCTCACATGCAGTTGTTTCAGCAAGACTTCTTCCTGACCTCAGCAGGAACAGGTATGACAACAGCATCCTATAACCTACCCTGAAGTAGCAATGGATCACACGCTGTTTACAAAACCAGTGGCGTTTTCATAACATCTGTATTCTACAATCTGTTGTCCAGTAATTACAGGGGAAAAAGTGGTTTTTAAGATATATAAATTACTTTTAAATTATTTATTTCTGACCCTTATGGATAGATTGTGTGGCAGATGGTTTCCCCTACCCTTAATATCTTTGTAATAGGCCACTCTAGATTAGAGTGCTTAGCAACATAAAACCACAGGGTACTTACAATGATGATGTAAGGATGCTGTCTGCTGGATGAAACCTTATGCTATCATTTAATATTCACCTAATTTTAAGAATGTATTCTCTTTAATTAATCTTGCACACGATAGGCAACAGACATCTTAATAGTAGAAAGGAGAGGCCGCAGGTTTTAGAATGATTTCTGAAAATCTATTGTTTGAATTCAGAGAAAAGACTGACATTCAGGTCTGAAAAAGTGAATGATATAAATCTTTTTAGTTAAAGTTTACAATCAATGATTCGATTCTTCGTCTCTCATTTAACTTTATAGGTCAAGTAATGCTTAAAATAATGTATAATTTAAGAGGTGATTAACAGCAGCTAATAATTACAATCAATATCAAACATATAGGGTTTTTTGTGTTAAAATACCAACACCATGCAATCATACAACATATGCTATCTTCTGCACAAGCCTATTACAGCAAATACAGATCTAATTCAAATATAAAAAAGTAAACAGGGTTCATGGAAAGGAACAAATCATACCTTTCCTCATTTCTACACTGGAAGCATTTGACTGCTGAACTTGCCACCAGAGCTTTGTTTCCTAATTAACAGGACTGATATGTTTTCACCTTTAAAGGCCTTACAGCTCCCCAGAGTAATCAATCTACTGCAGCTCAATTACTGCACCAAGCACACACCACAGCCAGTGAAGGAGACTTGAACGACTGCAGCAGGAGCGGAAAGATATGAATATGCATAAACTCTAAGTGGGTGATCGAATCATCACAGAGGGTCACGAGAATTTGCAGCAAAATAATGAGAAGAATTAATCATTGCAGATTCACAAGGCACTTAGGAAGTGAGTTCGTTTTTCAAACACGCGTTAGAGTTGAGGAGAAAAATTGGCTTTTGGCCAACAACAAATTGATTCAAATTCCTCAGAAATTGAAGTTTCTAATGTAAGAAAAAAAAATTTGAACTTATCTTGGTTTCTGATAACACACTAATTATTGTAATGGCCTCATACATGGGCCTACTGAAAGGTATAAGTCAAAAATGACGGAAATTCACACAGCTGGAATCTGTGAGGATACTTGCTTGCTTCTACTTCAGTGGGACATTAAACAGAACTTGAAGTCTTAAAAATGTGTTATGATAACTTCATGTAAACAAGCACTTAACAATTGGCACTTCTAATAATTCTAGAAGATGTTTGCTAAGCACGCCTAGGCTCTTAGAATTAATTTAATGAGAATTACATTAGATCTATAAAAATTACTTTAGACCAACAAAACGAGAATTCTAACAGACTACAAACTTTAACACAACTGAGTATACAGTATCTTCTAGATGCTACACTCAAGAACAGATCACCACAAAAATAGTAAAACGCACTGGAAAACAGTGTGATTTAACCACACTCAATTCCTTCCCACACCCCTAGTTATTACACAGTACTGTACAAAGTGTAAAAAAGCATACCGAGTCCAGAACAGTCTATTTTAATATTAAACACTGCCTAAGAAACTGTTGATCTGAAAAATTCAAATTTTCCATTCATCTCAGTTCTATCATTTCGGCTGTCTTGAAAAGACATCATCTGACTACCACCTTTCCATCAGTGATTCTGGTGCACCTCATATTAGTGTTAAAACAGCACGTACTGTTATTCTACCTGGCGAAATGCCAGACTGCACTGGGTCACGTATAAATAATTCCTATTTGAAAACAATGGTTTGACAAGAATATAGCACATAATAAGTCTACCTCATGTTTTCTTCAGTTGGTATGGGCTCTGAAAAATTACTACTAATCAGCCATGAAGAGAGACTTGCATCCCTTGAGACTTCCATTCGTTTCTTACATCCATGTATTTTAAGTTAGCTTATGCTTCAAAGTGTAAGTGGACTCAAAATAACTGCCTGAGAACTTCACTGAAAACAGCAGTCTACTCTGTTTAAGAATATCATATCAGATTTTGGCACTGCATGCTAGCGCCCCATTTAACAAGGACAAGAAGGTGAACTCAGTATAACTGACGACTTCTAAAAATCTCTTTTAATACTGCATGTTCTAACTCTTATCTGGAACACACAGCGTACTATAAACTCTCAATTATTTATGGGCAGTTTATCCTATTTGCAGATTAACTGAGCCATGGATGCAGAAAGACAGAGCGGTTTCCCCTCAAATCCAGTTTGGGTTTGTTAGACCATATGCAGGCAACTGCAAGAACACAGCTGTAGCCCTTCATACGTCAACTTGGATCCAGGTGCAGTTTAGCCACTTCCACACAACACAAGACCTCGACCAGGAAGCCCACATGGACCTGGCTGGCTGCCTACCAAGCCTACTGCGGTTGCACTGTACATTCCTGTAACACTGCTTTTACTAAAACACTACACAAAGACACTTGAGCACTCCCACCTCAAATCAGCTCTGGTCCAGGTTCATTTTCACCACCCCCAGAGAGGCAGTACCAGATTCAGTCTGGATTCATAATCAGTCACCTGAAAGATGGCAAGGCCCTAGTACACAGTGCCTCCATTACTTGGAAAAGAAAGAGAAACTTTTGCAAAAACAGTATGTTAGACTTCCAAATATAAAAATTCTAGACTACATTTCAGGAAAATGAAAGAAAACAGTATAACTTCAGGAAATTATCTACATTTAATGTTTAACTCTTGGTTTTAATCTTTCTAAATCACAAATTACTGATGCTTTTATGCATGAGACTACTGAATGGATCTGTACCACAGCATCAAAAAAAAAAAAAAAAAGGTTGTATACAAGTTATTCAGTGAGTTGTTTTAATGTAACATGTTTTTCAACTGTGTTCACATCATAACTAGGTTCTCAAATAATAGTAATAGCCTGCCAAGGAAAATTACATTCCTGTACAAGTGGGAAAGTGAGTCCTATAGATGTGATCTGTCTGTTATGTCACACCTGCACCTACTGCAAAGCTAATGAAGGAGGTTTTTGAGTCACAATATGCCAGTATAATATCACTTTAGATGACTTGTATAAGGAGTTTCCTAGATCATACTGCTACATGGGAATCAGTAAGTCAAGTCTCACAGTGCTCACCTCAAAAAACCCCTAAACAACCCAAACCACAAAACCCCAACTACCAAACAATACAGATGCTGCATTTAAGATAAATTAATCCTAAACGCACTGAACGTAGCATTAAATCAACTTCAACATCCATTTTATTATACAAAGTAAACAAGTAACGTAGGTTTACTACCCTTCAGACATAACCAGGAAGAATGAATTCTGTAACTGGTAAAAACAACACAAGAAGGGAGTAAGTTCCTGACACTTCTGTCTTTTGGAAGTTGTATGCAGAATATAATAAGCAGAGTGCGAGTTATAGAACAGCTACGTTTAGTTTTCACTTGGCAGATGTCAATAATGTCACTTCTTTCTCAGAAAGCTAATTCCATGACAAGTATTTGAGGACTTAGCTACAAGCTGAACATAACAGGAAAAACTTGGAAATGAATCAGTGATACTTTTCAAAATTCAGATTTTACAAGTTCATCTTTGCTTAAAATCAGAATAATCAGGTTCTGCACTGCCAGCTCGTGTAACATGCTGCCCTCTGGTGGCAATATAAAAGTTAAATTTAGTGCTCTGAAATACAAATTGGTCAGTCATTATTTCTGGATGCTTTCTTACAATTAACGGTTAAATATCTCAAAAATTCTAAAGCATGACCCTCACCTCTGTGGTCAGCCAACACCTAGCATTTCCTCCTCCTTCCCAATTTCCCATCTTATCTTTTAGCAGTAAAATACAATATAGTTCGATTACTCGAGTATTAAAGAATGAATTTGGAAACAGTAACAACATGGACCACAAATGGATTTACCCCTAGAGCATTCACCATCCCAGTTGTATAAGTGGTGCTGGATGGACACTTAATAGTGTGAGATCCCAAAGCTCTGAGCAGCTGCTTTATGCACAGTAAGACAATACTTTTTACAGGGAAATGATCCTTCAGGAGGAAGGCTAGGCCACTAAAGGGGCTACAGAGGAGTTAATTATCAAGCAGTAGAAAGGTGCTATATAATGAACCTACACCCCAAAAAGCATCCCAACACATCTGTAGCCTTATTTTTGATGTAAAGGTGCACAGGCACAAAAATGGAACTTGACAGCTATTTGTTTATATGTACCCACTGAAGCACAATCTTTCTGACAAACTTAACAGGAAGATGCACAGTACTAGAGCTCAGAGTGTCTCGAAAAGTCCTGCAGTGGCTGCTGAACAGATACGAAGGACAAAGAACTTGAGGAAAAAAGAAGATAAAAACCCCAGAACTAAGAATCCATCTCTCCAGCAGAACCTACAGCTCAGGCAAGTGGCCACATCATATTTTTCATGCTTTGCTATAAAGCCTGAAACCCTCGATTAACTGATACTTTTTATTCTGATTATCCCTTGGGATGCCCAGAAGCCCCAAGAACCATGGCAGAGCCACCATTCCTTACTGCGCAACTGGGGCACAGTCCAAGGGTTTGCCACAAGGAGGTAAAAGCTGTGAATCCTCACCGGAGCCAAGTGTCCTGCCCCTTCTCTCTCCCGGAGCTGAACTGACATGAGCTTCACCTCTCTACTTTCTCATGGGAGAAACCAGCTAAAGCGCCAACTTGACACAGTCGAAAGGCCACAGAACTTTGATTTCAAGGAACTTGAAGGAATACTGGTTTTGATACAAGTTAAGATAAACCTAACTGTTGGGTTGTTTTTTTTTTTTTAAAGACTCTGATGAACTAGAAATCCTGCTCTTTTGAAAGTTCTAGTCAGATTACATCTTGTGTGTCACTTAACCTTACTGTGAAAACTATTAATATCCCACGACTTTCAAGCTTTACTAACTAAATCCCTGTTAACTATATCCCCAGGTCAAACAACTGTTTGTTTACCAGCAATTAGTTGTGTTTAGGGAGGGTGTTGAGGGGATATAAAAAACACTTCTAAAAATCAGTTCAAATTTAGAACCTGCTAAAAATCTCATCCTTCCATGGTATTTTCATTTTTACCCTTCAGAATATTAAAGGCTATCTTCCTTCCCTTATCCATGACCAAGTACTACCACCATTGAAACTACAGGGGTTTTGAATATTCATTATTCATTTAAGAAAAAGTATGAAAGAAGCTGCCTGAAGAGAAAATTAAGTTACAGCTGAAAGAAAACCATTGAATGACCATCCAGCTACATGTAGCAGAAGCACTCCCTTGCTCAGTCAAAACCGCTAGTCTATTCAGATTTAATCCTAAATAATGAATCCATTATCGCATTCTATTTATGTGCGGACAACTTGGAATAACACAGACGATACTCTTAAGATGAAAGCTTGGCATAGGGCTATATAATCCCCTCCATATGGGAAACAACTTAATAAAACCAACTCCCACACCAGGAGTCAATGATACACTAGTACAACTTAAGTGAGATCGGCTTCTGAACAGTGATGGTATCTAGCACTGGTTTGACCAGTATCCAGAAAACTCTTTTGCTTAAGATTGATCACATTAATCATTATTAAAAGTAGCAGTCTGAAGTGCAAGAAGAACGGACAGTTATTCCTGCTTCCCAAATACAGTAGGTATCTTTACTTCTTGAGAATCAGTGCATGTAAATGGATTCAAACAAGTGACATTCCAGGGACACAAAGATAAGCGCTCTGTGTAGCAGGAGGCTGCATGGTCACCTGGGTTCATGCAGGTGATACTGCTGAACAGACTAGTGCAACTGGCCTTCCACTGCAGTCAAATTATAACCCTGTGCTTAACCTCCACCCCAGTAATCCTTCTATCCTCCCAATGATTCAGAAACTCTTCTCACCCAATCCCATTCCATATCAAACACAATGATTTAACTCTGTGGCCACACTGAATTCTCAGAAGCCTCCGCAGAAACTATGAAGGAAGAGCCTACATCTACTTCCCACTCCCAACTACCAACTACCTATTGTGCAAGCAGGGTATAAACATCCCCTAACCACCTTGCACAAGATAAATAGCTAACAGGATATTCCCCACTGCTAAACGCTTCTATCCAAGATGCAGGTTATGAGATGTAATCCTGAAGGACACAGTGAACAAACTGTCGCTGAACAGGTCAATGTAGCTGCTACGGCCCCAGATTGACTAAGGCATTACACAGTGGTGGAAATCAGGTTTAAACAAGGGAAACAGCTTAAATAACATTAACAACAAGAGCCAATTTGTTCATATAAAAAAACCTGCTAAAGACTCCACTATTAGCTTACAAACATCTACAACAGCCATTTATGACGCAAGGCGGATAAAGTTGGGTCAGAAACAATGTCAAACTGATCAAAACAAAGTCTAGAGGCTTGTCACTTGACAGAGATAAACATGTATTTTCAACTAGAGATGAAAAATCCAAGACGCAAAGTCTTCTCTGGCCATTTAAATGTTTCTGGTACAACACAGGAGCGACACACCCATGCGCTGCTGTGTTTCAGTATTACATTTGCATGAAATGCGAGTAGTCTTTATACTGCATAGCTATGACTAGGACCAAAAGACTTCTATGGCTATCTGCTTGTGCTTTACAATGCCGATTTGTCTGTTAACTTACGTAGCACCACCAGTTTGTACTGCCACATTGCCCCTCCTGAATTCCCCAGTGTCAAGAACTTGATATTCAGCATACAAGAGCCACACAGTTACTAGCCCTGTTGCTGCAGGGCCAGGTATTAGTCTGGACACGAGACTAGAGACAATATTAAGAAAAGCATGCCAGATCTTGAACCAGATGCTGTAGAAATACTTATGTGGTAAGCAGCCAAAGCTTCCTGAGGTAATAGGACAAACTTGGTAGTATACAAGGCAATGCCCCTACCCAAGTAGCTGTTCAGAAAATGTGGAATGTGGTTAGATAATCCATTAACTGTGTGGGACTGAAAACACCACAGTAACCCATAGAGCTAACAATGTCTCAAGAATAATTAAAATGGGTAAAAAGCACTCGCTATAGTTTCTTTATACCTGTAGGATGCAAACTGTATAGTGGTGAGACTTACTGATGTCAACCAAAAGATATATAAGAATTAATCCATCTGCTATAAACTAAAAAGACCTGAAAATGCAGTGTGAACAGCTCAGAAAAAAAAATGACTGATGCAACCTTGCTTTTTTACAAAAGCAGAGTCATTTAATTCAAAACACTTCTGAAATTTACTTTTCCCATGAAGAAATACCTCAGAAGATTTTTAGAATTGCCTGAGAAGCTTCCTTACCACTTCAGAAATCACTGATACAAGCAGCTGACCTAAAGAACTAAAGATATTTACCCCATTTTCTACTCTAAAAACATGTATTAAAGCATTTTTGTTAAAATAAAGTTCTGGTGACTAGTATTTCAAGCAGCCATGTATGTTTATGAGATAGACTGCTTCCACATACTGAGGTAGGCTACAGAGGACTACAAAATTCAAGCAATTTGAGAAAGGGCTTCTGTGAATGATCCAAAACAATTATTTCTAAACCCTTCATGGTCTTGATTCTTTTGCCACGACTACTTTTGCCTCAGATTCAAAAAGCAAAGTTTGAAAACCATCTGTGTAGTGAGAAAAAAAACCCCACATTTAAACTGCAAAACATGTTTGGCCAGGAAAAATGGATATTCTTCTTAATTCTACTTTGGACAGATACGTCAAATTTGGATCTAACTATTTTTCTTAAATGAATGCAAGAGTAGTTTAAGCCCTATTACTGGATACTGTGTAGCTTCTTTGTTGCCATTTTTCTGGGCAATCCCACTTACATTACTTCCTTCAATACCCAAGGCAGAAATACACTTCCATCACTACTTTGTTTTGTATAGCAACCACTAAGCTACACAACACAGGCACAAATGCAGCAGGCCAAGGCTTTATTAGGCAACTACATGATCTCAGTATGGTAAAATCCCTCTTTTGGGAAAGGAAAGAGGAAACAAGACACCAGTTGTTATCTGGGAATGTTCTAGCCTGTTATATCTATGCATTTCCATATGTACACATGCATGTGCCTTACAGTAATAGTGTCTTTCTCCAAAGGACCTTTTATGAGAAATATTTCCTATTGATGGGTAAGAAGGACAGGACGCTGATAACTGAATTAAAAATTAAACGTTAATTTTATCATTCAATAAGACTTTGTTAAATACAGAGTAGAGAGACCCAATATGTGCACATAATTCTTAAGTATTTCTGAAGCTGTACTCATGTAAACTTTTGTTTGCATAAGTCTTTGCTGCTAGCTAGTCAGAATCTACATCTACCATTTTGCTCTGGGGCTATATCCTTCTCTCAAGTAAAATCCCCTGCTCCTTCACACTGCTGATGCTGTATCTTATATAGACATGTTTGACTTTAAAGATTTCTACAGATATCCTGGCACTGTAATGGTTAACTACATAACCCATGCATGATGCACTATAGTCATCAGTGATTTATCAGCATGGATTAAAAATGCTGCTGAGTAATTAAGGGGATATTCCTTCTCCCCCAAACCCCATAGCTTTTATTCCCCTCATCCCCCAATAACCTCCATACAATTAGAGAGCACCCCTTTGACCCCAGCAGTTCTATCTAAAAAGCTTAGTACTTTTGGAAAAGATGAGCATACCAAGACTCAAATTAAATGCATGAGAAGTATTCAGACAATTTATCTGAAACCTAATAATAGAAGTGTCTGCTTCAATACTTTTGACACAAATGCATTTGAGAACATACAATATAATAATCCAGAGACTTGCAACATCCATCTTTTTAGATCCAGTGTATTTCCATCAATGTAAATTTTCAACAGTATTACTTTCTCAGCCCTTAGCTTCCCAAAGAAGCCAGTGGAAGTGTCCTCCATTGCCACCACACAAGACAACATTTGTAGACACAGGGCCGTGGATTTCTTCTGCTTAAAATTTACTCTAATTTTAGTTGAATTACCTCAAATGTTGTTCTTCCTGTTTAGTTTCTACATATTCAGTCACAAAACTACCATTTCTTTCCAGTCCTGAAGTCAAATTTGCTAGATTTGCCTCCATTTTGCATAATTCCTGTTCTTTCCTCAAATGTTGCCCATTCCATATGATTTCTTTCCTCATTCCCTTCTATTTTTTCATACTGAATAGCCCAGAATCAGCATTAAAATTAAAATAGTCTTTTTTGTCCACAAAATTATCTCTTTCACCTACTGTGTGCCTGCTATTTCTCCTCACTTAATTTTACTGGCCCAAAGATTAAGATTTTGCTCCTTCAGCTGTAGCTATTCTAGATCACATCACCTGTTTTAGTGTTGACTAAGAATACCATTTAAGGAGTGCATTTGATTGTCACTAAAAAGGATTATACCCTAAAGATTTTCCAACAGAATTAGAAAATTAGTACATGCGTGCAATCACTCACTCGTATCATCAGGAGGAGAGGATTCTATTTGAACTTTTCTGACAAATAAATTAGTTCTCATTTTCCTCCTGATGATCAGAGATGCATTAGGTACTGGACAACTCATTCGCTAGCATGTATTTTTTGACATGGAGAGAGGTGCTAATAGTAGAATCAGGTAGTAACAAACCACAGTGAAGTCAGTGAGAGCTGTTTGTTACTCTACTGTAACTTTAAAAAAAAATACTAAATATTTCAAAACTAGAAGGCTTTACCACTAAAAGAATACCTCATCTGTTGGCCACCATTTTGCACTTAGGACAAATCTGGAAAATAGTATGGGCAGATTACATAGTATGAGCAGCTGAACTATGCCATGCTATTACAAAAAAAGGTAAGTGGGGACATATGAACTGAGTATGGGCCTGACATGTGAAGCCATCTTTCTGCTTTACATAGCACTAACATCTCAGCTGGAGCTCTTTATCCACCACTGTACTGTGTCTGGCTAGGACAGAGTTAGCTTTCTCTACAGCAGCCTGTATGGTGCTGTGTTTTGGATTTGTGACTAAAACAGTGATGATAACACACCAATGTTTTAGCTACCGCTGAGCAGTGCTTACAGAGTGTCAAGGTTTTCTGTTTCTTACTCCGCTCCCTGCAGTGATTACGCTTAGGCTAGACAAAATCTGGTGGGGAGGCAGGGGACACACACACACATGTACACAGTCAGGACAGCTGACCAGAACTGGCTTAAGGGTAGTCTTTCCAAAGTATCTCTTGCTCAGAGGCTGGCTGGGAATCAATCTGTGGGAAGTTGTGAGTGACTGCCATTCCATCATTCTTCCCCCCCACCTCTTTCCTTCATTTATTAAACTCTATCTCAACCCCTGAGTTTTTCTCACTTTGGCTCTTCTGGTTCTTTCCCCCATCCTGCTGGACAGGGGGAGTGAGCGAGCAACTGGATGGTCACTTAATTGCCAGCTGAGGTCAACCCACCACAACAACCCTTTAAGAAAGGTGTGCAGTAAATCAAGGTGAGATATGTAAGAACTCACATATGTCCAGAAATATGAACTATAAGCAAAACTTCAAAAAACTTAAGTTCTTTAAAGTAGCAAAGACTGAGAAACTTATTCAAATACACAGCAGACTACAGCAACCAAGATAATGACCACTTCAGCAGTTCTGTAGAGGACAGAAATTGTGTGTGTGAATTGCAGCAAAGAATATTCCTGCTAGGTAGCAGAGGGGAAAGATGACAACACCACAAATACCATAGCAGTGCAACAGATTGCTCTGAAGAGCCTGTGAAATATTAGAGGTCTTTAGAACAGGTTAGGTTGACATCTGCCAAGGACACCAATAGCTTGGCTTGCTTCAGACTAGCAAATCTGTTCTAGTCTTTTTAGATTTCAAGGCAGACAGACGTACCCCTTTCCCTGATCAAATATTTAAAAAAACAAACAAGCATATTAATTGCTAGAGTCTCAACAATATAATTAGTGCTATACAATCAGATACAATGTAGACATTGCCTTTCCCATAATATAAAGAGTAGTCAATAAAGAGCAGCCCTGCAGAGTAGGACTTGGGAATAGTAGTGGATGGAAAACTGACTATGATCCAGCCATGTGTGCTCACAGCCCAGGAAGCCAACCACATCCTGGGCTGCACCAAGGGTGGCCAGCAGGTTGAGGGAGGTGATTCTCCCCCTCTACTCCACTCTCATGAGAACCCACCTGCAGTACTGGATTCAGCTCTGGGGGCCCCAGCATAAGACAGACATGAACCTGCTTGAGCAGGTCCAGGAGGGCTGGAGATGATCAGGGGGGCTAGAGCACCACCCGTATGAGGACAGGCTGAGAGAGCTGGGGTTGTTCAGCCTGGAGAAGAGAAGGCTCTGGAGAGACCTTATAGTGGGCTTCCAGTACTTACAGGGGGCCCAAAGGAAAGATAGGGAGGGACTCTTGATCAGGGCGTGTAGTGATAGGACAAGGGGTGATGACTTTAAACTGGAAGTGGGTAGATTTAGATTAGATATAAGGAAGAAATTCTTTACTGTGAAGGTGGTGAGACACTGGAACAGGTTGCCCAGAGAGGTTGTGGCTGCCCCCTCCCTGGAAGTGTTCAAGGCCAGGCTGGATGGGGCTTTGAGCAACCTGGTCTAGTGGAAGGTGTCCCTGCCCACAGCAGGAGAGTTGGAACTAGATGATCTTTAAGGTCCCTTCCAACCCAAACCATTCTATGATTCAAGTTAAGGAATCCAAAACCTAGAGGAATAGTATTTGTACAAATATCAAAGTGCAATTCAAAACAACTGTTTTAGTAAAACACCAGCATTCAGCAAAGTTACCTCCTCTACATTGGAAGCAGTTTTGGCAGATGTCTCCATAAAGATAAGTCCATGCTCTCGTGCAAATGCTTCACCTTCCTCTTTCTTGACTTCTCGTCTAGATTCTAAATCACTAAGATGGAAAAAAAAGTTAGTTGCATGGTCTAACCTGTCCATGTATATATTATTCCTCAGAGACATGCTTAGAGGTCAAGAGCCCCCATTAGAACTTACGTACATCTGAATATCTATTCAAGCCCTTAAAGTAGAATCATTGTAAGCTTTGCACTTACAGTATATGGAGCAGCCACAGACATCACACTTGCTTGAGCTATCAATCCTAGCTGACACAGATCTTAAAGACTTCATGAAATGGCTTTCAACAGGAGGCACATGCATTTATCTAGCTATTCCTTGAATGCTAACTATAGACCTTGTCATTTTAGATAAATATTCTTTTCTAGTATAATGTTATCTACTAATTCACACTGTAAAGCTGGACTGATAAGGGAATTTTATAAATTATTTCTTAATGATATGAACTTTATTTTTTTAATTATTTTTAATTATTTCTATTCAGTAACAAAACTTCATACAGTCAATTTCTATTCTGATAAAAAGACTTAAAAGCAAAAATAAGTTATTTTGAACTACATTAGCTGTTCTCTCCCAACAAGCTAGCATTTAGGTTTTGAAACTCCAGGCCTGGCCCTCTAAGAGCAGAAAAATTTGAAGTGACTATTTTACAGTTTCTTGTTTCTTGTTTTCCAAACAGTTGAAATTAAAGTTAAATATTACAGAAAAGAATAGGAAAAAACTCTCTTGGACTGGACAGCTAAAGACAAATCTGCTTCTCTAAGTCACGTAGACACTTAAGTATCTCACTCTTACTTTTTAGAGCTTCTTTAGGAAAAAGGCGTACACAGTTTGTCCTTCTTTGTAAGTGCATTACCTCTTGAGCAATAATAATGCTACATTTACACATAAATAATAAAATCAACATATATATTTTAAAGTTTCATTTAACTTGTGCATGTAAAAATACCTTCAGATACACATTTTTAAACTAAACAGCGTGTGAACACAGAAGCTTAATTTGCAGCTAGAATAGCAGTAAAAAGTATCATACTGGGCTTCAGTGCTGCCATCCTTGTAATTATACATATATTAAAAATCAATGATACTCACTGTGGCATCTATTTTGCAGCAAAGCAGGTTTTTGTTATTTTTATAACTACATGCTAGCTCAGATGAGTTATATAGTCAAGACAATTCAGCACATCATTTAAACATGAAGCATTTGAAGATAAGGATACAAGAGGTGTCTTCTCAAAACAATTTTAAAGCTGATGTTCATTATATGTAAGCTTTCCCAGTATCTCAGCCTCAGGCTTAAGATATCTTAACAAGACGTTCACTCTCACGTCCCTGAAGTAGCTATTTGACATTGTATTTTTGAACTTGAGCAATGTCTTAATTTGCTGAAACCTTGATTCACTAGAGTGTTATCTCCATGATAGAACAGAAATAAACAACTCTTTTGACTTGAAACAGTGCAGCTACATTGAAGACTGCAGTGACAACCCAGTCAAAACTCACTACTGATATCTAAACATATTCTTATAGAGCTTTAACTGCTTCTACTAACCACAGTTGTCTTCCTCTCTCCATTCCAATAATTCGAAGCATTTGGTCTTACTAGATCAATATAGCTATGTTTTGTTCTGGAAAGAAGATTAAGTACAGTATTTGTCATGTTTTAACACTAGTATTTGTAATGTTTTTAAAAAAACAGCTATTGTATTTCAGATTAAATTATCAACATTCTTCAAATCCATCAATAAGTCAGTACTACAAATGTATATCAAGTGCACTTTTGGGACTCATAAGAACAAAATTTATTCCTTCAAAAACATTATGCTAGTATACACGTTCTTCCTTCCATCCATCTCTAGTAGTATGCCCTACCATAAGAGCTCCTGTAACACACTTTCAGGATAATGTAATGTAATTGAAGTTTTCTTCCCATCCTGTTGTTTGAGGCTTCAAAATAGTCCCCTTTAAAAAGTTTCTTAACTTTTACTTCATGTGGCACCTTAATCTGTAACTTCAAATACATCATTTAAGTCTATTTCTTTGAATAAAACCTAGTTGTAACTGGGAAATACTAAGCTAGCTGCAAGTAGCATACTATAACATACAATCACATGGTATAGTCTGCATCAGCAGAATGCAAGACATACAAATTTAGTTTAATAGCTAAGAATAATCAGGAATAGTTACAGATGTCAACTAAGTATGCAAACTTATGTAATATTTATCTCAAGTAAACAGTAGGCTTTACTGTTTCTCTCAGTGCCATATTTTTACTCACATAAGCATAAAAACAGTTGGTCAGGGACATCACAGGCTTACCAAAGCTTCATTTAATAAAAGATTATATTTTTATATTAATCTGTGAAGACTATGTTTATCACATTCCTCAATTAAAAAGAACATAGTTAAATCATTTTCCAGATCACATATAAAAACGTGGACAAGCTTCACAAGTTTAACATGTTTTTCAGGGGGAGGTAGAGGGTGAGGGGCAGAGGGAAGACAACAGAAGGAAGAAGGGGAAAGAAGAATAAAATAAGAAATGAACAGGCCGGAGTAGCAAAACCAGACCCTCTTTACCACAAGGCTGTTTCTCAGTAGTAACTAAGAAATTATCTAGCTGCTCATTAAATTTTAAGGGACAAGCATACACACCATTATTTCAACTGGCATCTTTACCTTCAAGAATTGTGGAGGCACAGAGACAAGTTAGGGTCAACTAGGTAAAGGTCCATAACTAATGGGTTATTAAATTCTGAGATGATGCTTTTGATATTTGGAAAAATCCTACATTCCAGGGGGAAAAAAAAAATCTTAACATGATGCTACAGTTCACTGCATTAAGAGCTAGAAAAATTACAGATAAAAATGTATTCACTGATGTGTTTTTATAAAGACCTTCAATACAGACCAAAGTCTCAGCATCAATAGGGAACCATTTTAGAACTTTGGACAGTCCCAGCTGATCAGAAGACCAAGTACATAATTGTTTACAAATTGGGTAACACTCTTCCAACACTTTTAGTTGCATTTTCATCAGTGTCTAAGAGCAGTCTGAATTTAGCAGGAAATGGTGAAAAACCATTCTCTGCCCCCAACCCCAGCTAAGATATACAGCATATGAAACAGGCTTAGAATTCAGAAACATCTCATAATCTGAGGTACAAAATTTTTTCTCAAATGTAAAAAGTGCAAAGTGAATCCTGTAGTACAGACTTCTTTTTTTTAAATGACATTTTCTCTGTTGTGATTCATAACCAAAAACCAAAGCACTTTAGAACACCTAAAATTAGGAGCCATATTCTCTTTGAGAGAGATCTAGGTGCTTCTAAATGGTGACTCCAGATGTAAAAAAGAAGGTAACAAGAAAAATAATTTGTATAATCCATGACTTCATGAATTCACAGTCAATCCTTTTAAAACAAAATTTCTAAAATAGGTACTCAGAACATAAGGTAGTTGATGCACATGTGCTGCACATTGTACTAGTCTAATCAGAAAAGGAAAGGTTTTAGATTCACTATAGAACTACATCCAGTGACTGGAAGTAATTTAAAGTTAAAATACTCCCTACAAATAAGAAAACACAAAAGCTGAAATACAGATAAGTCATAAATCTTTACCACTTACAAAATCATAACTAGTTACCTTTTATTTCCAATAAGCATTATAACCATGTTGGAATTGGAATGCTGACGAGCATCTTCTAACCAAGTTGTCAAGTGGTTGAAAGTGTCCCTCCTAAGTATGGAAGAGAATAAAAATTAAAAGCAGTATTTCAAGAAATCTCTTTCCCTTCTGTTAGTCATCGTCTCTACTTGAGTAACCAACTCATTTATTAGTACACATGCTCCAGGGATAAAAGCTAGTAATCCCTTTGTGAGAGGGAGAATAGGCGAACAAAAATTTAGTAAACAAGGAGCATTAATGAACTCTGCCTAAAAAGTAATTGAAAACATGTTTGCTACAAAGAGTAAAGAGGATTCTTACAGCTGCAAGAATCTGTAATTTTATATACATATAAATTCTGCTGAATGGAATTTTAGAAGTCCATAACAGCCTCAATCAATTCAAATAATAGTACAAATAATCACATACTCATGTAGTAATTTTTGTTCTACTGAAGGCAGAAAATGGTTGACAATTTTCTGTGGGTTTATAAACTGAATTTAGCAGCAAAATCTATTTAAGAAAGATACACAAATATGGCATGTTACAGATTTTACAGAATGTGCACACTAAATATTAAATCACATACTTGTAAAGCGTGTTTAAGATTTTACAAGAGAAAAAACATCTATTTATGAATCAAAGATTCATTTGCTGGAAATCTAATGGAAAGAATACGTTGCTTCCTAATATTTAAAAATAAACGGGAACAAAAGGAAAAACGTCTAGGAAATCTCTAGTAAAAGTTGTTGCTTAATTCAGCAACAAGACCCAAGATCCACACAGAGAGCCACAGACCCTAATAGGGTTTTAGAGCCCGAACATTTTTATAAACCAGCCACAGTACCCACAGTTTTGCAGATAAGTTGTATAGAGACTTTATTCAATACAGCAGGAAAACCTCAGTCACTTCTGAACGACTGCTACAAAAATCATGCCAAGACCTCTATTTTCCCAACCTCATAAACACAGCAATGGTAGAAGTTTCCTGGTATTTTTATGTAACCAGGCTTTGATGTTTTACAATTTCACTCCTTTGCAGAATGGCACTTCAGTAAAAAATCAGCTATAATTAAAGAAAAATTATGGCTCATAGTAATAAAAACACTAGAAAGGAATTAATGAAATATTTTAAAGTCTTTCTCAATAAAGGTAATCCAGAGGTTCATGGTCAAATTGTTTATACTTTCTGTTTTGTTTCATTCTTCCTGAGACTTTATGTATACTTTTTCTCAACCACTATACAGAGAAAATTGGAAGTACATAGGTTACATAGGCTGTATCTTGGTTTTGATTTAAGGAAAGTTGGCAAAATGCCAGATTACAAATATCAATACAAAAAGCCAAGCTAAATTAGGCATTTTAACACTGCTATATACCGTAGGACAATTCTACAAAGACAGATAATTTTAATCCAGTTATACCTCCACAGTATTCTCACCTTGTTATGTCATACACTAGTAAAGCCCCTGCTGCCCCTCTGTAGTATGACCTTGTAATGGAACGGAAGGACTCCTGCCCTGCCTGTGGAAGACAAAATTTCATTATTTCATATCACATTTATTTTTTGGTGCTGAAAACCACAAACTTCGAATCACAGAATTCTACTTTTGAGAGGACAGGGACAAGAAGGAGTATGGAGAAGAAATCAGAGAGGGGACAATTGGAGACAGTCTCTAACACTAGCAAGAGAAGGCACATAAGGAGAAGACAGCAACTACTGCATAGTGCTGTTTAAAAAAAAAAAAAAATTGGAACAAGACCTCTAAACCTTTTTTGGCAATCCCTGACAACCCAATTTACTGAATGGCTTCACAATACATGAATCATTATTAGAGCACAGAATGGACTCCTAGCAACTAAGCTCTGAAGACAAATTTGAAAGGAAGCAAATAACCCAGAGCTTCACATTTGAATTCAATAACCCGCTCCCTGGGGCAGCTGTTGACACTAGAATAAATAAAGCCCATTGTAAATAAATGATGAATGACATCTTTACGCCCACCATCTGCTGGTGTAAAGGTTGTTGGAAGGCCAAGGATGCAGATTTTATCCGTTATATCATAAACTGCAGCCAGCTTTCAACAGTCTTCAGATGGAATTCTTTCAGTAATCATTTTATTATGAAAAAACAGAAAATGGTTCTGAATTCAATTTTACACAATTCCACTCCACAGTTAATCAATTTCCTCTGTACTTGATAAATAATGCTTGTCAAAACAGCTACAGGATGCAAGAGTCATCTTCATATGCACTGGTGAAAAACTTCAGAGATCCTACATAAATTTGATAGTTCTCACAGAAAAGTAAAAACCTCAGCACTTAAAAGAACATGCTCAAAAGAACACAGTCTGAAAAATACATATTCATAGTTGCAGACCTTGAGCTCCCCATGCTCATGGTTTTTGGAGGTGCTATCTAGCACCTGACAATTCTTAGAAGAAACATTTACTTCTAGTATTTAGTAATAACAGAGGCTTTAGCATAATTCAAAGATAACACAGAACACAATTAAGAAATACTAATATTAATGCTGAAAAAAACCCTATATGCAATAAGACAGTTATCTGCATAACTATAGGAAATTACCCTGATTTAAAACCATGAAAAGCAAGAATGAAATATTTATCAAATACAAACTACCCTTTAGTGTACAGTGTAAAAGAAAAAATTAGTATACAGAGAACTTTCTCTTCTCACAGTTACTGTACTTTTCTTAATAAGGTCTTTTTGAATTCAAGAACTTGATCTAAGATTCTGTCATTGAACAAGAACAGTGGCACAAGTTTCAACATGTTTAGCCTTCAGAAAGCATTATTATCTTCCAAAGTAATCAGTTACTTCAGTTTAAGAAAACACTTTCTCTTCGCCATTCCAGTGGAAAAAGTTACAAAAGACAGACGATATGTTGAATAGTTTCAACACAATTAGAATACACTAGCATATGCACTTGGCCGAGAATCCAAGTGCATCTTTATGTAAACTAAGGTAACAGAACACAGACAATCTGCACCAATGAATAGTGAAAAAAAAAAATCAAATTTTGAGTGCAATACTTGGTTCCTTACTCAGAAGCTGCACTAAGCTCTATGACTTATTCTTGGTGCAGTGACTAACTCAAGCACATGGTAGATGCATAAAGCATTTCCCTCCTAACTAGACAACAGACAAGTTATTGTTACCAGTGTATTCCATGTATTGCCTAAGATAATACATGAAGTGGACTTAGTCTAGCACATTAAGATTGTCTGTTTCACCTTCATAAATTCCACCCTGACATCTGAAATTGTTCATCTCTCTGAGTAAATTAATCATGGTCAACCCAAGATTGCCAGAGGTTCTAACAGATCTTACAAGAATGTAAGAACTGTGAGTTCTTACAAGAATCACTTAAAAGTTCAGTATCTAAATCCTGAAAATACTGTAACATTTTTAATTGTTTCACTTGCTCATGATGAAATTTAAATATCATTGCTTCCTGAAGGAAATACTGGAGAAAGGGAGGAAAATGTTACCCCTTCTTCACCAAAGAAGATACAATCTTCTATATAGCAGTTAATTAGTCTATTGGTATATGTAAGCACAACACAAACTGAATTCCCTTTCGTTCTAAACAGAAGAAAGTTGGGTTTCTGTAAAGAAACTCCATGATATCTATGTTTATATTTTATATTATCCATAAAATAAAAATAAACACCTTATATCTATATAATGTACTGTCTATTTTAACAGTATCATTCTGAATGAGAGATCTAGAAGGTCAATACAGCATGGTTAGGCATGTAGAACATACTACACAGCTTTTTCTAGTATCATTATTACTTCAAGCATCTTTCATCTATTTGATCTCTGCCTCCGCCCTCTTTTTTTTACCTGAGGGACAACCTATTTCAAAGAAGACAAAAAGCATAGGCTATTAGCCAAAATAGACTTTAAAAAAAAACCCCCACAAGTGTGTTACAACTGTGCTTTTATCAGTCTTGCAAAGTAGGACCCACACAAGTTTAGCTACTTGCTACAAGGAGCAACAGACATAAGTAGCAATATGGAAGCTTAGTATAAATTAAAACCAGCTTTGATACCAGAGATTCCATCTTAGATACCATCTTTAGTATCTTTAGATTCCATCTTTGATACCATAATTCCATCTTTGGTGGAATTAACATTGTTCTTACCATCCCTTCCACATTCCCCCAAAATGCAGCACTTTTTTCCTCTTCCATAGTAAAAAGCTTTTTTGATAAACTCACGGAATGGTTGAGGTGGGAAGGGACCTCTGGAAGTCACCTGTTACAACACCCCTGGCTCAAGCAGGACCACTCAGAGCAGGTTGCCCAGGTCCATGCTGAAATGGCTTTTGAGGATCTCCCAGGACGGAGACTCCACAACCTCTCTGGGCAACCTATGCCATCGCTCAGTGTGGGGGGAACAGTGGCAGTAGCCACTAAATGAATGTTAAACAGGGTATTTCCCACAGCTGTATTACATCTAGTACAGGCAACACAAGCCTTTGCTCTGAGGCAATCCCTGGTTATAACCACTTTCAGAATTACACTGCAGTGGAAGGGGAAAGATGAAAGATCTTTTTGGTAACAGATAGACCATGACAGCTATTTCACATATAGAAACTCTAGCTCAGACAAGGTTGCCTACATGTCCAAATAAATGCATACTGAACAGGCCTGAACATGCATCCTCTCAGAGAAAAAGATGCTAGCTCTGATGCAAGTAGTTCACTAATCATGAAAAAATGTGGGCCTCTGATAAACAAGTGATGTTTTAAGTGCTAGGAACATTCTCTTTGGCCTGTTTTCTGGACTGTAAGCTTTTACAATTCATATCATATTGGTTAACAAAAACAAACTTTTTGATAGGAGAGACTTATATAACCATAGTTCTTGGAGTTATAAGTCTTCAAAATAGTACAAAAATCTTCATCCCTGCTTGAACTGTACAACTGCATGGACATACATCCCATGTGCTTCTCTAAATATAACTCGGTATAGAGCCCAAAACACAGTTTCAAAATAATGATGTAAGCAGAACATGAAGCATTATCAGTCAACTTAGGTCACCGAGATACACAGAGATTTAGGGCTGGCACTAAAGTTTTCAGGAACATTTAAGCTATATAACTGTGTTAACTACTGACACAGTATCTACGGCACATTTGAGAAAAGACTCCAAGTGTTACTATTCCTATAGGAAATCTCTGTGTCATTTCCAAGTGTGTGGTGTAGTCACGTAGGTGTCAGTTGCAAAATATGCAGGCAAGTCTTTGCTATCAAAAAGGGTTCCTTGAAAGTTCCTTAACTGTGTATTTGTGAACCTATAAACTAAAGGGAAAAAAAATAATAAGAGCCATTATGCAGTACAAGAAAGTAGTTACATAATGAAATAGGATCCACAACAGTGCATCTCTCTAGAAAACAGTCCATGCATTTTACTGAACTCTCTATTCTCAATGCTGAAGAATTTAGAAAGTTTCTTCAATGACAAAGTTATATGATTACATCCCAGCAGGCCTTCAACATCCAAGCTGACCAATCATTTTTATTAGGAGGAAACTTTATAGTTTACGTCTACATGAAAAATGAGAAACTCCAATGCACCATAGCTAGTAGCTCTTGACTCCTTCACTTTTACAAGGTGCATACACGTGCAGTATGCTTAAACCTGGTGACAGATCCCCTCATTCACACTGGGAATTATTACTCATTTAAACTTATTTACACTTTCATAAGCTGTATAGAAAACTAAAAAGACATCTAAGAAACAGCTACCTCACACAAGTGTCACACTACCTATGACAATTGGGAACTACTTCACAAAGCCGATCCCTGGAACAAAATGTTCCAGAAAGAGAAGAGCAATACATACCTTGGAACATAGTTTTGAAAGTTATAAATAAATTAACAGCCTTTTAGTCACATAGCAACTTGTTTATACAAATACATTAATCTTTGTGGCAATCACGTCTCTACTCCAGAATAAAAAGAATTTTAAGGTGATTTACTAGCATGTAGTACAAATAATAGGCACAAAAGGAGTATAAAAATAAAAAACACTGCTGCTTTCCAGCAAAGACATTCCCGACCAAGAACTGGAGATGAAGAGGAATCCACAACAATTTAAGGAAGTGTCAGAATTTATGTGAAGGATTCAGCCAAGTTACATGTGGCTTCAGAATAACCCTGTCAGCATCCTAATAAGAACTGAAATTTCAAGAGGACTAAAGATCCCCAAGGGTGAAACTGTACATATGTCTAAATACAGATCATATGCCTTTTCTACTGATGTTGTTGAATGCATGCCATTTAGACATCCAGAGCAATTCCCAACACATCACAGAAACAGAAAGCTTTAGCCTTCCATTATTAGAAGCACCCTTATGATTGATTTCAGGTTATAAAACCTAAAGGTTTCAAATATATTTAAGTAGCTACCCTCATTAAAATGAGAGTTCCACTAAGGAAGTGATTTGCCCTTCTTCCACCTAAGGCCTTATCTGAAGCAAGAACTTTCTCTATTACGGTAGAAAGACACATATAAACTGACAAGAAATCTATAATCAGTCAGAAAATAAAATACCAATAATACACTATTTCAATAACCAAATACATTTAAGCACATGACAGATAAAGGTTTGTGAGCACTAAGCTAGATGGTGTATCAAGTTTCCTTAGCTTCCTAAAGTGCCATCACGGATGTGAACAATAACTTAGCTACTGGCACTGAGGTTCTTGATGATGGTCCTATTACACAAACTGCAATAGGAATAACTATTAAATGGACAAATTTCCCCTCATCCATGAATCCAGGAAGAAGTTAATGCTCCCAACATAGCAGCAAAAACACTCTGTGAACTGATATCAAACTAGTTTCAGGAACCAAAAGAGATCCTCTCCAAGTTCTTGATGCTACTTAACAGCAGTAAAACAGGGCCATGAGCACTGAGTCATCATAAATGAGCTGTAAGATGAAGCCACATTCTTGCAGGTGCAATGGTAAAAGAGTCAAATTAATAAAAATACAGTAGGAGAATTCACCAACTGCCCATGAACATAAAAATACGCTCTGACTACCAAAGCAAGTAGAAAACATCATGAAGTAGACAATTAGTAAAGAACTCTCGGGGGGTGAGCGCTACATCCTAGCAATTATCAGTGTCACCAAGATGAAATGAATTTTCATTTAGTGAATTAAGGGAACTTTATTTGGTTCTACTAGATCCAAAGCATTTGCAAATACACGAAAAATAACTGAATTTCCAAGAAGGATTAGTGTATTCTGAATATCTGAAAGTGGACAGACAAGTCACACCATGGTTTTAGGGAAGAAAGAGACATGCCTTCAGTGATGATGCCTTCCATCTTGCACAAATGTGCATTTTTGTGCAAGCTTTCAACTACTGGAAAACACTAACAATTTAATTAGAAAGCTCACTTCTATGGAAACCAAGAAATTACTTGAAATTAGCTTATAAAAAAGAAAATATTATTTCAGATATTTAGTTTTATTCTGGGCAAGACCAGTCTTAGTCTAAGCAAGACTGAAGTGTTATAGAAACATAATAATGAATACAATTAAACTTTTTAATCACAGATTTCCAAGAAAGAGATATTAAAAATTACTGTATTTAAATACACATGAAAAATTCTTATTCATATCAATTTAGAGAACATAAGCAGTATTAGTGTCACCACTGATCTCTCTCACCACAGCATTTGAGAGAACTTAAATTCCCTCTTTCAACTACTGCTTATTTTTACTCATCAACAATGACTTGTTAGTAACAGTCAATACAATACAGAACATCCCCCTCAACAACAAAATGAAGGCTACTGACTCAGCCTGGTAACAAGCCCACTATCTCTCTGCAACAATGCAGTTTTTCTGAGGAGAAGCAATTTTAGTATTTCTCAGTGTTACACGGTCACAAGACAAACAACCTCATCTACACAGCTTGTTTAAACTCACAAAGCTTAATAGCTCCCAGAAGGGTCATTTTGATCCTTACCAGCTTCTGTAGACCACTTCTAGTTCCCTAAAAGTTATTTTTGCAACTGACATTACCTTGAACACCACACTTCTACAAAACAGTAGCTTAACTTCTCATTGCAGGCAATTACCAACTAACCAGTTTTGACAAAAACATATCTCAGTCTATCCAACTACTGAAAGCTGTTACTAAGATTAAAAGACACAGGAAAGGAAATAATCTAGAGACTAAAGATAGACAAGACAAATGAACAATTTGGTCCAATACCTGCACTCCCCTTGACCGACCTAAATGCATCAGAAAGGAAAAGTGAAACCCAAGGACTCGCAGACCTAAAACCTGGGCATGCCACAGCACACAGCAGCAAGCTTGCAGAGCCCAGCAGTGGGGAGATCAGGAGCAGCCTGCAGCTGGGAGAGAACAACAGGACACACTATTTGCTTCTGTAGACACGATCAGCAGTAGAGCTGAGACTGAAACACCTAACACTAAATATTGAAGGGCCACACTGAATATCTTTCATGGAATGTGGTTTTTGGGTGGTGTTGGTTTGTGGGGAAAGAGTGATGGTAGTGGTGTTGGGTGTGTTTTTGCATCAGATGAGTTTTACTAGACTACCAGCTCACAGGACCAAATACTGGACTACAATTTCTAACGGACACACATGCATTCCGTGAGCATATCTTCCATTTCAGCCTTATCCAAAAAGAATTCAGTTTGTGTACTCCCACCTGAAAACTAGACTGCAGCAAGCAGAGCTAACTTCTGTAACACACTCCTGATCCAAATTAAGATGCCAATGAAAAAGTCAAATATTCTGAAGTTATGATACAAGAAGAGCATAGAAATGGATCTCATGTAGACATGCAACAGTGTTAGCTTCAGCTCACCCTGTAAGTTATGACATACTCCTACAGTGAGGTATGCTGCAGCTTCCATATATTCCCATTATTAAGACATAACTTTCCTTGGAGCTGCAGCTGAAGACAACACAAACTGAGCACCATTGCATAGAAATATCTGGCCAGAAAAATCTGAATTAAAGTGTTTGGTTCTCTTAAGAAAACAAGTCCTTATTCATTGTTAAGCAGTCAAAACAGATTTTATCCAGTTCTCCACTTCTTACATCTCTGCTCAAGATACCTCCTGTTCAGTGATGGTTAGATGCAGGTATGTAAGCCTAGCACTAAATCAGAGAAGTGCTGGTGCTGTGACTCAGTAAGCACCAACTGAAAACATAATTACTGCACTGTTTCTTTAGCCATAGGTGTGAAATGAACTTCCTGTTATCAAACAGAAACTGTTACAGCTTAATAAATAGGGAGATAGCACCAGTAACAGTTAGCAGTTTTTGCTAACAAAAGAAATTCAGGAAATGCTCAACACAGATACACAATATAGACATATTAACCTTGGTCATTATGGACATCTTTACATACCTTAACACCCATAAATAAAATATCTCTCTACCTCATCATATTTCTTATTTTGCTATTCCTTCAACACCTTTGCACCCAAGATGAGAACCAAGACAGTGAACTTTAGATATGCTGACAAATCAAGATTAGATTAAATTAGAATTGAAACACCCTGTGTTTTAAAAATCAGATTCTATACAGTTAAAATTTTAACTATGGCCAATATACTGTCATTCATTGCTTACAACTTATAAATTATTAACTACAACACAAGCATATACACAATCAGTGTATGAAAGCTTTCAATTAATATTTTTAATCTAGGTGTGATATCCTTAAGATAGTCAGACAAAATCCCTGCTCAAAAAGAGTTTAAGTCATAATCAAAAGAAATTCCATTGAAATTTTGGCTATCAGACACTTTACATGAATTCAAGAAGCCAAACAGACTGTGAAGAGCTACTGAGTCACAGGCATCAAGAAAAACACAATCTACTCAAAAATAGTTGAAGTTCACTTGTATCCAAGGAGCAGATAACAGCACATTAACAAAATTAGTTTGAAAGTCAATGAAAGACAGTGGCTGCATTGGTAGGGAAATGAGTAATTTTGTCTACTGAGAAACTGTCCCAATTTTGGGAAATAAGGACCAGTGTAGATATATTCTCATGTAGTCACACCACATACTAAAAAGTTTGCTTCAGAAGCTACTGTTTATACAGAGAATTGCTTGTCTATTGAACTTAAAAACAACCAGTCACCTTGGTGGTCAGCAATCAACAGTTGTAATAGTAAAAATGCACGGGGCAGAAAAAGCCTAAAGCAAGCACAATCTGACCACATTCTTCTACACCTTCTCACTGAGAACTTCCAAGGAAGCACAATTGTTAGATGCCATTTCAAGTGATGAACTTGTATAGTAACTAAGGTACTTCAGATCTTACCTAGGAAATTGGCTAAAATACTGCATTTGTTTAATTTTCATATACACATGTACATACATAGGCATGCATATATAAATGCATCTCACTTCATTGATTTTCTATACCAAAAAGAGCACATACATGAGACTGACTCTGTATCTGTCAGTTTCTAAAGGTATCCTAAAATGCTTTTAGTA